>NC_080635.1:2163888-2471944 GCF_027579445.1 Ammospiza nelsoni
CAGCGGGGCAGAACTGCCCTGGCAGAGCCCACACAAGCCCCTGGGTTTTCTGTTCCAGCTGCTGCTAGGGAAAGGAAAGTCCTTCCTGACACAGGAAAGGCACTAATACCTGCCCACTCCACACAACTCTGCCCAGTCGGGGGTTCTGGGTTTTAAAGTTTGGTAACTCTCCTCTGTCCTCATCTTTCATTTGCTTTACACAGCCTCATGGGAACCAGTTCCCTGCCACAGGCACATTGGACCCGGTTGTTTGGGCATCACCCCACTGGGCTGCCCAAAGTGGACACAGTGCAGGACAGCCTGCTGGCACTGAGGGGCAGGTGTGGGATACAGCTTGGGTCATGCTTCCTGCATGAACGACTGGAGGCACACTTAGACTAAGACTGCATGATACTTCTGTCCCCAAGGATTCATGTTTGCTTAGGCTTAACTACAGAAGAGCTATTCATTATTAATTATCATTTATCCCTGTCTGGATATAATAGGAAAGGGCTTATAAACAGTTTTTCTTTTAAATAGTTTGTAGATGACTGGAGGGATTTAAATTTAGCTCTAAATGTCGTTGTTTTGTTTTCCCCTCCCTGAAACACAAAGGAAACAGACCTTGCAAACTACAGGCACCTTGGAGAAGGATGTTGTCCCCCTTGCTCATCCTCCCTCTGCTGCTGGGGACCACAGCACACAGCCCTGTGAGCAGAGCAGCTTCCAGGGATGTCACCACCTTTTTCCAGCTGGCTCAGGAGGACACTTGGGAGAATGTTAATCTCACCAGCATGTCCTGTGAGGATCAGAAGAACAGGACCTGGATCACCCTGCAGCTGACCAACAGCAGCCTGACAGCTTTACCAGTCTGCCTTCCAGAGGCCCTGCAGAGCCTGGATCTCAGCAATAACCTCTTGCAGGAGGTGAATGGCACAGAGATAGCAAACCTGCCCCAGCTGCGTGTCCTCTCGCTGAGGCACAACCACCTCTGGGCAGTGAGGTGGGGATCTGAAACCCTCAGCAGTCTCCTCAAGCTGGACTTGAGTTTTAACAAGCTGTCATCTGTGCCATCCTGCCTCGGCTCTGCCCTGCCCAACCTGAGGTGGCTGTCCTTGGCTGGCAATCCCCTGATTGAAATCCAGCCACTGGCTTTTTCCTGCTACCCTCAGCTGCAGGTCCTGAACCTCTCTGTGACGCTGCTGGGGCAGGATGACAGCAGGGGAATCGGGGACTCTGCTTTTGCCATCAGCACAGATCCCCACGAGGCCATGGACAGGCCTGGGAACTCCATCGAGGTGCTTGATCTGAGCAGGACCTTTCTTGAGACCAGTAAGTCTCTTGGGTTTCCCCCTGTAAGCACAGGGCTGGGTCAGGCCGGGGGAGCAGAAGCCGTGCTGGGACCATGGCTCCCATCCTGGCTGAGCTGGAGCGCAGGGGAACACCCCCCACTGAAAGCTGCACACAGCTGCTGCAGGCACTCACGCAAAGCAGCCTCCCAAAGGAAGGGCACAGACCAAACTGTGAGACAGGAGGGTTTGTCCCAGGGTAGTCACCCACCTCCATCCTAATCCCACTGTCTGCCATTGACAGTCACCTCCCTGTCAGCCCCGGGATTAGCTCTGGGAAGCGCAGGAGGAAATTAGTTTCCCTTTCCAGACAGGCTGTTGAAATCTTTCTTTGTCCCCACAGCCACTCTGAGCTCTCAGAGCTGCACTGCAGTAGCACAGAGAGGCTTTTTGTGCCATCCACAGCCCAAACACTTCCGCTGAGGGGGGGACAATCCCTGCCCCGAGCAATCCACAGGATATTTTCTCCCTTTTGCCCTGCCAGCCTCAGTTTATACCTGAGGTGCTGGGACACACAGATGTGAGATGCCTTGCCCAGCTGCTCTCAGCCTGGGCCAGGGCCAGGGCCCCAAGCTAGAGGTTCACTTCAACTCACATTAAACAGCTGCACCACCAAATTTCCTCCATAAATTTGACTAATTTGTCTTGTGGTAATGAGTTCCCTACTGAGTCATGGGACAGAAAGGCCCTATTATACAAGACCATCCGTTCAGTTTCATGCCTCTTGGCTCTTTTTCCATGCTAGAAGAAAGAAGTGATTTGCTTTTCTTGCACCAGTCAGGACCTTGTAGACCACTTTCCTGAGCAGAGAAATCCTTGTTCATTTAATCTCACCCAACAAGAAATCTATTCCATATCTCTTATCAGCTTTGTCCTATTTTCCCCTCTTTTCCTCTGCCCTACGACAGCCTGACCTGTGGGGACTATTGCAGAAATGCAGCTGCATGAATGTTCACACACTGGTGTATTGACTTTTGTTCTGTTCCTTTCCCAAAGAGAATAGCTGCAGAAGGTGACAGATATTTCATATCTATGAACTCAAACCCTTTTTCTAGGCAGAAATCCACAGGAATGCTCTGTTCAGGCAACAGCTGTAAATATTTTTCTGTTTCAGTTCGACCAGAGTGGGCCAGAGGCTTGGCCAGCCTCAGATCACTTTACCTGACAAACATGCCATGGTTAAGAAGCCTCGACAGCGACTTCCTCAGGTCCCTGCCTGGTCTCCGAGAGCTGCGCTGTCAGGACTCCCATTCCCTGGGCTTTGTGCAGACAGAGGTGTTTGACAGCGCTCCTCACCTGAGCCATCTCTCGTTTGAGAAGTGAGTTGGGTTTTTCTGTCCTTCCCCACGTAATGCTGCCTTTGCCCCACAGCCTGTGGTGCCTGCGAGCTGAATTGAACGGTTTGTTATCAGATTTAGGAAGGAGGTGTGGGCTTGCTGTCTTTGCCATGTACAATCTGTGATCTGGCCTGATAGAACTGATGCAGCCCAAAGAGGCAGCCTGGGGCTCACAGCACAATTAACTGTTTGCTTGAGCTTGCATCCATTGTGTTCCCACTCCTCTGCCTCATCTCCCCATCCAATGAATTCACCCAGGGCTGTTTGGATCAGCACAGATCCACTGAACCCTGCTTGTGCTAAAGACCAGGCTTGCAAGGGCAAAATCCTATCAGAGGAGAAGCAGGTCTCTGAGGGTTCCCTGCTCTGCCAGGACGAGTGCTGACAGTTCTCCAAAACCTGCAGCTCAGAAGCAGACAAAAACCCTGTCCCACTTTTAGTGTGACATTTTAATAGAGCTCCTTGTTCATCATTAGTGAAAGCCATGTTTCAGTCCTCATCCTAGGGGTAGCACCTCTTGATACATCTCATACCTGAAATACTAAGAGGGGCAAAAGTCTGAAACTGATTTATCAAAATAGGAGCAGGTGAGGTGCACACAGAGCAGCACAAAGGAAAAAAATCTGGAGAGCACTTTGAAACATTTTTATAATAGTGACAGATAAGAGCATATCAGAAAACAAACACTAGAGCACTGCCTGTGCCTAGAAACCAGTTTCAGGAAAATAAACCCATACAAAGCAAAAATCCTATGGATTCCATCCCCCTTGACTGCCTCACTGCATTTACACAGCACTTCCCAACACTTGCAGAAATACCAGTTCAAAGTGCTAAAAATCAAAGTGCTAAAACTTTAAGGAATTGAAGTCCTAGAAATTAGAGAGCATCTCCTGAGCATGCAGAGTGCAGGGTGGTGGGTTAATAACTGCTCTCTGCCAGGGGAAATGGGAATATTGCTTTGTGCCCTACACACACTAAGGGTAAGGGATACTGAGCACAGTCCAGTCGTTGGAAGGTACCTCAGCATTTCTTAATTATTGCATTTGTGTTCTTGTAGCTGTAACCTGAGTTCCTTTAATCCTTGGAACACCAATTCCTCGGATGGCATCACCATCAGCTTGCACGGGAATCCTCTGCTGTGCAGCTGCCAGCTCTCCTGGCTGCTGTCTACGCCCCAGAAAGTTGTTCTGCAAAAGTAAGTGAGCTCAGGAGATCGAGCAATGCTCTGCAGACACAACCTCAGTGTGCAAGTTGTCTGGGGACCAGGCATTCACCATTCACCGAGCTGTTCAAATTCCTGGTGTGTTCTTCCCTTCCACAAGAGGTAGAAATGCAAAATAATGTCCCTTTCAGGGACAAAGCATAAGGTGTTATTGGCTGTGGTTCTACTTTTAGGTGAGAATATTTTCTTTCTGTTTTGGACCATATTTCACATGTTTCCATATTAGCTAACGATAGAAAATGAGCTGTCTTGATGTACTAGAGCTGGGAACAGAAACTGGGAAACTTTGGAAGATCTTTAACAAATTATTTTCTCCTCACCCTGCTACTTGCAAAGCTTACATCACCACCGGCAGTCAACAAAACCCTTGCAAATAGCACCATTTCTCACCTATTGTTTTCACGCTCCCCTCAGTTTTACAGACTAATTACAGTAAGCTGCAGTTAAAGGAAATATTTGCATATAAATGGTCTCTCTTCCTTTTCAAAGGCCACCAAGATTTGTCATCAAATCTCTCAGAGGGCAGGGAAGTAGATTGTTGAAATTAGACAGTGTTGTTTCATCGGGATGGGTTTAGCAGTTGCATTCTTTACCAGAATTTCAGTGGCTGAGTAAATAAGGAATTCGATCTTAGTCATTGAAAAATCCCGCATCAGCCCACCTCCAGCTGCCTAAAGCAGATGGATTAGGAATCCCGGGAATCCTGTTACAGCTCCCTGCATGTGTTCCCCTGTTACAGCTGTGTTGAATCCCGGTGCCCTTTGCTAAAGTTCACAGCCATTGTTGTACCAAAGGACACTTCCCCCCGGGCATAGATATCCCTGCACCTTCCAAAGCAGTTCCAGCTAAATTCCACAGGCAGTGCTGTGCAAAGCTGCCTGCACTGTTGTCAAGGCAATCTAACTTTGGTTTCACATTCTCACTAACATAAAGATGGTTTTGACAGCAGGTCACCAGTTCCAATCCAGGCAGCCTGAACAGAACAGAAACCTGTAATGTTCTTCTGGACCTTGACTATTCTGGTTTCCCTCTGCAGGGCTCGGGAGACCTTTTGTACATCCCAGGAAGACTCGGGCAGACCTTCAACATCTTTTTCACTGCTGGAGCTCTACAACAAGTGCCAGTCAGAGAGCAACGTTACACAGCCCGACTCAAATACAGCCCCTCCTGAGGGTGATGCTTTCAGCTTCACCAGCCATGATGCCTCTGCTGCAGTAACAACAGACTCAGCCCTGCTGACAACAGATCTGACTCACACCAGCTCCCTCATCCAGAGGGGTGTGATGAGCACTGCAGCATCCAACCCAATGCCAACCAAAGACACCTACACCAGCTCTCTAATCCAGAGGGGTGTGGTGAGCACAGCAACATCCAACCCAATGCTAACCAAAGACTTCCATACCAGCTCCCTCATCCAGAGGGATGCAAGGAGCACAGCAGCATCCAACCCAATGCTAACCAAAGACATCCATACCAGCTCCCTCATCCAGAGGGATGCAAGGAGCACAGCAGCATCCAACCCAACAGAGCCCATCCTAACAAACGCCAACAGTTCCTCCCACGAGGAGGAGGCAGTTTCTGAACCCACAAGCAGTCCCCCTTCCTTGGCATCTGTAACCTCCTTCCCAGTTTTTTTCCAAGAGTTCTTTGCTCAGTCCCCAGACCACAGCTCCCCAAGTCCAGCTGGAACAGAACAGCTCCAGAGAGGGCTCAGAACAACTGAAATGACACACCCTCAGGAAGGGCCATTCAAGCAGAGCACCAGTGCCTTTTCCACTGGAGGAACAGGAGTCCCCCACAGCACCACCCACCACAGTCGCTCCTCTGCCACCCCTGCCAGGCAAGGTGCCCCCCAGACGAGCCCCCCAGAGCTGAACCCCACGAGGAGCAGTGCCCCCTCAGGGGCTGTGCCCACCACTCCATCCCCACACTACACCGATGACTATTACTATGAAGAGCCCAGGGAGGAAGGCCCAGTGCAGACAGCCCAGGCTCCCTGTGACTACGATCCCTGCAGGCACCTGCAGAAGCCGTGCAAGCAGCTCCAGAGCATATCCCAGTGCTCATGTCCTGGCACTTCCAGGGAAGACGAGGTTCCAGACTCCCCCAGGCTCAGGGCAGTGATTGAGATCACTGACAGCTCCGCACAGATCCGCTGGTGTGCCCCAAACTCCGTTGTTCACAGCTATGAGCTGCTGCTTCGTGCCCAAGACAGCGAGGACAGGCAGTTGGTCATGGACAACATCTACCCCACGGCCAGGCAGTACACCCTGTACAACCTGCTGCCATTCACCACCTACCACATCTGTGTCACTGCCTCCAACAAGGCAGGGTCAAGCCGGGCCACAACAGGCCAGGAAATTCCAGGTAATTCGTGCACCAGCTTTAAAACAAAACCCAGCTACAAGTATGTTTTTGCTGGTCTGTCTGCAGCAAGTGGACTCTTTCTCATTACCACAATCATTTTGTCTGTATGTCTGTGCAAGGTGTGTAAAAAGCCTCAGAGTGAGCAGTATGGCACACACTTAGTCTCCTACAAGAACCCAGCATTTGATTATCCCTTAAAAGTACAAACCACAAATTAGCTCTGGGTGATTGTTCTATACAGTCAAAGTTCACTATCTCCATCACCTTGGTGTGTTTTTATGAGACTCTGAAAGTGCCCTTCAGCAAAACTATGAACCAGCAGATTCCATAACCCAGACATTTCTAAGGGAGAGAAAACCACCAAAAAAAAGAGGAAAACTAATAATGAAGTTAGTCAACCAGAAGAAAGTCTTTGGACTCCTGTTCCTGTGCTAAGCAGCAGCAAGCCTGGACACTAACCTTGAAAAGTTGTTTTTGTAATCACCTACAAATAGAGTAGCATGAATTTCACACAGTGAGAGGCTGCCTGGCCAGCTGTCTGCCTCCAGTATCTCTCATGAGCACAGTCAGAGGAGAGCTGCAATCCAAGGTGCATTAAGCTTAGCAAGACACACTCTTTTATTCACAGAGCAAAGCTGGGGGTTCCGTTTTTTAAAGGTATTATCCATAGAGTATAGCTGAAAGGAGTGAGTGGGCTCAGTGACAAGGTGTTGTGCAGATCTAACTCCTAAGCAAATGCAGATGATCAACCTAACTTCAGGAAAAAGAAACATGAAATTTTATTGTAGTCACAGTCTGTGTGAGATCCTTAGGGAAGGGATAAGTGTTTTGTTCTGACTTTTTACGATGTTGTCCACAGCTGAGCCCCCAACAGTGACCCACACAAGGGGGAGGGGAGCATGTTGACATTTACTTCCCAGTGGATTTTAGGCAGAGAGGATGTTCCGTCCCAATCATCCGTCCCATCTACAGATTTAGCAGCTGATGATTTACCTCATACAGAGGCAAAGAGCCAAGCAATGAAGCAATTGAATGTGTGCGCTGCTGAGGCTTGAAAAACCCAAATCCCCTGCACTAGCAGCAGACAGCTCTGCAGACACCTTTCAAATGAACCCTTGGGTGCCAATTTCTGTACAATAACACTGAGAAATGCTGACAATCCCAACTCTGACTTTGCCATTGGAATCCAGAGAGGTGTCCCAGCCTGATATTTCCCCAGGCTCCAGTTCCAGGAGCTGCCCATTCCTGCTGCTGTACAGACACAGTGCATAAACCCCTGAACTCTGAGGGGAAGGTGCTGTACTGTGCAAGAGTCCCTGTTCCGTTCTTTTGGGGTTTTTAATGCTTTCAGTATTACTGAAATAAAAGCCACAGAGCTACATTCTGGTTTTTTGTTAAAGACATGGATCTTGGTGTTGTCTTTACCATCTACAATGTTTGCCTGAGAAATTAACTCCTTTTGTTGTTTTGCAATGAACTTTCAACATGTAGTAAAGAAATGTTTTTATGATGTTATATTTGTGTTCTCTGATGTCCCAAGAGCTTTCATTTTGTATGTGGCAGAAGGAGGCTTGTTCCTTTGTCAGCACTGTGGGCTTGCAGTCCTTTCCTGGGAATTTGTCCTCTGGGAATGAGCATCACTGGACAGACACAGACTCCTGCCATGTGTGCCCCAAGTCTGGCTGAGCCCCACGACTCAAACTCCTAATAGAAGTGAAATGCAAATGAAGAGGACAGGATGGTGTGACATCTCACTTTGAAAATCTCTTATTTTCACATTCTGGTACTTCAGAGTTTTCTGTTTGGACCTAGATTTTTATACTTATTTCTGGCCTGGCTTTTCCTGCCAGGATTTCAAGGAATATGTACCCGCTCATTAATTCCTTGTTTTCTCAAGGATTCAGTGATTGGGTACATATGATTGTCATTTGAAGTGAGCAAGTGAGCCAAAGAGTCATTCCAAACTGGGGCAGAGATCATCCATTCCCTTGTGTTTGTACAGCACAGCTCTAGGAGACCTTGGCTGGGGTGTTTGGTTTTACCAGAAACAAAGCAAAATAAGAGATTTGTGAATAGCAATTTATATTGTCTCAAAGATTAGCTCCAGAGAAGGGCAGGGAAAAAAGATAATACTGCAACTGAAAATAAAGATTGCTTCAACTTAAACATGAGTTAGTCCAAAACAAGGGGACATCATTTAAAGTGAGGTATTGGGAGGACATTTCTCACCACCCTTTACCAGCTCATAATCACTGAGCTAGGAAGTTCATCACAATCAATTTCTCCAACCAGTTCTCAGCCAGCCTCTCCTGAATTTCACAGCCAAGGGATCACATCAGACCCTCCCACTCATTCAAGTGCCCTTTGTGGGAGCCACACAAATATACAAGTCCTGCTCCGACAATCCCCACTTGTTCCAGCTTGAACAGCCCCATTCCATCTGAGCTGATGAGCCAGCCTGAAGCACAGATGCCCCAGCCAGGGCAGTGCCTCTCTCTGAGTGCCACTCAACCCTTCCACAAGTGGAAAGGGGAATGTATGAGATGTAGCAGCAGGGTTAAAAACAGGATTTGTACTTATCAACACCTATGAGAAGTATCAGTGCTTCAAATGCAGATTTTTTTTTTTTTTTTTGCTATTTTTTGAAAATACCACTTTGTATTTTCACCAGGATTCACTTTAGTAATGACCAACTAAACTCTTTAAACTCTTTTTCCAGTGGAGGGAGCTCTCAGAGAGCTGCTCGGGACTGGGGCAGTGAGGGAAGCAAAGCGACCACGGAAAGTTTCCCGATAAAGCCACATTGGGGAGCTGCCCAGCTTTGCTCTGCTCACTTGTTCCTCCCCCTTTTCCTGATTGCACCCAACAGCAAATCCTGTTTGTACCTCCAGCTTCAAATCAGCCTTTGGCAGCATGGCTGGAAAACCCAAACATCTCTGTAACAATTTTTAATATATATCAAAAGCCAACATATTAAAAAATATAACTAAAACTTCACTTACTGTTACGCAGTTCCACCTGTTCTGTTTCTCTGAGAGGAAGATCACTTGGGGCAAGTGCAGAGAGCATTGAAATTCAGTTTTTGAACAGCTTGTGTGGCTTTCTCTGTGTCTTTTCTTTCTCAGGTCCTTCTCCATTCGCTTGTGTTTGTCTGCTTCCCAAAAACCAAGTCCAAGCAAAGAGAGTCCACAACAGTCACTGGTGCCTGTGGGTGCATCTCTTAATTGTCAGGGCAGAAGTGCTCGATGCTCCATCTCTAAGAGCACTTGCAAACCAGTCTCAGTCTCTGCCAGCAGAAACACTGGGAAATGGAGCTGATGCTCTCCATACAGGAATACAAAGGCTCTCGAAGGGCCAGAACTCTGGCTGGCTGTGAGGGAGCAGAGAGGCACACCTTTCTTTTGGTGCAATGAGTGCCATTAGAGGAGCAGTCCCTGAGAGCCCTGTCAGCAGGCATGTGGGGAAGCCCAGAGCAGCAGGACAAGGTGCTTCAGCCTGATCCATTCAGCACCAGAAGGGATCCCACTTTTCAGTTGTCCCAGGCCAGAGGGTGACAGGCATTAAATGGCCAGCTGGGAGGTGGCACAGCCCAAGGCAGGGAGCTCACAGCACATCCCAGGCTCCATCAGCCTCTGCCTGGCAGGATGCACAAGTTCAACCACGATGCTCACAGCCCTGGAACAGCCATGCTCCTCCCCAGGGATCTCTGGAACAAAGCATCGTGTGGAGTTACAAACCAGGACATCTCTGAGGGCTCAGGTGTTGCTTGCCAAGAAGCCTCTGATTGGTTCTTTACCTGTGAAATACAGAGAGATACATCACAGGTGAGAACATGTTTCGTATTTGCAGAAACAGATTCATCAAAGAACATGTTTAAACTCCGGTGCTTTTTCTTTTCATCAGCTGTCCAAAGGATGCAGAGTTTGTTCTGAACAGGACAATCCGTTAATCCCAACCTCTCTAAAAAGTAATCAAGCAGCATTACAAATTACCACTGTTCTGAAATACACCCAGGAGGCAACGCCTCACAAGGGTTGTGCTCTGCTGGCACCTAGAGGGAGAGGGGGGAATCATCTCCCCAGGAATTCCCACAAAGGAATACTCTTTCTTTCACCAAAGAGCTTCACCCTGCAGACCAAGGGTCACTGACTTACACTATCCGTGTGCTCCTGTGTCTCCTGTGTGAGGGGAAAGAATGCTGAGAATGAACAGCAGCAGCAGCCCCAGTCCCACAAACTTATTCAGCAGCTTGTCTGTCCCTGCCTCTCATTCCTTTTGTAGCCTTATGACCAGCAACTTCTCTGCCAACCTGCCACTGATGAGGAAAAATGTTTGTTTTTCTGTTAGAGCAAGGAGGGAATTACTGCCTGGAACAACTGGAAAATCAGTCTACAAGTGCAGTAAGATATTTATTTTTTTAAACTATTGTAGATTTACAAGCAGAGATTAGGTCACATTCATTGCACTTAGAGGAAGAATAAATAGCAATGTTTGCACTGATGTCTTAGCAGAACAAAATCACTACTGATAGGGGTTTTGTTCCCTCCCAAAGCACAGGGCAGCCCTGTATTCTGTGCTGCTGCAGAGCCCTCACCCTTCTGTGCTGGGTGATGTTACCTACAAGTGCATGTAATAAGGTAACACTTGTATGGCACTGCAGGCATTTCCTGGCACGCTCCCTCAAAGTGTGTCCTCATTTTTCCTAGATCCCTTGCTGAAAAAACTGTGGGAGCAGCCTTTTCATCCATGGATGGCAAATTAGATTTTTAAAGGAACATAAGGGAGAAAAAACACTCAGAAGATATTAACAAGAAATGGTGGGAGTAGGATGAACGGGACAAAACCTCTTTACTATACATATTGTAGAGCAGAAAGGAAACAAAAAACCTCAGAAGAAATCAAGTCAAAGAATCCCAAGAAAATCCATAAAATCCAGAATCCCTCATTCATTGTCTTCTCCAGGAGGGGGAAGCAGCCATGCAGCCATCCCATGCAGGCAGGGCTGGCAGCTCCTGCAGGGCTCAGCCTCAGGCACCATGAGCCAAAACCTCGGGCATGAAACTCCAGATAGAAGAAATGAATAGTCTCTATGTGGAGACTTCTTCTCTGAAAAACTAAAATTTACTTGTGCAAAAAACTTCATGCTGGGAAGACTTGAGTAGTGCATTTATTCAATGTTTAGAAGCTACTCACTCTTATCAGGGCATGATTAGGGAATGGTCCTTAACAACTTATCTAAGGCCATGGGGTTAAATGATGTCACCCTGGTTGTGGCAATCACTCCTGCTGTCATCACTGCTGCCTCGAGGGTTCTTGGTGAGCTCTCTCCAGGGAGAAGCAAAAAACACCCCCTGGAAGATTAACCTCCATTTCAGGAACGTTGTGTCAGCAACAAACATCCCCAGAGGACTAAGCTCTGTCCTCAGTGCAGCTCTAACTAAAAATCTCTCTTCTTCCTGAAGCTGCCTTCACACCAAGCCAGAAAATGCAGTTTCTATAGTCAAAATTAGGTCCAGGCTCTGTTTGAAGAACATGGTACTAAGCACAGAATTTTTTTTTTTTCAAGAAACTAAGCTAAAAGACTCTGTTACAACCCCAGGATCTTGTGTGGGGGTGTTTATTGTGGGATTTGTATTGTCTTTGCTTCTTGGAGATGCTGGGAAAGGTCAGAATAGCCAGAAATGATGATAAGAGGGTAAGGAGAGCAATATAAGTGCAGGAAACTCCAAGTCTAAACTCAGCTCTTAAGACAAATCCAAAAGGCTTCAGGGAGTGCTGGCTTTAAACGTGACCCAATGACACATTTGTTCCTTGGGTGCCCTGGCTGCAAGCTCAGCCTTCACCCTGCCATGGCAAGTCCCAAACTCAGAGCCTGCTCTGGGTCAGTCCCCAGCTGGTGCCACCTCCACACCTGCAAGGGCCTTGGATGGAAGCCAACCATGGCCAGGGAGTTCACACTGGACACAGGAGGAGGCAGGTGAGGATAACAAAAGTGGAGAACAAAACCCCCTTAAATCAGCCACACAACCCATTTCAAATCCAGTCTGTCCCTGAGGGCTGATGAACCCTTTTGTCTGCCCTGAAGCCCAGCCCCAGGGAGGAACCCTGCCAGACCAAAATTGTTAGTGAGGAACCCACTCGCCCAGCAGCAGCTCCAAACTTAGTTCACGCCCACTCGAGATCCAGGCTCCGCCCAGCAATGGGACAAACTGACTCCAAAGGATCCTCGGCACTGCAGGAGCTGCTTTTGCCAGGCACAGAGCCAGGTGTAACTGGGACAGCACCAGTTCTAACTTCCCAAATTTCCTTCCAAATCCTGGAACGTGCCTGCTCCCAGCCCTAGGGCACCACTGAGCAGCACGTGGTAACTGCTGGTAACAGGGCACAATCCCTGTGTGTTTTCCTCTCAGGTCCTCTGTGACACGCTGAGGCAAAACCCAGCCCAAAGGCCAGCTGAGCAGCAGAGAAATGACACCTGCCAGCACCCAAATTTACACAATATCCTCAGAGGCAGCCATGCCACTGACTGTACACACCCAGGAGAAACCAGGAGCTGCCTGGGACACCACAACAAACCCTGAACGATCCCTAACCTGGGGCAACAGGAGGTGTCCAACCACAGCCTAAACCTTCCTCAGCAGCTCCTTTAAAATCGTGGCTCTTTATTGATTGCAGCTTTTGCGTTAGTGCTAAATACCCAGGATTTGGTACTGCTGCCATCCTTGCTGGCTGTAATTGAGCAGGGTCAGAGTTCACAGTGATTTCGGTCACTTAGGGTGTGTTTGGGTCATTTTAGAGGTGATATAAATCCAGATGTACCCAGACTATTACTAGAGAGACCTTTTCCCTGTGTATGACCTGGGTGCATTTCCCTACCTTTATAAAAAAACTGCTTTCCTCTCTGCCTGCTAAAAATTGAATATAAAAAGGCAAAAATCATCCCCTTCCAAACCCTCTTCTCAGTTATCTGTTTCAAAGGTGTATAAATCCAGCAAAGAAACAAAATCAAAAGCAACTTCTAAAAATGGTAGAAAGATAATAGAGTCATGATTTCCTTATTTCTCCATTTTGACAACTGCCCAAATGCTGGGTTTTGATGTCTCACCATGAGGATGTGTTTCACTTGCAATGAGCTCCTGATATAGGTGCAGGTGTTTGAAAATGGAAAACAACCTCAAGAGCTCCCATTCTCCACCTGTTTCTTACACCTTGCTGCTGCAGGGGAACATTTCTTGGATCATTTTCTTTACATGGGAGCACTTTTAACCCTGGCTTTTCACACTCAGCCAAAGATATGCCATAAAAATTACAGGGTTTAGGTATTATGTGGGCATTTTCCTTTCTGTCAGAGCTCTTTTTTGAGCTGTTGTGTTTTACTGTGAGCACAATACAAAATTAATTCACTTTGTGGGTTCGAGTATGTGCTTTGCATCTAAACCACATTACATTTGTATTCTGTTATAACTTAAATATTTAGTCAGAAATATAAAATAAAAAAACCCAGGAGCTTCTTATAGCAATACAGTGGTTAAGCTCATCCTAATAGGTATAAACTATTTTTCAAATCAAACCTTATTTTTAGTGAGGATAAAGGCTACTGCTTTACAATGGTGATACAAGCTGAGCCTCTCAGAATACATGGGAAGTTCAGGCTGTTACAAAAAATATACCTTGTATGTGTTCTTTTCCTGTAAGCCAATCCTATCTAAGCTCACCTGTGACAAAGCTGCTGCTTCAACCCCTTTTTTGCAACGGGTTCTGCAAAAACCAGACCTTCAAAACCTACCAAGGACAGGTGGGATGGCACAGCAGGTCCTGAGCTAAGGAGGAAAAAGCTGCAAGGTGCCACACCGAGATTTATAAAAGGGAAAGGCTGGGGCTGCCGGGCGAGGAGTCAAACTATCCCTCCCTCAGGGCGGCATTCCCGGCGTTATGAACCCCATCCCGCTCCATCCCTCCGTCAGTTCCCGGCTCTCTCAGGGCTGAGGGCGGGAACCCCCGGGCTGTGAGCCCCATCCCGCACTATCCCTCCCTCTGTTCCCGGCTCCCTGAGGGCTGAGGGCGGCATTCCCCGGGCTGTGATCCTCATCCTGCTCCATCCCTCCCTCAGCTCCGGCTCCCTGAGGGCTGAGGGCGGCATTCCCCGGGCTGTGAGGCCCATCCCACACTACCCTTCCCTCAGCTCCCGGCTCCCTCAGGACTGAGGGCGGGAACCCCCGGGTTGTGAGCCCCACCCCGCACCCTCCATCCTTCGGCTCGCTGAGGGAGGATGGCGGCATTCCTGGGGCTGTGAGATTCTCTGGGCTATGAGCCCCATGCCGCTCCATCCCGACCTCAGTTCTCGGCTCCCTGAGGGATGACAGCGACATTACCCGGGCTGTGAGCCCCATTCCGCTCCATCCCTCCCCTCAGGGCTGAGGGTGGCATTCCCTGTGCTGTGAGACCTATCCCTCCCTCAGCTGCAGCTCCAGCTCCGGCTCCCTGAGGGCGGCATTCCCCGGGCTGTGACCCCCATCCTTCCCTCAGGTCCCGGCTCCCTCAAGGTTGAGGGCGGCATTCCCTGGGCTGTGAGCCCCGTCCCGCTCCATCGCTCCCTCAGCTCCGGCTCCCTGAGGGCTGAGAGCGGCATTCCCTGTGCTGTGAGACCCATCTCTCCCTCAGCTCCGGCTCCCTCAGGGCTGAGAGCGGCATTCCCTGTGCTGTGAGACCCATCCCTCCCTCAGCTCCGGCTCCCTCAGGGCTGAGAGCGGCATTCCCTGTGCTGTGAGACCCATCCCTCCCTCAGCTCCCGGCTCCCTCAGGGCTGAGAGCGGCATTCCCTGTGCTGTGAGACCCATCTCTCCCTCAGCTCCGGCTCCCTCAGGGCTGAGAGCGGCATTCCCTGTGCTGTGAGACCCATCTCTCCCTCAGCTCCGGCTCCCTCAGGGCTGAGAGCGGCATTCCCTGTGCTGTGAGACCCATCTCTCCCTCAGCTCCGGCTCCCTCAGGGCTGAGGGGGTCCCCCCCGGCCGCGCCCTGGCGCCCCCCCGCGGTCACGAGCACAGCGCGAGACGAGCCCGGCCCGGCCCAGCCAGGCGGGAAAACCTCCCCTAAGCCCCTGAGCCGGCGCGCGTCTCCTCTTATAGGCGTCCGCGCCGTTCGCCGGCAGGCGGGTGGAAGGGGGCGTTTCGCTGGGCGGGGCAGCAGCGCGCAGGCGCGCGGCGGGCAGCCCGGCGTGACGCGCGGCGGAAGGCCCCGTTCTGGAAGCATCCCGG
The DNA here is from genome assembly GCF_027579445.1 of Ammospiza nelsoni. Lineage (NCBI taxonomy): Eukaryota > Metazoa > Chordata > Aves > Passeriformes > Passerellidae > Ammospiza > Ammospiza nelsoni. Next base: position 2,179,397 of record NC_080635.1, read on the forward strand.
CCCGCTCCCGTCCCGCTCCGGCCCGGCCATGCCCGAGAGCGCGGCCCACAGAGCCCCCGCCGGGGCCGGCGGCAAGGCCAAGGGCGCCTACCAGGACCGCGACAAGCCCGCCCAGATCCGCTTCAGCAACATCGCCGCCGGCAAAGGTGCGGCGGCCGCGGGGGGAGCCGGGCCCGGCCCCGCGTGGTTCGCGATTGGGGCGGGGGGCGATGGAGCCCCGGGGCTGGCACCGGCCGGGCCGTGGCCGGGCTGCGAGCGGGCGTTGCCTGGGTGTGAGGGCCGGGATGCGGCCCTGGGCGCTGACACGAGCCCCGTTCTGCTCCTTTGTGAGTGCCCAGAGCTAAAATGGCTGCAGACAAGGGGCCCGATAAAAATGGTTTAAAAACAAAGAACTGTGGAAATCAGGCCTGAGACTGCAGCCTTTCCCATCGTTCCGCTCCTTGGGTTCCTTTACTCTGCCTGGGGGCTTTCAAGGGACAGGGATTTTCTGTTTAGAAAAGATGTTTGATTGATGGAGCGTTTGTAAGTGCTTGAAATCAGCTTGGAAACGTTTTCTTCTCTTCCCAGCTGTTGCCGATGCTATTAGAACGAGCCTTGGACCAAAGGGAATGGATAAAATGGTAAACTTTTTGTTTTAAATTATCAAAACAGCTTACTGGAGATACTGTAAATTCAACATGGCTTTTAGATGATGCCTCCTTTTGCCTCAATTCTTTCCCACGTTCCAGGTATTTTAAGGGAAAGTGGGAACTGAATGGACATCTTGGTTTTGAAAACAATGTTTAAAATTATTTCGAGGCTCAAATGACAGTCTTGCAGCTGCTGATCAGAGCTGTGTTCCTGCCCTTTATTCCCAGATTCAGGATGCTAAGGGAGATGTGACAATCACCAACGATGGTGCCACCATCCTGAAACAGATGCAGGTTCTGCACCCTGCAGCCAAAATGGTGAGTGGATTCTTTTCCATCTTGTGTGGATTTGAGGAGCATTACCCAGGATGGTGACAGAGCAGGAGATTTTGTGCCTTGTGCTCCAGGAACATTTGTTTTGACTGTGGCTTGTGCTTAAGAGTCACAAACCATTATTTATTACCCATGTGCCTTATGCACAGTCCTTCTGTATGTTTTAAAACATAAGAAAAATGAAAATTTAAAAAAGAATGTTAAGAAAACGTGGCTCAAACGTTCATGTATCGTTTGAGAAGGTAAAACTCATATCCCAAACCATTAGGACAGAAGGGAATGAGTGAAGGTATGACCAGGTGGTCTGAGGATACAGTAGCTGGTCCTTTGAGATGTTCAGTGTTCATGGATTTGGTTGTGGTTGGAGCTGAGGTTCCTGTGACCCTCCTCCAGGAAGGAAAAAGCAAACCTGTTAGATAGGTGTGTTCAGTTTAAAATTTGGGAAAAAAAGCTCTGCTTCTGGAAGTGAATCACTGTCCCCAGCTGTATTTTGGCCAGAGAAGTGTCTGGGTATGGGTAAACAGCTCTCCCTTTTTTTTTTTTTTTTTTTTTTTGCTATAATTTTTCCTTTAGTTAGTAGAGCTGTCAAAAGCACAAGACATTGAAGCTGGTGATGGCACCACCTCTGTTGTGGTCATTGCTGGAGCTCTCTTGGATGCCTGTTCCAGACTCCTTCAGAAAGGTAAATAAATTCATGTAGCATGCAGGGACTGTGGGTACTGCAGTCACTTTGTCCTTTTGCACGTGTGGGATGGAGCTTAGGGTAGCTGTAATCAGTTGGAAGGGTGAAGGGTGGATCCCACATCCAGAGAAATTGGGGAGTTCCATACAGGGCTGGAAAAGCAGTTTTTGAAAATCTGCAGTTTAATCAGTGTCAGCCTCCTCTCAGGCTTCAGCTGAACAGCAGCAGCTTTGGGAATGGCAAGAGAACTTGGAGAAAGTGTTTCTGGGATGTCAGGGATTGCAGGGACTTGTCTGTAAAGACAAATCCCTTAGAATGTTACAGCTTTTCCCCCCAGGTTTAATGGCAGCAAATAATAGGGGAGGTCATACATTGCTGAAGAACATTCTGCTGAAATGCTTCAGTTCATTCTGACCTGAGCACCTTGAGGTTTAGAATGGAAAGAGATGGGGAAGAAAAACCAAAAAGACCTGTGTTGGGAAGGGTGGAGTGTCTAACAGGCCTGTGTTATTCTCTGCGCAGGAATTCACCCCACCATCATCTCGGAGTCATTCCAGAAGGCTCTGGACAAAGGGATTGAGGTGCTGACCAACATGGCCCAGCCCGTGGAGCTCAGTGACAGGGAGACCCTGCTGAACAGTGCCACCACCTCCCTCAACTCCAAGGTACAGCTGCCCTGCCCTGGCAGCTCCAGCCCAGCCAGGCCCTAAGAAAGAGCAGTTCCATGTTCTGCACATCCCTGGGGTGGGTTCCCTTGGAATCACTCATCTGTCCCTGCCATGGAGCAGCCATGAAGGAGATTCCTTGTTGAGACATCTTTTCCTGCAAAACTCTGGCATCAAATACTGAAACACAACAACAATATTGTTGTGAAAGTGCTGTTCATCAGTGTGAAGCCTCTCACCATGGTTTCTGTACCATTGAATCCCTTAGGTTGTGTGTCAGTATTCCAGTTTACTTTCTCCAATGAGTGTGGATGCAGTGATGAAGGTGATTGACCCATCTACAGCCAATAGTGTGGACCTCAGAGATATTAAAATTGTTAAGAAGCTGGGGTAAGAAACAATTTGTACTTAGACAGATTTTGTCTCTGTGACCTCAGTTTCCCAGAGTGCTGCAGTGATGGCTTCTGTTTGTTTCCAGGGGCACCATTGATGATTGTGAACTGGTTGAGGGACTCGTCCTGACTCAGAAGGTGGCAAACACCGGAGTAACCAGAGTGGAAAAAGCCAAAATTGGCCTCATTCAGTTCTGCTTGTCTGCTCCAAAGACAGATGTAAGTCAGACTGTGGCTAGAGCAAATCCTCATCCTCTAGGACTTGGCACAAGCAAAGAGAATAACAAATGTTTTTTTTTAAGATGCTGTGGTGTCAAGTCTGTGCCACAGCTAGACTGATGGGCTGCTGGGTCCTAAAAGACATTACAGTTGGTATAAAAAAATTGTTTAAATTATAAATCATGTTTAAATTACGTTTAAAATTGCTTAAACTTCAGTGTTACCTGAAGTGTCTCTAATAGCATTTTGCTGTTATGCTTATTTGTTTAGAATTACAGCATTTTACACACATTTTGACACTTGCTTTTCTCTTTTTAATTTGAAACAGATGGACAACCAGATTGTTGTTTCTGATTATGCTCAAATGGACAGAGTGCTGCGTGAGGAGAGAGCCTACATCCTGAACCTGGTGAAGCAGATCAAGAAGGCTGGCTGCAATGTGCTGCTCATTCAGAAGTCCATCCTGAGGTACGTTAATGCCCAGGCACAGTTGGAATTGTGTGGAAAACTGAGGCCAAACACAGGCACACTTGGCAGAGTAGCAGTGGCTGTGCCTGTAGAAAGCAGCAGCACTGTCTGTATTTTGAGTTTGATGGCATCCTCACTTTGTGCTCTGAAGAGTTTGAGCACTGGGACCTGACTCCTTCCCTCTCGTTTTCAGGGATGCTCTCAGTGACCTGGCCCTCCATTTTCTGAACAAAGTTAAGATCATGGTGGTTAAAGACATTGAAAGAGAGGACATTGAGTTTATATGTAAGGTAAGGTGGCTCATATAAATGAGCAGCAGTGTTTAAAATCTACCCCAATACTAACTGCCCAGCCAGGGCCAATTTATTATGACATGTTCACAAGTTTCATGTTTTGACTATAATGCAAGAGCAGACATTGCCCTAAAAAACATTTTGTGCTCTGCTGAGCAGTCACACTTCTGTAGAAGGATTCAGGACAAAAAGCTACAGTCCCTTCTGCATTTTACTGTCCTGTGCAGAAGACCAACATGCAGTGTACTTGCTGACTCTGCAGTCAGCCTCTGGATTAATTTTTTTCCCATTATTTTTTCAGACAATTGGAACTAAGCCTGTGGCTCACATTGACCAGTTCACCCCTGACATGCTGGGCTCTGCTGAGCTGGCAGAGGAGGTCAACTTGAACGGTTCTGGGAAACTAATAAAGGTGAGTGAGGGACAAAATGTCAATCCTACTTAACATCTGTCTGTTATTTTAATAACTGGTGGCTTTGACGTTTTTACTGTGGAATTTATTACATTTAAGTACCTGTTTCTAAGCTCTGAGTAGCGACCAGCTTCGGTGGTGCAGTGGTTTTGCTTGGCCTGACATCAGTGCTGTTACAGGATTTGAAAGTGCCAACGGCAATGTCTTGTTGTCCCAAGCTTTTATTTGCTCCCCAGTGTCAGTATTTGGGTTTATGTTTCAGATCACAGGCTGCACAAACCCTGGGAAAACCGTGAGCATCGTGGTCCGCGGCTCCAACAAACTGGTGCTGGAGGAAGCCGAGCGCTCCATTCACGATGCCCTGTGCGTCATAAGGTGCTTGGTGAAGAAAAGGTAACGTCTCACCTGGGTTATTGTAACTCCTGGAGCCTGGCTGTGTGTGAGGTGAGGTTAATGGGCATCCTGTGCCCCAGGGCTCTGATTGCTGGCGGGGGAGCCCCGGAGATCGAGCTGGCGCTGCGGCTGAACGAGTACGCGCGGACGCTGAAGGGGATGGACTCCTACTGCGTCCGTGCCTACGGGGACGCGCTCGAGGTCATTCCCTCCACCCTGGCTGAGAACGCGGGGCTCAACCCCATCTCCACGGTAACGGAGCTGCGAAACAGACATGCCCAGGGAGAGAAAACTGCTGGCATTAACGTCAGGAAGGTAATGAGGGGTTGGAGTACCTGGGTGTTACAGGGGACATGCTTAACCTCCTAAGGGTTGGACTAGGGAGAGGGCGAGGTGGTAGCCTCCCTAAAATTAGAGGGAAATGACAGTTTGTTCTCTCAGGAGCTCACCCTGAGCATTGATAATAGCACATATTAAATGCTTTATGCACACAACAAGAAACATCTCACATCTCCACAAAAGCGTTTCAGCTACAACCAAAGATCCATTTAGAATGGTCCATCAGTAGGAAATGCAGTGGAGGGTGGTCATAAGTTGGGAGTAGCACCAGAGCTTTTTCTCAGCTGGCACTGTTGACCTTTTTTATTGGCTAATTTTGACTGGGTACATCAAGTACCTGGGGAGAGAAGATGTGTGCTGTAATGCCCCTGTTGCAAGTGAAAGCCCTGTGATAGTCCAGGAGTTGATTGCCCTCAGAATTCTGGTGCTAAATGTGCCTGCAGTGTGTCTTGCACAAAGTGAAGGCTCCTTGTTCCCCTAGGGTGGCATTTCCAACATCCTGGAGGAGCTGGTGGTGCAGCCCCTGCTGGTGTCCCTGAGTGCCCTGACCCTCGCCACAGAGACCGTGCGCAGCATTCTCAAGATTGATGATGTGGTGAGTGGTGTTGGCATCCTGGTCTGGGTTATCCTTCCTTCACAAGCACCAGCACCTTGTCATTCACCTGCTGTGCTTCAAAATGCAGTTACTGTGCAGAGTATTCTCAGTTTGTGTACTGCTGCTTAGGACCATTCAGCCTTTTAATAAGTGCAGCTAATGAATTATAAATACTGCATCATAAAGCAAGGCATTAGAGTCACTAAAAGGCCAGGATCTTTATCAAAGGAGGAATTGTGATGTGTCCTGTGCTTCTGCCTGACTGTGTGTCCTCCCTGCAGGTGAACACTCGAGGATAAGCTGAGCACAGGTGGGGACCAAGGCCTCGAGCTCCTGCCCTGTAGCTGGAATTTGGACTGCTCACCAAAAGCGCCTGTGGGAATTGTCTTAAACTCCACCAAGACTGACGTACTTTGATCAGGTTTAACTTAAGTAACAGTTGGTTTTCAGAAAGAAAATGCTGTTTTATCAATAAACATGCAGTAGTCTACCTGACTCTTTGCTGTATAATTTTGTTGGGTTTGGTTACATTTGCTTTTCTCTGCTTCTCTTTAGACTAAAACATTTAAGGTGACCGATCACCTCTTGTGATATATTCTAAAAACACCCTTGAAGTGCTCTCCAGTAACACTGAGCTGGCTTAGAGCTGCGTCTCCCAAAGCCTTCCCTGAGGCAGTGGTGGTGCTGCCCTCAGTGGTGCCTCTGGGAGGATCTGTGCAGTGGGAGCCCCTCCCATTCCTGGCTCTCCTGAGCTCTGCAGCGATTCCTGCTGCCATCCCATGATCCAGAGCCCTGCAGGGTGTTCTTCACAGCCCTGCCTCCCCCTGCCCCCAGAATAACTGCCTTTCCCAAAGCTGCTGAGAAGTCAAAAGTACCCTGCTATATAGTAATGCAAATCAGATTTCCAACTTCTAATTCTTAGCCTTACATTCTAAATTAACCCTTTCATTGTCATTATTGCTATATTGAAACAACCTGATTCCTTTTAATGTTTAAAGGAGAGTGTTTCTTCCATTTCTTCTCTCATTTCCACTAATGATTGGTTGGAGCATGGTGTTGACCTGCTGTTATGACTTACCAAGTAGAACAAACAGAATAGCTCAACTACTAATTAATAAATTAGACAATCAATTTAGGCATTAATGCTCTGCATTAATTATTCATTGCATGTTTAAAATTGCAAATAGTGCCTTACCCCACAGGTAACATCCAACAATGATCTTAGTTCAGGTACTATGATTAAAGCTTTCATCCCCCATTATGATTCTTGACAAGAATTCCAGCAACAATTGTGTGTGATTTTACCACAAAAAGTATTTGTAATTTCACTACATTAAACAGGTCCATGCAGCATTCATTCCTCTTTGTAGAGGAAGAATGTTCCTGCTTGTCCTGATAGAGGATAGGACATTCCTAGGGCAGAATGTTCCTGGTTCAGCATAGAATATTCCTAGGGCAGAATGTTCCTGGTTTAGGATAGAATATTCCTAGGGCAGAATACTCATGTTTATCCTGGTTTAGGATAAAATACTCCTAGGACAGAATGCTTCTGCTCCTCCTGGTTTAGGACAGAACATTCCTAGGACAGAATGCTCCTGCTCCTCCTGGTTTAGGATAGAACATTCCTAGGGCAGAATACTCATGTTTATCCTGGTTTAGGATAGAATATTTCTAGGACAGAGTATTCCTGCATATCCTGGTTGCAGATAGAATATTCCTAGGACAGAATGCTCCTGCTTTTCCTGGTTTAGCCTTACCCTCATATTGCTTACCTGAAGTACAAATATCAAACCGGAAAAAGCTTAGTAACTTCAGGGCGCAAAACCCGCGGGCTCGCCAGCGACAATTGGGGGTTCCCACTAAAATCCTGCGAGAAACCAGCTAAAGCTCCGCACGGGCAGCGGCGGCGGGCGGAGCGCAGCCCTGCGGCGCTCGTTGCGGGCGTTACCGCGGCCCGCCCGGCCCGGGGCCGCCCCCGCGGGGCGGAGCGCAGCGCTCGGAGCCGCCGCCGGCATGGAGGACGCGCACCGGGCCGCCCGCCTGGCCGCCGCCTGCCTCCGCACGCCGCTCGACCCGCGCACACGGGCCCCCGCCGCGCTCTACGAGCGGGGCCCGCCGCCCGCCGCCGCGCAGGTACCGCGGGTTCCCCGGTCCCGCTCCGCGCACGGGGCTCGGCGCTGCCCCCCGGGCACGGGGGACGCACGGACACGGACGCACAGACGCGGGCGGGGGACGCCTGGCAGATGGCCCGGGCGCGGCAGCGCCGATCCCTTAATGCGCTCGCGGAGCAGATGGAGGCGCTGCCTGCCCTGCCCCGCTCTCCCTGGGAAGGGCTGGGGCCGCTCCGCGGGGCGAGGAGACGAGCGGGCTTTGAACACGCCGGGTCCGGGAGGTGCGGGGCGCTGGATCCCAACACTTCAGGATTTTTGCAGTGATAACGTGACAAAACATAAAAAATATTTTTTTCTTTTTTTTTTTCTTTTTTTTCTTTTTTTGTTGGAATGTCAGAGCTTATTAAAATACCCCTGAGTTGAAAAGTAATACTCTAATTATATTTATAAAGAAACTGGCTGATGACTTTATTTTTTTGCTTAGAACAAAATGAAGCTTTTGTGATGCTTCCTGCTAACCTGGTTTCAATAACTTCTCTGACTTGTGTAAGCTTTAAAAATGCTTAAAGAATGTTAACTGCACACAGCTGCAAGCTGACAAATAGTACTGGAAATATAAGCTGTGCAGAATTCCTGTCATTTCACAGTAAGTTATAGAAATGGCATAAATATTTATGCACCACATCTCTACTGACTTATTTTTAGAGTGGTTATGGAACTAGGAGGCAGAGAAGGTTCTGTTTGCTTGTAAATAAAGGCATTTTTAGAGCTGCATAGCAATCAAGGAAGAACTACACTTTACAAAATAGTTAATTTTTTTCTTTTGGTAAGTCCTTTTGATCATATTTCCTCTTATAAACATATTGATTACAGGGCAGACTTGGGAATTTTTACAGACTTTAAATAGGACCCTTAGGATATAAATTAATATGCAATAAGATTATTCTATGTACTTCTACATTAACATTTGTATACAGGTATCTCTATTTGTGTTACTTTACCATTCCTTAGACTTAATTAGGAGAAAGCAATATTAAGAACCTTGTTCCCCTTCCTTCCAGCAGAAAAAATTTAAAAACATCTCTTCTAGGATGGCTTTGACTTGGATTCAAATACCAACAGAGAGCAGGCCTCCCCTCCAAAGAGAGACTGTGACAAATGTATAGACTTTTCCAAAATGTACAATTCAAATCAAGAGTATTACTTAAAGCTGGAAGAGTTGAAGAATGCCCACATGGAGACCATGGCAAAACTGGAAAGTATGTATCAGAACAAGCTGTATTTAAAAGGAATACAAGCCCTGGATAAGAGAAATGACACCTCTCCAAAGTGCTGTAGGTAAGTTTGGGGGCACTTTTAGCTGAAGATTCTCAAATGCTTTGCAGGCAGCTGTAAAACAGCAGGGTATGTTTCTGGGCTGGAAAGTGTTCCATTCCCCACCTCTCATAACCAGATAATCAGAGAAAAGTCAGTTTTTGTGACAGAAACGCTGTCATGTTGCTAGTGGTCCGTGAGGTTTAGAGGTGGCTGTGCAGCAGGGGTTGGGCAGCACATTTAGGAAAGCACAGGGCCTTTCCCAGGTGTCAGGAAGTGCTGACTTGGTGACCAGCACTAGAACCAGGATCTGCTCTGAGTGCTGCTCCTTTCCCTTCCCTCTCCCTTAGGCACTCATTTTTGGTTCTAGTGATGATTGCTTAGAGTGGAAGTCACCAGCTTTGCATCAATGTTGGACTGGCTTAAACCAAGGTTGTTTTCTTTCCCCCCTTTATTTTCAAGGCCAACTTGGGACAAGAGTTCCTATCAGCCTCTTAACCTGCACAAATCCTTTTCAGACTCAGACTTGAGCGATCCCTCGGGCCCAAGCGCATCGGACGCATCTGATGAAGAATTAGTGTTTGAGGAGAATGGCAGCAAAGCTGGATCATCCTCATTTGCTAAACAGCAGATTGAAAAAATGTGGGATGGGTTCTGCCTGGAAGACTACATCTCCCGTGCCAAGCACAGCCTGCCCAGCTCACCAGCCTGCAGGAAAGTGCACAAGAAAGAGAAAGAGAAAGCGTGGTCCCCCAGAGTCACCGTGCCCAAGCCCTTCCAGATGACCATCAGAGAAGCTCAGAAGAAAGAGCAGAACGTCAAATCCAAGTCACAGATTGAGCTGGAAAACCACCTGCTGAAGAAGCAGCTGGAGGAGGAGGCAGAGTGTCAGAAGAAGTTCCGAGCCAACCCCGTGCCCGCCGCCGTGTTCCTGCCGCTGTACCAGGACATCGTGCGGCGCAGCGAGGAGCGCAGGAGGTCGGTGAGGGAGAGGAGCAGGCTCCAGCTCCTGGCCACACAAAAACCCTTCAAGTTCATTGAGCGAGAGAGGCAAAGGCGTGAAGCCAGGAAAATGCAGTTAAAAGACCTTTCCCCACCTGAAAATAAAATCAAAGTGTTCAGAGCGAAACCAGTCCCCAAGTGTGTTTATAGTGCAGATTTCCATGACAAGGTGAAGGAGGAGGAGCTCTGCAGGGAAATCAGGATCAGGATGAGAGCTGAGGAGCTGCTGCGAAATTCATCCGTACCCAACAGCAGACTGGCCTTAAAAGGGACCAACAAAAAGAAGAAACACAGGAGCACTGAGCCAAAGCAAATGGAGCAAAAGGTCAGGATCAAATCGAGCGTTCCCGATTTTGAACTCCTACATGAGAAATTCCAGAAACGCCTCCTGCAACAAAAAAAAGTGAAACCCCTCACGGTCTGTGAGCCTTTTGACCTTTGTACTTCTTACATCCCTTCAAAAAAGGACAAGATCTTGAAGGACATGCAAGAGGATGAGGAGAAATTGAAGGAAACTCGGTGGCCATTTGCCTCTCCAAGAAGGAAGCCTCAGTCAGGGGCAAAGCCTCATCTGGGAGAGGGAAAATCCAAACCTCCCAGAACCACAGAATCCACCAGACGACGGCTGCAAGCCCTGAGGTGACTGCTTGGAGATGCTCTACTTCATATATGTTTGAAATTTTTTTTATTATTATTATTAGTATATATTTGATATTTTATTTGGTGTTATTTTTGGTGTTTCTACATATATAGTTAATTCTTGCATATAGTGAATATAGGATTTAATTTGTTAACATAAGGGCTTATAAATTTTAAAATATTTTAATATAGGATTTCATTAGTGTTTATTATTGTTAAAGGAACACTAGTGCATTTTTGTCAGCATGTCCCTAAGAAGAAGACAAATCACTCTGATTTCCCAGGATGTCCCGAATGCCTTGAAATAGCACATACATTGTGTGTCCTCTCATAGCAACCCTGTTTTCACCCTGTTGTTCTCTTTGGAATCATCTTTGCCAAAGCTTCCTTTGAAGTCTTGCTCTAGGTTTAAACTGAATTCAGCCTTAGTTTATTTTCCCCACCAGGAATTCCCTTGAGGAAAAGAGAAAGCTGGAAGAACAACAAAAAAGGAACAGAAACAAGCAGAAACAAAGAACGAAAAAATTCCAGAAAATTGTGATGGCTCGGGCTGAGGCCAATGACCCACATCAGAGCCTAGCTCAGATGTCTAAACCCAGATTAAAAACATTCAGGTATTTTGTTGCATTCCCCTGAATCCCAAACAGCTCATTCAACAATGAGAAGGAGAGGTTTGGGATTGCAGTGTATGTTAAACATACAGTGTGTAAAAAAATAGCATAGTCTAAGTTTAGATACTTACATGTGGTAAATTAAACATGGTGCAAGCAGCTGATTAAAAAGTGTTCAAATTTAGCATTTCAGCTGAGAAACTGATGCCAACCTATACTGAACTCAGAGTATAGAAATATATAGCATATAGAAATATATATATTTTCCATATTAGATTATTATAGACTCAATAACGGGAGAGTCCTGTGTTTTCTCCATTGATGTGTCAACTAAAGAGGAAAAGGTTGTAAAAATCAAAGGGAAAGGGGACAGTGTGGATACAGAATATCCTTGCAGAGCTGGATACTGCACTGGTGTTGGTACAACTTTGGTGCAGCAGGAAACATTTCACAATTCACCTCTTTGTCCCAGCAGGTCCCCACTGAAGAGGGAAATAAAAGCAGGAATATTTTAACTTCCCAGTGTAACAGCAGTGAGTGAGGAAGCTGCTGGTGCTCAGGACTGGGATCCCGGGTTCCCTGGAGTAGAGATGCAGTGCACAGACTCTCTGTGTGTCACGCAGAGAAGAACACGAGGCCTTCCTGGAGTGCTGTAAGCTGCCACTCCAGATGGCTCCAGCTCTGACACAGCCCCAACCCCATGACTGCTGCTTGCCCTCGTGTTTGGGGCTAATTTAACCCTTTCTGCTTTTCTAATCCTAAGAAAAATAAATCCTGTCTGAACAGGTCTTTAGTGGGGTTTGTGATCTGGCCTGGCTCGGTGGTGCTGCTGCAGTATTGTCAGTTTAAGGTGCTGTTATGTGGGGATGCTGAGGCACTGACTGCTCTGCCCCTCTTGCTTCATGCCTGGGCAGGATTCAAGCACAAATCCCAATTTCCAGTAAGCTGGCACACTGTTAATAACAGGAGCTTTATAATCTGAGTGTCCTCATGATCTGCTGACTCTGGGACAGGGAATGAAGAGGCTCAGTGATTGTAGATGTGGTTTGGGTTTGTTCAACAGCAGATTTCACACTGCACTGTTCAGCTTAATCAGATGGCAGGAGAGTGAAATGCTGCTGTTGCAAAGCAAGGTCACTCCCTGGTGCAGCTGCTGAAGCTGATAGTGCTCATTGCAGCCCAGCTGGAATGTGTCACACTGTCTGTCAGAGGCAGACAGGCAGACAGACATTCAGAGCAAGGAATGGAAGTTCACTTCCAGCATGGTGAGGAGTTCAGAGATGGCCGGGGGGGAGGCTGGAGGGAGCAGAGGTGTAAAGGGCCCCCTGTGCCCAGCTCAGAGGCACATCCCAGAGCTGCCTGTCCCAGAATGAGGAAGGGTTACAGCCCATTCCTCCTGGATTATCCAGTGCTCCCTGTGATCCCAGAGATCATTTCAGTTAGGAATCAACAGTTTCATTGTCCTGCTCTACTCGCTGGCCCCTGACAAACCAACTCAGGTAAAAGGTGTTCCATGATCCAGGACATGGCCACCCCTCTTGGGTGATCAGCTGCTGAAGTAGCAAGATTCTCACCTTCAGACTTGAAAAGTACTGGTCTTTATTTAATGCTCTTAATTTCCTGTGGTGGATTCTGTTTAACTTTGCTTACAACAACTGGAAGATCTGTATGAAATCAGCATGTAAAAAACCCTAACTATCCAAATTTTTATACCTAGAATCCAACCTCAGCCTCTATTTAAGTCCCCTAGCCAGGACCTGCCTCTGCCTAGCCAAAGTGACTCCTTCAGAGATGAGTTGTTCAGTACCTCTAATGTATCTTGAAGTATGACAACATTTAATTTGTTATGAGCAATTTAACTGCTGTAGAAAATGACTCCTTGTACTATAAATTAATAATGATTTCTCTTGTGCTCTGCTCCCCTTAGGAACAATGAGAGGCAGAGAAGGCAGGAATACTTGCAAGAACTGCAAGAAATGGAAGAAAGAGTGAAACAAATGCCATTGCTTTTTGAAAGAGTCACTCAGGTTGCCTTTTTTCTGAACTATTAATTTTTGACTGATACTGAATAAGACATTTGTGCTCTGACATTTTTAGAAGATATTTCAAAAGCACTTTTCAGGGCAGAGTTTCTCCATTTCAATCTCTGTTGCCCCATCTCCATGTAAATATCAGTAATTTTTGGAATGTGCTTGCACAGGGAACAGAGAATTGTTGTAAATGTGTCTGGTTCAGTTCCAACATGAGTAACCCTGACCACAACCAAGCATTGCTGCTACAGAAAAGTAAAATCTGGGATAAAATTTTCAAGTATTGTTTTGCCATTCTTACCTGCAGTGAACAATCATTTCCACTTGTCAGCAGCAATTAATGAATCAGAGGATTGATATAAATAAAAGTATCATTTAATGCATTAGATAACATTTAACCATTACGGTTTTTCTACAGAAAAATGCCAGAATAGCTGCAGAAAAGTATTATTCAAACAGGCTGAGAGCACTGGGGATCTGCCCAGAGTTTGTTTCAAAGAAAGGAGGAGCAGCCAAATCTCTGCATTTCTCCACTGCTGGGGATTTCACCTCCACTGCTGGCAGAGCAAGGTACAGATGACTGAAAGCTTTTTCTTTTTACCCACTATGTATCTAATAATTAGGAAATTTTCCATGTGTAGATTTAAGGGTTTTTGAAATTATTTTCAGTATTTTCCAGGGAACTATTTGGCTATGTGGTATGTTAGCATTAGTGTGTATTTTTGATTGTTTTTCCTGAATTAAATAGTATTTCATAAAACAGAGGAGAGCTGCTTAACCAAACTGGCTATGTTATGTAATGCACTTCAAAGGAAAAAAGAAGAAAAACATTCCTTGTTTGTTCCTTTCATCCAAAATTCTGGCAGGTTGCTGTAAGTCACTACCTTTAAATTTTAGATTTTTTTAAGTGAAACTTATTAAAAATAGTTTTTAATATCTATTGGGTGTTATGATTTAAAAGGAAGCATAAATTTTTAAAAAAGGAATATAAAAGTAGTACTATTTAATTATTTTCCAGCATAAAAAGAGACTCTTGTGTGCTGCCTTCTCTTTTCCTTCCCCAGCTCCACCCCAGCCAGGGCTACCAGGCTTTGGCCTGGGTTCCATAAAGGTGGAAAGCATCTTCCCAGAGAATAAACCCCCCATGCAAATTGTCTTTTCAGAATCACCAAGGTTAAAGTGAGAAAAATTCAATTCTTGGAGGAAGCAGCTGCTGACAGTCCCCATTCTGAGCAGTCCTGGGAGGAGGAGGAGAAGGGAAAAGGTGTCAAAACCTCCACCCCAGATGGGCAGTGCAGTGACCTGGAGGATGGGGCTGGCCTTGGGCCTGGATCCAGCCAGCACAGGGACCAGGGGGAGGAGGAGGAGGAGGAAGGCAAGGCAGACCTGTCACTTGGCCATTCCCAGGAGGAGGAGGAAGAAGCAGAAGCAGGTCCATCTCTGGACCATTCCCAGGAGGAGGAAGAGGAGGAGGAAGCCAAGGCAGGCCCATCCCATGGCCATTCCCAGGAGGAGGAGGAGGAGGAGGAAGAAGCCAAGGCAGGCCCATCCCATGGCCATTCCCAGGAGGAGAAGGAGGAGGAGGAGGAAGCCAAGGCAGGCCCATCCCATGGCCATTCCCAGGAGGAGGAGGAGGAGGAGGAGGAGGAAGCCAAGGCAGGCCCATCCCATGGCCATTCCCAGGAGGAGAAGGAGGAGGAGGAGGAAGCCAAGGCAGGCCCATCCCATGGCCATTCCCAGGAGGAGGAGGAGGAGGAGGAGGAAGCCAAGGCAGGCCCATCCCATGGCCATTCCCAGGAGGAGGAGGAAGAGGAGGATGAGTCCAGCCCCAGGTCTGATGGCTCCCATGAAGAGGAAGCTCAGTCTGACCCTGAAGCTGAGGGTGCTTTCCAGTATGAGGATGAGGAGTATGAGAGTGATGACTCTGAGGAGAAGGCCAGTGATGAGGAAGGGCACTGAGGAAGGGCTGGGGCTCAGGAGCCTCTCTCACTGCTGGCTGTGCTTTTTGAAGCACTTTGTGTATTTTCAATATTGCTTCCTCTGGGAACCATCCCCTCCTGCCCATGGTTATCACAACACCAAGCAGGTTATGTTCTCTTTTCCTTTAAGGAAGAAATTATTACATCATTACCTTTTACAGCTGCTCCAGATGAAGAGAATAACAAAAGAATTCAAATTCTTGAAGCAAATGTTTAAAGCCATCCCTGGTTTGGAATTCTGGTCTCATGTAGAATCCTCAATTGCAGCAAGGAAAACATTTGCCTGAGTTTGGCAGATAACAGGCACTCTAAAGATCAAGGTATATTATGAAATATTGTATCCCACACCAGAGGAAAACTTGGTGCTTTGCTACACATCCAAAATTCTGTGAATTTGTACCTCTTATTTTAGGAGCCCTGCCAGTGCAGGAATTCTGTTTGTTTTCCAGTCAGAAAGCTCAAGTTGCTCTTTTTCACCAAGAAAATAATTTATTTTATATTACTGCTCTTTGTTGCACTCTTCAGTGACATTGGTGCACCTGTGTTCCCAAAGTGAGCTGCAGCCTCACTGTTTAATAATAAATTACACAATAATCTAATAATAAATTACAGGGTGCTGAGTAACTGCTGAGGCTCCAATCCAGCCAAGGCAGGGCAGGTTTTGGAGCAGGAATTGCCATTTTACCCCTGCAAAAGGGGAATCTTTTCACCTCAGGGAGCTCCAGTTGTATGAAGCTGAGCAAGGGAGTGCTTTAATAGCTCTTCTTACACACTGGCTACTCAGGACTTCAGCTAATGCACAAAAAACTCTCCAAAAATGTTTAGGATTTGTTTTTTTCTTGTATCAGTACTCCCTTCCCCTACTCTTACTGACTTTCTTGCTAAAAAATCTGTCATCCTTTTTCCCCCCTTGTTTTGTTACACACTTTCTCTGTGTTTGGAAGTTTTTTAAGCATTCTTACTTTTATTTATTTTTAAAGTGTGAACATAACTAATGTGAATTTGAAACATTTTTAAAACTTGAATAAAATATCTGTGAAATTATTAATCCTTGCTTCACAAGGAAGTTTGCTTGTGGTTGTCAGTATTCTGTAACTCTGAGGAGTGGTACAATTACCAATCACAAATTTGGGTACTTGTCCCTTTAGGAAATCAAATCCTGTTCTGAAAGAAGGCAGAGGAGCTCTAAATTATGTTATTTTTCTCAGATTATTTGAAGTGATTTCAAAGGAAAAAAGTCAAATCTGTTTCTAAGATTTGACAGCTCTCAGCTAAGTGTTCTAAAAGAACAAATATGTAATTATTGAACTGCTAAACTAGGGATTGAAAATACCACTACAATTCCTGTGAATGTAGAGAAAGTAACAAAACCAACCCTTTTTTAAGGTTTTAGAAGGGGTTGGGAACCTGTGTAAAATTTAGATTGAGTTTGTCACTGAATTTTTAAATATTTTAAATATAAACCTTCATACTAACAGAATAAATGAACATGATAAACATGATTTAACCAGGAAGGGTTAGGACAGATTTTGGAGGTTATGCCTCAGGTTTTTTTAGCATTTCTGGAAAAGAAAAACAGAATTGTGTGGACTAAGGAGATCCAATTGATGATGGTTTCCCAAGATTTCCAGGAAGCATTTCTAGGATATAAAGTGCTAGCAAAATATCTGACAGAAACCAACCTCTTTGCAGGAAAAGCAAGGTCCTCATGAATGGGTGAAGAAACCTTGAGGTACTGAAGGAACCACTTATGGAAATCACTTGGAGCAGCAGAGTTTTCAGGCAGGGAGGATAATGAGATTAAAGTCAAAAAAGCTGTTCAGAAATTGCATTACAAACATAAAGGGATAAACATTCCAATAAGGAATTAAAAAGCAAAGAAAAATCAGAGATGACAGAATAGAAATGGAGACACACAGGTCAGGGTGAATTAAACCTCACAAAGCAAAGTACAGCAGTAAAAAATATTTTAAACAAAGAAGAGCCATGTACACCTGTCAGGAGATGAAAAATAGTCTGGCCTAAAAACCAAGCCATGATTTGACCTCTTATTTTTCTTTTTTTTTCTTTTTGCAAGGAGGATGATTGAAATTTGGAGAATCCAGAATAACTAATAGGATGAGAGCACTGGAAAAAACCCCAAAACTGTATTTACAGAAAAAACCCCAATAAGTTCAACAGGAAAATCAAAATCCAAAGGTGATGTGATAGAAGCATTTTAAGGCTCATTAGAGGAGAAATGCTGATGAGTTATGCTTTCAGGGAAGCCACCTAGCAGGAGGGAGAGGAATAGGAAAGTTTCTCACAGATTATTGAATATTCTGTCTTTAATATTTTAATTAATGGCCACAGCACAAGAGTAGGAACATGTTCAAAAATTTGCAAAGAAAATGAGGAAGGTGTATCTGAAAAAAAGGATTTAAAATACCACATGGGAAGAAGGGGGTAATTTTGTATGTGAACTGTAGCATGAAATAATTTTGCAGTGCAAGAATAGTGTATCTATATAAATAATTATATTTATATTCTGACATAAAAAGCCAGAAGTTTGGGATATTGTGCTTTTTGAAGCACTTCTTGTATTTTCAATATTGCTTCATCTAGAAACCATCCCCTCCTGCCCATGGTTATCACAACACCAAGCAGGTTATGTTCTCTTTTCCTTTGAGGAAAAAATTATTACATCATTACCTTTTACAGCTGCTCCAGATGAAGAGAATAACAAAAGAATTCAAATTCTTGAAGCAAATGTTTAAAGCCACCCCTGGTTTGGAATCAATTCAGGTCTCATGTAGAATCCTCAAGGCTTCTCTAATGGCAGCAAGGAAAACATCTGCCTGAGTTTGGCAGATAACAGGCACTCTAAAGATCAAGATATATTATTAAAAATTATTTCTAACAGTGTTAGAATTATTTCTAAACTATGTCTAAAATAACAGTGTTCTTTCTGCCCCATTGCCCTGCCCACAAGGTGAAGTCAAGCATGAGTTTTGTATACAGAATACATTTGGTTTAGTCCGTTATTACAAGATATGGCAGCTGCTGGCTTATAAACATTAAACTAATGAAATCAGATAAATTAGATAAAATTAGATAAAATTTAAGAGAGTTTGGTATCTGTCCTCCTCACCCTTCAGTGTAATTATAGTTTTACATCTCTTTTGGTAATTACTTGGCTTTAGGAAAACAAACAAGCAAACAAACAAACAACCTTGCACACTCCAGCAAAACTCAAAATTGCTTCTTTCTTCAATAGGAATTCCAGGAATTTGAGGAATGAACAAAGACTTACAAGTAGAATCAGACAAATTCCATCTCTCCTGTGTGCTGAAATCCCAGCAGAGCAATCAGGGGTCCCAGGGCCAGGGTGTGACACAGAGAGTGACAGGGTGAAGGTGAGCAGGTGACAGGGCCAGCAGGGTGTCCCCAGCCATGATCCCTGTCCCACGGAGCTGCAGCCCAGGATTAGCCCTGGGACAATCCCCCACAGGCCCAGGGCTGTGGCACACAGGAGCAGATGTTAACAGGCCAGAAATATTCTTATTTTCTGACCAGTAACACCATGAGACCAGGTTGAATTTCCTGAGCACAAACACCTTGATAGCCAGTTGTCCACAGGACTGAAAATAAAAATATTTGCACCTGCACAGCTCCAAACTTGCTACTAATAGCCAGGGCTCAGTGCCATAAGCAGATTACACAAGAGTTAGGCAGGCTACAAAAAGAAGGTTAGTGAGATTAGGCAGGTTGCCGATTAACTGTAGCAACCAGGCTCCCAACACAGGCAGGAAATTCTGCTGGCCAGGATAATGAGCTGCTACAAACCACGTTATTCACATGATTCCAGACACAGCTTTGCACTCTTGTAGGTGTACCTGCTTCTCAGGGGAACTTGCTGTACTTTGTCATGCGTCTTCCATGCCATCCTACATTTTTCTAGATGGGTGAAAGACACACAAAGTATGTTTGTAATAAGTAGTAAAAGCAAACAATCAAAAATCAGCTTTTGGTGTGTGATATTCTGATTAAGCTCTGCTCTGGGGAGCTCCATCCTGTGACACCTTTATCCCCAAGGGGCTGGAATTGCCAAGGGCACCATCCCAGATCAGGTAAAATGAGATAAATCTACTCCAGCAATGAGCTCTCACATCAGCCACACAAACAGCTGAGTGTGTGTGAAGCAGCAGCACTGGAAAAGGACCAGCTTGGGGTCCTGTTTGCAGTTCTCAGGATCTTGGGTCCTTTTTAAAGTTTTCAGGATCTGACCTGTTAGAAATTGGGGTTTTTTAATCAATCCATTCGCCTTAGCCCCAGCCCTGCAAACTGCCATCTGTGGAGAACATGGAAGCATTGGGATATCTTTGAGTTTTCTAACCAAAAATGAGACTGCAGCCATTGCTCAGCAGAATTCCAGCCCAAAGTGCTGCAGTTCATCTGTGTGACACACAGGGGCTGCTCATGGTGCCACTGCAAATCTCCACTCCTGACACACACCTACTCATGGGTTCGCAAAATCTGTGATACTGCAGAGCTGTGAGGCTTGCCAGGGCAGTGAGAGCTCCTGCATCCCTCACAGTTTATCCCTGGGTGAATCCTTCCTTCTCCTGGTGCTCTGTAAATGCTGGTTTAATTCAGGCCCAGCAAGCTGAGGCTGAGCTGAACTCTGCTGCTGGAGCTGCCTGGGTACCTGTGTGCCTGCTCCAGCTTGTTCCTGACCCTGAGCCCTGGCAGAGCCCCTCCTGCTCCCACAGCTCCCTCTCCTCCCTTCCCACTGAAAGGCAGCTCAGCGTTGCCCAGAAATGCCCTCAGTTCCCAACCAGCCTCACAACCCCTGGGTAATATTCAACGTTGTGTGAAGGGTAACTGGGAAAAAGCCGTGCAGGTTTGTGCAGCAGTCAGCTCTCTCTCGGACACCTCACAGGCAGCACCACACCCAGCTCAGCTCTCTGCCCTCCCACCCTCACTCAGAGACAGCAATTCCAAACTGTGGAAAATCCCAAAATCCCATTGGAGGGCGCCCAGCTGAACTCTGCACTGCTTACCTGTGACTGCACTCGATTTAACCCTAAATGAAAATTAAATTCACCCTGGAAGATGGTTCTGTGGAAAAGAACTCAAAAATAAGAGTCAGAGTTGCCACATCCCAAAAGAATTCCCATTCCCTGCTGCTGGCAGCCAAAGGGGCAGGGAAACCACGAGGGGAACATCCAGGACCTTCCAGCAGTGTTCCTGCTTTCCACCACCTTCTCACAAGTCTTGTGTCTTGACAAAGAAAACTCTACAAAAAGCTTTGAACTCCTTAGGCAAAAGAAATTCTGGAAGGGCTAAATATTAGGAAAAAAGAGCCAAGTCTGTGGGTGAGATGCCTGAAGGTTTCTCAGATCAGAGCACAAAATTATCCAAAGAAGCTGCACCTCCCAATTTGTCCACTTACACAAATCATCCTGCAATAACCAGCTGGGTTTCCATGACGGGGTTGGATTTGGGGATTTTCCTTTAAATACCAGTTTTATCAAAACCTCAGTAAAACACATTATCCAAACAATGGCACAGAGCTGCTGAAAATCTGCTTCCCTCTCATTTGTGAGTTGTGCTCCACCCTTGCTCACTGCCACAAGCCCCTTTCATACATCACCCACTCACCACAAGCCTCCAGCTCTGCTCTCTCCTTCAGGCAGCATCCTGCAAAATCATGGAAAAGATCATAGCCTGATAAATTATTTGTAATTTGTGCATAGATGACTGTGGATACATCAATGAGAGCAAAGGGCTGAGGCAGAAGGACACCTTGATAAAGCACCTGTGATTTTTTTTATCTTTTACCAATGTCTGGTTTCAAAGAACTGTTTGAAATAAATTAAAAGTTTGTTTCAGGTGACAGGGAGCAGTCCCTCTCCTCTCTGTTGGCTACTTACTGTTGAACAGGGTCCATATTTGTAAAGTCCAGACCAAAAAGTCCTTCTGAGCATCCAATAACTCTACTGAGCTTGCTGGAGTAGTAGAAATAAGCTCAGGAAAACTCTCCAGAGCATCAGAGAAGCTCTTTCCAGCCATTTTGGTGAGGATTAGTGGATGCAGAAGGGAAGATCAGATCTAATAAAGATGGGGAAACAAAGAATGAGGGGAGCTGCTCATTTGTCTCAGTGAGAACACACAAGCACAGCCCAAGTGTGTGTTTCTCATTTTCTGCTTCATGTACATAAATCAGCTCTCAAATGCACCCAGGGATCTGACAATCATTTCCCCCAGACTTCTGTTTTAAGCCCAGCACACATTTTTTGTGGTTATTTTGGAACTATGACAGTCTTTCAGGGTTTTTATTTGTTTGGGTTATGGCTTTTTGGAGGGAGTGAGTGGGGGATTGTGTAAGGGTTTGGGGTTTTTTTTAGAACTTCCTGCAGCATAATCTCTTTGGACTCTGTATCCCAGACAGAGAATTTGCTGCAGAACATCTACTTATATCCCAGTCACACAAAGAACAATCACAACAAGAAGTATTGTGCTCTCTGCTATAAACATTGCTAGAACAAAATAGTAAGATTAAGGAGAAAATAGTTAAAAATAGGACTCTTTTCTTTCCAAAGGAAATAACATGATTTTCACCCCAGCCTCTCTTGTCATTGTTACAACAATGGTTCATTTTAGGCCATATCTGACTGCACTTGGAATCAGGAAACCCTGGCACAAATGTGCTACAGCAGCTTGTGCTTTGTTTGCACTGAATGCCTGGGCCAGCACTGCAGCTTTCAAGAGGCTGCTAGAGGTTAACAGAGCTGTTGCAGGGGTAACATTTTCCTGGAGCACAATTCCAGCCATATCCCAGAGCTCCAGAGCCCTGCAAACTCTGCAGTCAGGATAGTGAGGGTGACTTGTTGCAGCTTCTCAGCTCTCTGGATAAACTTGGCCATTTTGCACTGGGGCAGGTGCTCAGTGACCAGCTGCTGATCAGGCCTGGATCCAGCTTCACAAAGGAGGGATGTGTGGCAGGAAAGCACTGAACAGCAATTTCCAAGCATTTATTCCCAGAGAGATCCCTACCACTGACTTTGCAGGAATTACCACTCAGTTCTCAGGATCTGACCTGTTAGAGATTGGGGTTTTTCCCTCTATCCATTCCCCTAGCCCCAGAGCAGGATTGTGACCTGCAGACTGCCATCCCTGGAGAACATGGAAGCATTGGGACATCTTACCTGCATCCCCAAAATTCATCTTCACTGCCACCACCAACACAGTGTTTCTCTTCACACCACAGCAAACACAAAATTCATGTTGAGGCTGCTTGCTTCTTTCCTAACTAATATGATCCTTTGATATTCCTGCTATTTTTCCCTAGGAAAAGCTAAAAAGCCATTTCAGGCTGTTAGCAATATCAGACAGTAAGGGAATGTCTCTACTCCTGCAACATTAGTGGTGCAAAATCTGCCCCCTCTTCCCATTCCATCTTTTCCAGTACAGGAAGCAAACAACAAGTCACCTTTCTTTTATGTATTTCTAAAGTCAAACCACCTCAGAGGAAGCACAGGAACTGGAGAGAAAACTGCCCCACCCTGGCATCACACATCCACATTTCCCCTGATAAGCAGCTTCTCATTTTCCACAATCAAGCTTTCTCCTTTTTTCCCCCTTTCTTTGTCCTTTTGAGCTTGGATTTTTACCTCTTCCATTTTAGAAGAAGATCTGGCTGTTCTGGGTTTGCATCTCCTCCCCACCCAGAATCCCTTCCAGACAGGTTCGAGTCCCCCAACGCAATTAATACTCTGCCCTGGGAAGGGGGAAAGACACTACCTATAAATGTTCATTTGAAATAACAGCTTCAATGTTTTCTGCTCAGCATCAGGAGTCTGAGCAATCATTATAAAAAGTGAGGTGGGAAGTCTGGTCCTTGTCAGAGAAGTGGGTGCTTTGATGGAAACAGGGAACAGCATCTCACCCACACCTTCCTCAGGACTCATTTTAAACAGTGAAACTGAAGGTTGTAGCTGGGCAGCCCCCAGCAGCAGCAGGAATTTGCTGTATTAAAGCTGTGCATTATCTTGTCAGCATGCAGAGCTCTTCCTTGGCCAGTCCATTAATGCTAATGAAATCCCCTCTGTGTTTCCCCCTGCCAGGTGCAGGGCTGGCTCCATCCTGAGGCAGCCACAGCTGGCAGCCCCAGCTGGGTGGAGATGGAACACATCCATCTTCCTCCAGATCTGCAGCAAGTTTCATGCTCAGGGCTCTCTGCACCCCTCAGCCGAGGTTGGACTGTAGCTCTTCACTTCTTGTCTCTCCATTAGGATTACTTCCCAACCTCCCTCTTCCCCAGAGCTGCAGGGGAATATTCTGGCCAAGAGAATGCTCTGAAGACTATGATGCTCGGTCTTCCTGATGGGATTATTTACTAGCATCTTCAAACCCCTGGAACCCTTTAAAATAAATATAAAAAAAAAAATCATGTTTTAAAAAACCCAAGACTGACTTCACACTCATTCCAACTACTCCCTTAAGGAATTCCAAAGGTTGGAATTCACCTGCACTGGAGATCCTCCCAGCTACTTATCACATCAGCAGCTCTGGCAAATGCTTGCCAGGGAGGGAGCCTGGAGCTCATTGCAGTGTGGGGATCCCCGCAAGGACATAAAGCTCAGCAGCTTTTGAACAAATAGCATTTGTGGTCAGAGACAAAAATATCATCAGGGAGTATCCAAGGCTGCTTTCATTCTCTTAATGTGCTTGGGTGATGGAAGAAATGAGAATAGAGTGCTGTGCTGCTTCAGTGAGCAGAAGTGAGGCACTTTGGGGATGGTCAGCTGTTGTCACAAGTGATGCCTCAAAGCACCAATGAGCAGTGGCTGTGCACTGACAGCACTGGGAACAAACACTGTTCTTCACCCCTTGCACCACAGAAGTGCAGTCACAGGTCAGAGTCACCTTATCAGCACAGCAGATGCATTAGCAGAGGAAGGAATCAATCCAGTCAATAAAGGAATTGATACCTGCCTCTAGTTAGAAATGCCTTTTACAGAACAAGCTGTTCTGGATCATTGAGAAATGGCAGAGTTTTATTGAGTTCCTAAACACACAGCTACATGTATAATTGATATTGCCTCACTGCCAGGCATCTAGAGTGTTTCAGGATTTTAAATGTTCCTTCCTTTTGCTGTTTCCTTCTCAAGAATGGGTCTAACAGCTATGGGGGAAAGAGGAGACATGGAAAAGAGTTAGGAATTCTCTCTATAATGAGCAGGGGGCTGGTACACAAAGTTTAAGGTGGTGGATAACGTGACTACTTAGAATCCATTGAGCAGGAAAACAGGACTCAGGTTTCCCTTTCTGACCCTCTGTGGGGTAGCAAGACAGTGACTTTGACTTTCTGCTCCTCCATTCTAAAATAGAAATATCCATCCACATTCCCAATGCTCACTGAGGCTGCTGGGCAGACAGGCCTTGCACATGCAGGGTACCCTGGAAAAATGCAAACTGGATTTCTTTGGGATCAAGCCCACCTAGAGCTGCATCGCAGCCACTAGGGGGAAGCTGGTCCCAAGGACTAAAGGGCTGTTCCAAAGCAAATCCCTCGGAATTTGGACAGACCAACCCTGAGCCTGTGCACTGAGAGCTCCCCTCTCCTGACTGCCACACCTGAAGGAGCTGCAGGGACAGCCCTGGGACAGGCACAGCACAGAGCTCAAGAGGAACACAGTGGGGAGAAAAATATTAAGCTTTATGCTGTTTATTTATTATTCTCTTTTTGAGAAGTCCAAAGCTGGCACCAACTGTGTAGAGGGACCTACTTGGTGTGATGTAGGAAATATTTTCTTAAGGATGTAAAAGCTCACAAATATTCCAAGAAGGAACACCTAACTTTCACTTCACCTATGCCTTGAACAAATATTTCATTAAGGTGGGATTCACAGCACGAGACAAACTCAGTGGTATTATTCCAAGTAATCAGTTTTCTCAGCAGGTCAAATAAATAATGAACCACGAGCCTTTTGTTACCACTGATGTCATCAAGAAGTGGAAACGTTGGCAAGCTGCCATGTTTGATTCTCTGAGAGTATCTATTAAAAAGCAAAAGGTACCCAGCAGATATAATCCACACCATCAATACTATATTCTCTTAACCCTTCATCTCATCTCAAAAATAATTTAAAAGTGGGATTTTTGAAGTGGGTAACTAATTTGGTTTTTTTTTTCCAGCTTACTCTCTCTAATACTATCAAAAGTTAAACTTCAAAACACACAATTTCCATCTCTTCAGTTATGCACTAAACCTGTTTCTCTGAGAAGCATTCACAGAGTAACAGAAGAAATATTTTATTTTCTCTTTTATGCATCAACAGATAGCAGGTATAAAAGCAGAACAAGAAATACAACTCTTAATTTTTGAGGAGAAGATGAGGGAAACACTAGGATTTTTGTAACAGATGAACATGGGCCCCAGAAGCAAAACAAAATCAAATTAATGAGCAGCAGCAGAATTGAGGTGAATTTTTATGCAATCTTGTTCTTCATGAGTAACAAACAGCCTCAAAATGCTTTGGTGTTACAGAGCTTTTATAAATTCCATTTTGCACCAGTTAAAATCAGGAAGAGCAGTTTGAAATGAGCAGAATTTTACTGCTGCATGCCAGCACGTGCCCCTGCTTGCTATTTCTAGAAAGAACTAAAGGCAGATTTTCCAACCACAATTCAATTACAATTAAGGTAATGGCAAAAACTTTGGCTTTATTACCTTTCCTTCATTTGAATTTCCAAGTAATCCCTTTTTCCCCTCTTGGATATTTCTGAGCATAAAGCGCACAGCTTTTCTTCAGTTAAAACAGGAATAGCAGAAGATCAATACAGGTTTTATCAGAACAATAACAACAAAATCCAATATGTCTCATGGAACCATAATTTATACTCTCTACAGAGGTGATTTTCTATTGGTAAAGTCACTAAGACTTTATTCATGAATAAGTTTCAGTTGGGAATTGGGTGAACTCACCTGGAAAAGCCACCTGTCCAACACAAACCCATGAGTTTTCACATTTTGCCATAAAAACATTGCCAGGAACACAGAAAAACCCACAACATTATACCTGACAAGCACTACCTTGAAATAGGAAGGTCTCTACAGTCAGATTTTTGATCCACCTCACTTTACTGACACACCTTTGCACTCAGAAGTGATAAAAAGGTTCCAGGGGAGCTGAAAAATTGAGAAATGTGGGGTTTGATACTGACAAAAGCTGTTAAACATCATTTCAGGGAATACAGAGCAAGACACCTGCACA
The DNA here is from genome assembly GCF_027579445.1 of Ammospiza nelsoni. NCBI lineage: Eukaryota > Metazoa > Chordata > Aves > Passeriformes > Passerellidae > Ammospiza > Ammospiza nelsoni. Next base: position 2,205,764 of record NC_080635.1, read on the forward strand.
CTTTACATCCCTTCCAAGGGTCTGTCCCACAAGACACCACCCCAATGCCAGCAGTAATGCTCACATCAGAAATGCCAGGATTAGCACGCAAGGGAAAGCACCTGGAGCTGAGAATGCTGCAGTATCTGGAAAGGTAGAAGTGATTTTATTATTTCTACAGCACTTCCTAGAAAAGCTTTAGGCAGCCCAAGGAATGGAGCACTTCAATAAAGGAGTATTTGGTCAGGATCATTAAGTGGATCATTACCCAAGCACCAATTTAATTAAGAGATCCCAAATGCTCCTGTACTGCCATGGGACAGCTCCTGACTCAGGATGGGCTCCTGCTCACTTCTGTCCAGAAAAGGTACCAAATTCAATGGTTCTGGAACTTCAATCCAAACCCTTCTTTCTGCATGGAAGAGGTTTGCATGTGATAAAATCACCAGCATTAATCACAGCACAGAGCAGAAGCCCCTCTGAGCCCACTGAGCCCCAGGCTGTGCTCAGAGTTACAGTGCAAAAATAGCTCCCAAGAGTTGACAATCCAAGTGGTTAAGGCAGAAAAAGTTAAATTCTCAGTAAAAATAGCCTTATAGGCACACTATCATATATTTAAATAATGACCTAGCCTTGATTCCAAACTGATTTTATCAATGTTTTTACCTTCTACTTCAGAAAAATACTACAGTATGACTAATTCCCCCAGGGAGAAAGAAAAGAAATTATGAACAGTCCCTTTCAATAGAAACAGTACCTCTTAATCAATGCTTTAATGTTTTATTAAAACTGCTATTAGGGAAATGGCAAAGCTCAGATTCACACCCTACCTGCAGGTCTCCTTATGCCTTTGAGTAAACAAAGAAGCATTTTGAATTTCTTTTGATATAATTTAAAAATACATCCTTTGGGCCAGCAATATCCTCTGTCAAACACTGAGGTGTTAAAATTGTATCAGTAATTTTCTGTCTGGCTGCCAAGATCCAGGCGTAATTTAGGCCTATGTGAAATTAAGGAATCTGAATAAATTAAATTAAGGATACATGAGCTACAGTTCCACAATTAAGAAGGAAATTAATGCACCTAATATTTATAATATAACTTAAAGAATTCCTACAGTCAGAAGTAGAAAGCTTGGAATTTCCTTGAATAAAAACTCCTAACTCTCTCAACAAAAACAGAACAAAAATGTAGGTAAGTGTCCCAGGCAAATGAATATTGAATCTTAACCCAATATAATACAACACTGATTTGTAAAAGGCCAGTTCTCAGCTAACCAGGCAGGTGCCTTTGATTAGATTTATTTTATTACCTATACTTAGAAGAATCACTTTTCTCATCAGCCTGGACTTCAGGAAAGCACTTCAAACGAGGAGCTGGTTAAAATGGAGACAGGAATATCCTTGTAGGATGAGACACATGAGCCAGGGAAGAGAAAAATTGGAAAGCATTAGGCTAAGGGAAGGCTGAAATTGATTTCATTTAATAACCTTTGAAATGAACACTGGAGAGAGGGAGGAAAGGCAAAGGGAAGGAGGAGTGCTAATGGCACAGGTCTGGGAAGGCAGAGCTGGACGGAGCAGCTGCTCCTCACACTGCTGGCTGCTAATCTTTTGGATTTGATACACTCATGACAAAATAAAACAAAATAAACCACAATTCCTTGCCCCTTCTGAGATGTACTGACAGGGTTTTTTAACAGCATGTGGATGTCTCCCAAAACACCAAGTTTTACATTCTATAAACTCCCATTCATTGTGTGGAAGCAGACATTTTAAAAGGCCACAGAAATGCCTCACAGGTCACCAGTTTTGAGGAGGTAGATGCATTTCTTAGCATCTTCATAAATGAAGATGATATGAAGGTGAATCTGAACACATGGCAGCCTGAAGGCTGATGCTCCTGGACAGTACAGTGAAGTGACTTGAGTACCAATCCTGCCCCTAGAAATGAAACAAAAGTCAGAGTTTCTGAAGTCCTACCCAGACCCAGTTGTTAAGGCAGAGTTAAATGGCATAATTAAGGAGCTCCCTTTGAGAGCTGATATTCCTGATTGAAGAGCACTGCAGCCAAAGTGAGATTTCAGTGCTCAGAGCAACCACTGCTTTTCTGGAAGGAGGAAGTGCTAAAACACAGACAAACCAAACTGGTGTTTAACAGAGGAGATGGCATCATCCACTCCAGCCCACCTGGGAGGGAGAACACGGCAACAGATGAGCCAAAATCACCTCTGCCATAACAGGAGAGTTCCACTGACTTGAGGAAATCTGTCCCAATGCTCCTGCAGGTTGCAGATTACAATGACACACTTCACAGTCCAGTAGAGGTGAAACGAGGCTAAAGCCACAAAAACTGATGGGACATATTCATTTAAGGCAATTTATTATTTTCACTACAAGTGTGTTTGTAGATGCTAAAAATCAAGACTGTGGCAGCCACTCACATGGGTCACTATGCTAAAAAAGATGGCCACTTCTGCAGAGATAAGAAAGAACATATGGTCCTTATTGTCAGCTCAGGGTCTCTTTTCAAACAATTTTCCTCAATGTGATTTGCCTCACAATTGCCCTAAATCCTGCCATGATTGCTCTCATGGAGCATTGACAGAATTTGGCTTCCCTTGAAGATGCATTTTCCCTTCCCCTGGTGACTGCCTTTACTATTGATTTTTGGCTAATCCCACGGTTGCTAGAGAAAGGTTTTGGCAGGTTTCCCTGGAGGCTGCAGACCCCATTGCCTTATCAGCAGAGCATCCTTTCTGCCCTGAGCCCAGCCTGGGCCCTGCCTGTTCCCCTCTGTGCAGGGACCAGCAGGGAGAACATTCAACGTCCTCTGCCTGGCCAACAGGAAAAGCCACAGCTGCCATCCCAGCAAAGCTGGCCTGGAGAGGGGCCTGGCTGGACACAGAGAATGAGGAAATCCCCTTTCCCACAGCAAAATGTGCTGCCAGAAATCTGGCCCATTTCATCCTCTCCTTATTGCAGGGAGATCAGACTTATTTGCAAGACCCTTTAAACCAATGCAGAACTGTAATCAGAAAAGTACTGCCATTAACATTAACACCTCTGACACAAGGGGTTGTGGCAGAGAAGGGGGGATTCTTTTGTCAGAGAAATAACAGACTGAATATTCTATTAACAAATCACTCCTCTGAGGACAGGGCTGCCAGCATGTAAGCTGCATTCTGAGATCTGAGTGGCTAAACTGAGAAGAAAAGCTTCAAGAACCTTCTTTGGGGTAATAAAATAAAATTCAGAACTAATACCTGGCTTGAACTGCCTGTGTGAACAGCCACTATGGTTAAAATATTTATTGGGGTTGTTTTTATTTTTGTTTGGGGGTTTTTAATTGAGAAAAACAACAGCTGTGGATTTTTTTTTTTTTTTTTTTGTTTTGTTGGTTTTCTTAAGGCAGAGAAGGAAGAATTGGATTACTGATTTGGATAGACAAATCACAGAAATACAGTCATAAAATGATTTGGGTTGGAAGGAACCAACTTTCAAACTTACCTCCAAGTGAGTGCAAAATCTCAGAAGCCACAAAGAAAATACAAGAATGCCAAGACCCATTAAATAGAACTTTTTTTTTTTTTCATGTTTGGGATTGGCTATCTTGTTGAGAAGAGGGGTGAAGAGAGGGTGCAGGGGTACAGAGCTCCGAGGAGCAGGAGCCGTGCCTTGTGCCCAGACTGGGTAAGAGCCCCTTTAAAAGGCGCTGTGCTGTCCGGGTGTGCAGCTGCCACTCAGGAGAGGGGACAGACACACTCCGGGTGCTGCTGTCCCCCGGCGGGATGGAGCTCCATCCTGCCGTGCCTGCCTCTCGTGCTGCCCGGCTGCAGCGGGGCTGGAGCTGTTTCCATGCGGAGCTTTATCCCCAGGCGGGAACGCTGCTGCTGGGGGCTGTACCTGCAGAACAGGTGATGGGAGAGACAGGGGAGCGCTTCTGCTTTGGGGGAACCAAAGGGCTCATTTCCAGCCCTTCCATCGGGACAAGATCCTGAGTGACAGCCAGTGGCTCCTCCGAGCTGTCCCCCGGCACCGAGCCAGCCCGCAACATCCCTGCGATCCCTGCCGCTGCTTCTCCCTGGAGTCACATGAAAAACGAGAAGGAAAAAGCTACACAAACAAACCAAAACCAAACCACAAACCGAAGGGGAAAAAAAAAAAAAAAAAAAAGGAAAAAAAGAAAAAAAGAAAGCCAACCAGCCCAAGAGATCAAATACATATTCCCCCAGTAAAATTCTCTGTTAAATATTAAAAATATGCAGGCATTTACAAAGAGATGGAAACAAAATAATCAGCAGTGCATGGAGGTGTTTCTAAGTGCAGCGGAGTTTTGCTCTCCAGCTCAGATACAAAGCTGTGGCACTCGGGGTTAGGAAGAGAAGGGCTGACAGATTTAACCCCTGCAGCACCAGCGGTTCCACCGCCGCGATAAGGCTGGAACCTGATGCCAGCGTGACTCTCACACATCGCAATGCGAATCCTGCCACTACCACAGAGCTCAGCTCTAAGCACCAGCAGTTAAAGCGGCAGCTCATTTCCACGGCATATCTGCGAGAAAAGCCTCGCTCGAGGAGAGGCTCGTGGTCTATTTATAGGCAAAACAGCTGCTTTGTGCATTCCAGGATCTGGCTGAGGTCTGCTCCCAGCCCTGCATGTTCGAGTTACCTCGTGTGCAAGTAAAACGTGGAGACCCTTTCCAAAGCCTTTTCCACTGGATGAGACCTCTCCTGTGGGCCACAGCCCCACTGGGGACTTTCTTTACTCATAAGAAAAATGATAATGTTTGATGGTGGTGGCAGACTAACCCACACTACAACTTGGGTTAGTTCATTTTAAAAAACAACAAGTTTTCACAGCTGCCTTCCTTTCCTGAAGTGCTCATTAAATATACAACAAACAAAAGCAAAGCACAGCCTCCAGTCAAATTAATAGAGAAGATGAAGATGCTTCTCACCTGCACATTGGAATGACTCCTCTCACACCACCCAGAACTTTCTTCCACTGCTCCCTTTCTCCTCCTCTGTTGCTGTGCATCTGCCACCCCGCAGCTGAACTTTATAAAATACTTTTGTGTACTTCTGGTAGTTAACACTGGATACATGAATGTGTCAGTACCAACAGGTATAAAACTCCCCCAGGTTATTACAAATACAAGTGCTGAGAACTTTTTCACATTCTCCACATTTGCTCTCACCTGATAATATTCATTGCCACTCCAAGTTTCCAGCTCCCTCTAAATATTTCATCTCCTGTGGATTCTCACTCTTAAATCACACCACTGAAACAGCCCACGCTCCTACCCCTCTTATATTTTTATGATCCTTTTAGAGGAGTCCTGTATCATTTATTTAGATTAATTATTTCTTTTCCCCCTTAAAAGCCACTTCATTTAATGCAGCTACCACTTCCATGTTTCAATGCACATAGAAATGGGGTGGGTGTGTGCTCTGACATCACGATCAGCATTTTGCCAAGCAGCAAGCTGCAGTTTTGCCAGTCTCATGCTGGAGGAGAAATCAATGACAGATTCTAGATCCTTCATATGCACACAGACTGCAAAATGTCAGACAAAAGTAAGCAAACAATTCCCTTTCCCTGGAATTCCAGGCCAGTGTCTTTGCCCAGTTCCCAGAAGTGAACATAAATCAAGACAAGACTCAAAGATCAAGACACAAAAAGACTTCCCATTACTTACAGAGCTTCAGAATGGATCTCTGCAGCCATGAATAATCCCAAATGAACTGGCAGCACAACACACTTCCCAAAACAGAATATTTACACGCACACAGAGGGAAAGAATGGGAAAAACTGGTTGCTGGTAATTCAGACACTCCAAATACATTTGGAAATATTTATCAAACAGGTTAAATCTGCTCTGTAGTTTACTGAGGCACACAAAACTCATACAAGATACTGAATGCTTGCACTCAGGTATTAACATCAATTTAAACGATCAGTTTAATTAAAGCAGGCAAGTTTAAGCGCAGACAAGCCCTGCAGTGACTGGGGAGGGGGGAGGAAGCACTGAGCTGTAACTTTGCCTTTCCCCAAACACACTCATCCCAATCACACACAGTTTGCCCAAACAGGAGCTCTGTGTGGCTCTCCCTCCTCTGTGTTTTCCCTGCCTTCCTGAAAGCTGCACCAACTCCCTGGCTCTTTTTCCAGGCAGGGCTGCTATAAAGGGACTCCGGAGCTGGCAGGCAGCAGGCACGGGGCTGGTTGCACTCTCCCTGCTTTGCCATCTCCTTCTGCAGACACTTATCCCAACCTTGCAAGCCAAGCCAGGCATTTTCCTCAGGTTTATCTGCTCCATCTTAAGCAGCAGGTAAGATAAATTCCTTCAGCGGCATTCCAGCCCTCCCTCAAGTGATTCACAGCTACATGAAAGACTTAAAAGGAGTTTTTCCTCGGAGTTGCAAGTCAGCATGGTGCACACAAAGCCCATGCTAATTTATTCAGCTCTCTTATCTGCCTCCTTTCACTCTCTCAGCTGATACAAGGCATGCCAAGTTCACTAAAGCTGCCCTGCTGTTCCCTTCCCCTTCCAGAGGGAACATTCTCTGTACCTTTTTAGCAAGATGCCTTTTAAAAATAGGAACACAAAATCCAGCGCTGGGCTCAGGATAGCTATGGGAGACACAGCAGGTGCAAACATTCTCTTACGCAGCGTTTTCTCATGATATGACAAAGGAAAACTTCTACTTGCAAAGGTCTTAGAAGGACTTTCCAGGGTAATTTTCATCCCAGTGCTTTCCAGATATGGCACCCAAAATCCCTTTCAGCCTACAAGTACCAGAAAAATGTTTCAAAAAGCCAAATTGTACCAGACAAGACTGAGCTTCCTGGAGAGGGCCAGAAGGTGTCTGTGCCTCTTTAGCTGCAGGCTGTCCTCAAACTTCCCACTTTCATCCAATTACTACTGTCACAGAATTCCCAGTTAAAGACACAGTAAAAAACCCAAATATAAATATAAATATAAATTGGAAAGCATGATATTACAATTAGTTATCTAATATTCTATTTATTTATATAATATTTATACATATTATACAAATAAAGCTACAGAAAAAATTCTGTAATTTAAAGACAGCACAAGTTAAATATGGGGTGGAAAAAACCCCAGAACAGACAGCACCCAATTTAACATGGAGCTAACTGAAATTTGGAGTTTGGCCCAGACAGAGCCTTACATGCAGACTTAGCCCTGTACTTGGTGTGATGTTTCAAAAAGTCAGTTTGTGGTGCATCCAGTCAAAAATTTTCTGGATGAGCAACATGCTACTGCTTAATTTGGAGTTTTTCCTCTCTTGCCTGATGCTGAACACATAGTTAACTGGAGATCAGCTTTTCGTTTTCCAGGCACTGCAATTTTTCTGTGCTATTGAATTCACCGTGTTCAGGGGGCAGTTGGTTGGTTCTGTGGAACCCATTTCAAACCCAGCCCAGGTCAGCCTAAAGATTTTCCTGCTTTGCAGGAATTCCCACCCACCCCTTGGCTTTTTCTGCTCAGTGGCAGGAGCAGTGGGAGCAGAGATTTGGACAGGATTCCCAAGGCAGGGGAGGGCAGTTAGAGATCCAGTGTCCATAAGGAGTGATAAAGTGAAATTTAATCTCACTGGGAAGCAGTGACACCTCAGCCCACCCCTCAGAGGGTCAGCCACCCCTTCAGAAGGCAGCACACCGATTAAATGACCTCATGCACTCCTGCCTGAGCATCTTTTGTCCTGTCCTGGGGTGTCTCACAAAGAGCTGCGGTGCTGGCAAGATTTGAGTGTGCTTTGAAGGTGCTTTGCAATTGGTTACAAAGGCTCACAGACAGCAACGAGCTGCTCCAGCTCCTGGCTGAAAAAAGAAAGCTGGGAAAGGGGAAATTATCTCTCAATGAAGAGTGAAAAATTTTTACCATAAAACAAAACCGGCATTTTCAAATTACAAAGCAGTACCTCAGAATGGAATATAAATGTTATTAAAAATTACTAGAAAGAAAAAAGTTTTCCCAAGCATTGACAGCGATTTTAAGTGGTTCACACATCTTTTGCTTCTAATTTCCCCCTACAGTTTTATTTTCAAAGACCTCAGACACCTTCTTGCTTCAACATTTTAGGAACAGGCATCTCATTTATTGTAGCCCAATAAAGCACTGAACCTAAGTCAAGCTCAGTTCCATTTTATTTTACTATCAGGTGCAATAATGCTGCAAGCCAAAAATTTAAAGGGAGATTTTGGAACTAAGACAATGCCTATTTACAAACAATTATTAACTACAGCCTCATTATGCAATTGTTTCCACAATTTTCAGGACTGGAATTTGTCTTCTCAGTCTTTTTTCCTCAAACTGTACCAAGCACTAAGAAGTTCTTGGTGGCATCTTCCAAGCCAAACAGTCTACACCAAAATGCTCTCAAACCACTCATTTTTTAAGAGACAGAATGATTTAGGCACAACAGTATTTTTCAGATTCCTTGTGCTTAAAATATTCTGTTGAACTACTCAGAACTCAAGAAGTTTTGGAGATGCTGATTTTACTAATGCTGACAAATTTGGCCAAAAGCCAAATCTGCCTCCTCCAGGCTCCAGAAGGTCAAAGAGGAATAAATGGAGCCATGAATCAGCCCAGAAATGTGGGATTAGAAGATGTGCAGTCAAATCTTGGCCTCATTAGACTCATTACAGCAAAACTCCCATTGCATGGCTTTAGTGGCTACGGGGGGGAACACTTTGCACCCAAAATATCCCGATTAAGGTATGAGCCACTGCTGCAGAACACTGGATCTCAAATCCAGCAGGGCAAATTTCTAAATCCTCTTTCAGGGCAGCTCTGCTTTCTGTTGGCAGGCAGCATGCCTGGAGTATCAGACACTTCTCCCTGTCTCCCATTCCCTTGTTTGACTTTGCTGACCCCAAATGAGATATGGGGAATCACATCTCATCCCCAGGCATGCTCCTGCCCAGCCCTCACTGTCCCAGGGATCCCTGCCCAGGTGGGGGATTTATTTACAGGCACAGGAGCTCAAAGAGCTTTTCCACCTTTTTACTAAAACCAGACTCTCTCTGCAGGCGAGAGTCTGGTTTTAGTAAACTGGACCATTCCAGGACCATTCTCCTGCAGTTCCTGCTCTGCCTCACGGGCTACTCGTGCTGTGAACTTGATTCATCATTTTGTTGGCAACTAGAAAAGCTTGTGTAATCTGCAGTTCTACTCATGGACAGAACTGAGCCCAAGAACTTACCAAAACTCACATTTATCGCTGCAAATTCATCAGCAACAAAAATAGAATATGAATTTAGCTTGCATGCTATTGAAATAACCTGCTAAGCATTAATGTACAGGCAGCAACCAGTGGCTAAAGGGATATTTTCTTCTTTAACACATCCAGTAGAAGCTTAGGATCCTTTTGCTACCTAGCAGAGAGGCCTTTTATGAGTTTAAAAATAGCACTAAGAGAAAAATACTTTGATTCCTCAGCACCAAGTGCTGAAGGCTGTTCACAAGCAATTGATAAAGCCCAAGAACCCAGTTCAACACCTTCCAAGCAGTTACAACCAGAAATTGGAGAAGAATCCTTTCTTGGTTCATTTTTTTAACCAGCTTTTCACAATTCTTCTTACAAAACCTTGGTCTTATGTAAGGAGAGGTCTGATTCCCACACAAAGCTTCATAGCTCCCCTAAAACTGTGATCAGAGATCCTGCTGGCCAAGCAGCCCCAGACAAAGGAAGTTTGGGCAATGGGTGTCTCCAGAGTGATCCCAAACATTCTGTCACATCTGCCCTTGCTCAGGAAGGGAGAGCACTGTGGGTGGCAATTTCTGCAATTTCACCAAGGCCATGGGAAGGGATCCCAAGGATTTGAGGGCTTTGGATCAGTTCTGTGAGGCTCTGAACTATGGAGGAGCCTAAAGTCAGTATGGAACCAAAACCACTTCAAGGCTTCCTCCTCCCAACTGTTGCTTTCAGACTGGCAGACAAACACCCATATTTAAACTGTATTACCAACAAATACATTTTCTCTGGATGCTCTTCTTATTTTTGAATATCCTCTTGAAAACAAACAGAAAGAACTGTATTTTAAGGATAAACAAGTTGTTATTATTATCATCATCATACTGTGTTCCATATCCCACTGATGAGGGTAACAGCTATGGAAAAGTGTCAGGAAAAATGAATCTCAATATCTACAGAAGAAGTTCTTTAAAATCTGAAACGGATCTGTGCACAGGCACAATTCAAAAATTAAAGCAACTCTGGACTAGTTTCAAGGGTTCTTACCAAGAAATTTCTGTGGCAGATGTAGCAGTGATAGCTGCAAATGTTTGGAGAAAGCAAATTACAGCTTTAATAACATTGCAGTGCATGGGTACTCACCAAGGAACAAGCAGAAGCACATTTATACAGAGCAGGGACAAATCTCTTCACATAAGGACAGCAGATAATTAAAAATCCACATCCCCCACTGAACAGGCACTGCACAGGGAAACAGGGCTCACTGTGGACAAGAAGAAACATGAAGATGAGTGAACATGCAGACTGGAAAAACTAAATCACCACCAAAGGAAATTGGTCAGAGAACAGAAGCTGCAAACAAGGGGAGGGAATGCATTTGTTCAAATTTTACTGAAAGTCTGGTTTTCTACAATGACCTTGGCTGCTGGCTGCTTTAGTTGCAGTAGCAAAACAAAAACAAAACAGGAAATTCCACAGTTGTCTGAATCAAAAAGTGCTTAGAAAAAAAAAAGGAAATGACCAAAAATTGGAATGATTTTGGCAGAAATTAAAGCAGAAAAATTAAGTCCAGTTAACATTTTTATGATTTCTTTAAAAATAATTTTTAAGATTTTTTCTTATTGGTATTTTATTACAAAGCTTTGCTGAGTTAATATCTTGCATTTACATAGTTGAGCATAACTTTTTGACTTTTAATCACTTAAAGTAGCAGCTGATAATATTTTAGCAGTTGTTTTTCGGTATTAGGTAACTTAAAACTGCAAAACCTCAGTGAACTCCATTTACATTGAATGTGTGACAGCATCTGTCAGCCTGAATTAATTTTATTTTAGGATGACGCCTGTTTATCAGAATATGCCAACAAAGGCACAAAAAAAGCATCAAAGCAAAAATAATCATCCCTGAATTAGGAGGCCTCTTCCCTTCAGTGGCTGCTGCTATTTCCCTGAGGATGGGCAGGTGGAAGCCTCACTGGGCTGCATTTTTTGTGTGCACTCATTGACTTCAACCAGGAACAACAGGGCCTGGAACAGGGAGCACAGAGGGGTCAGCACCTGTGCAAAACTCAAATTATTAGAACTAGAAATAAAGCTGCACAATGTCTAATGACTGCAAGGAAAATCCTGTGTTCCTCCTTGGTGTGTAACTTACTCAAGCACAATCCTGAAGAAAATTATCCACATGTCTTTTATAAAAATGTCTTGACTCTGTTATCACACATAATGTGTCAAAAATAGGTCTTGCACATGAGTTTCACAAGAAATAAGTTTCATGACTATTATTTTCTCAGTTTCCATGATAAACAGCCATGCAGGGATTGGGCCTTTTTTATTGTCCCAACAAGAGAAAAAGATGTTTCTCTGTAAAATAAAGGCTGGGAGATAGATCTAAAATATGACAGAACAAAAAAAAAAATTGTATCTGCAGATAAAATATGAGATGGAGTTACACAGGCTAGGGGGAAAAGTAAAAGAAATCGAAATATTCCTATTTGAACAAGCACTTGTGTGCCTGTGTTTCACCTGCCAGCTCCAGCTGCGCACAGCAGTTCCACACACTTTACTCACAGGCTGCTCCTATTGTCTTGGGGGACTTTTGTTTAGTCTGTGCTAGATGGCTGCATTTTAAAATCATAATAAAAGAGAACTCTGCATTATCAGAACTCATGCCAAGCAACTATAAAGAATTTTGATGGCTCTTTCATTTCACAGGAGGCTTTAATCTGCAACAATTACCTTCCTCCAGCATGTGTGTGCTCCCCCTTTGTGACTGACAGGGAATACAAAAGCCAGGATAAGTGATATTGGCCACCAGCCACATGGATTTGACCTTTTCATGGAAATGTTTAAAGCATTGGCTGCTCCTGAGGTTTAATCCTCAGCTCCTCACTTGGGCAGAATGCTTGCAGATCTGGAATTTTTCCTACAATGATGAATTGAGGCATTTACTCCTGCTCCCTTGCTTTCCCAGGAAATGTGTGGCTGACTTGAGCACACACCTTCATGAGATCCACAGAAAAGAGGCAGAGTTGCAGTTGTTTCTGTATTCCTTTCATGTCACTACTTATTATTATCAGGTGGGATGTAAAACATCTGGAACAGAGTTAACACACTCCAAATAATGCAGGGTTCTTTACAAAAACATCCTTCCAGTAAAATAAGGAGTTCTTGTGTCTGTGTTCACCTCTAGGCCCACTGCTAAAATGATTATTTGAACAAGATGTAGCTATTGTGTGGTTATAGTAACTTCTCATGGGTTTAGATTGTTACTGCTCTAAAATTGAATAAGCAAATCAGCATAAGAGGAAAAAAATATTTTACTGAGACAGTTCAGAGCCTATTACCACAAATATTCAATAATCATTTCTAAATGACCACTAGGTGCCATTTTCAGTTTATGGAAAAGTCTGACTTTGTAGTGTGGCAAACTGCTAATTAGAAAGTTTGACATGTAGCAAAATATTTGTGGGCCGATTGTTGAGCAATTACTTATTCAAACCTGAATTCTGGAATTGCTCAAAACTTCTGATGTTTTCCTGTGGTTACTCTGGGAGAAGCAGAGCCATTCTCCAAAAGACCCCCAACAAAATGTCATGAAATCTTCATTACCTTGATCCAACCATTCCTGCCTGCACCTTTCAGCTGTGCTGGCATAATCAGAAAAGAGAATTGGTGTCTATTGACCACACAAATCACACCCACAAATTAAGGATAGTGCTACACAGACCATTTTGTAGGTAATTCTCAGCCTCATCTTCTAAACAAACCTGTGATGTACTGCCAAATTTATTCTAGCATTGATTTAAGAGTTGGAGGCTGAAAACCCCTAATGACTCATTTTTAGTGCACATTTTTGTATAGATGCATTATTGTTTATAAATATTGTCAGTATAAAAGGACAAGTAAATGCCAGACACATGGTTTGGTGGAAAACATCAAATCACCAAATTTCTGGAACACTCAGCTTTCATATGAACTCTTAGTGGTTTTAGCCTAATAATAATTAAAACCCTCAGAAATCTGGTAATATTTACCAACACTTACCATCTCTGGTCACACTACAAGTCATCAAACCTCTGCAATTAATTATCTTGATGGAAATGAATCTGGCAAATGTGCAAATTGCCAGCCACACCCATGGACAGGGTGAGAGGAAGGTTCTGCCAGTGTTTTATTTACTTCTATGAACAGTCTTTCACTTCAAGTGTTTAACTTGTTAAACACTTGTAAATGTAAGATACTGAAATGATGAAGCAGCAAACAAACTGTAAATCAAAACCTTCAGCTTTTCTCATAATCAATGAACTGTTTTGCTCATTTAATGGGAAACAAAATGTTACATCCTAAAAGATCTGTTAAAAATTTCAATTGTATAAACATGATCTCTACAATGAATACAGTTCATGCTAGACATAGCTGAGGGGAAATCTTCAGGCTCACATTTATCACAGACAAGTTTCAGGGATTTCCTGCAAATAATTTATTTTGGTGCTCAGAAACTCCAAGTGCTGTTAAATAAACACAGGGAGTGTCCCTGCACAGGAGCCTAAATGAATCTGAGAGCTCCTCTGTGAACTAAAACAGTTTTCTTGTCAGAAAGGCAGGACTAGAGAGTGGCACTCAAATCACACCCATATTATGAACTTCCTCCTCAGGATCCCATTTAGCAGGGAAGCAAACACTGAATTACTGAGCTGAAACTGAGAACAAGTTCTGACAGCCTCACACTCCCAGCTAAACAGGGAGAAGAAAGTCCCTGGAATTCAGCTGCTCTGTTCTCTCAACAGGGGCTATTTTCTGTGCAGCACAGAAGAGACTTGGACGTGGGAAAACATTCCAAATATTAAACACTTCTGAAAACTCTCTAAGGTGTCTTTCTGTGCCTAAATAGATCTCAAAATGTGAGCACTGAACACCAATTTTTACTGGGCCTTTGACAAAATCAAACAGGAGGAAAAGGGGATTTTTAAAAGAAGTTATAAGAAAAGTTATTTATTGCAAAGTGATAATGAAAGTTGGTTTGTTGGGGTTTTTTTTTGGAGAAAAAAGGATGCTCAGCACCTCAATATCCAACCTCCAGGTGACCCTTGAAAGATCCTTCACACACAGAACACCAGTGGAACTTCTTGTGTGAATATCTCCCTTGAACTGGTTTTTAAGAGAGATCACAAATGAGAAAACCTAAAAATCTTCAATCCAGTTCTGGCCACATGGAAAGTACTGAAACTGAAAATACCTCACTGACTCCAAGTGTGTTCTCAAGAGCAGTGCCCTGTACATAATGATCACAAAAATGCAACACTGGGTGTGACTGCTCACATTTCTTTTGTTTTGATTTGTCCTTGAGTGCTCAGGGAGAAAACCACTCCGATATTCTGTGCCATTACTCATCTCAGAAGGGATTATCTGTTACAACAAGACAACTCCAGCCATGCAAAAACCAGTACTAGTAAAGCAAGCTGGAGGGAACCTACTGCCAATGCTATAAAATGTGTATTTAAAATTTCTAAACTACATATACTCCAGTTCTCAATGTGAAAATAAATTTCCCATCAGGTTTGCAGGCTCAGGATCACAGAGAAAGTAAAGCATTAAGCAGGTAACACAGTCATATAATGTATAATGACCACCTCAGTATCTTTCCCCCTCTCCACTGAACTTTTGTTCTCTTGCATCCTTTTCTCTGTTGTCTGACAAGAACTAAAATAAAGGATTTAGAGTTGATGTGCACAAAGTTTCCCCCATTCTCTCACCACAAACTTGTGTATAAATGAACAGCAAATAACAACCCCCATTTATTTTGTCAAAAATAACAGCACTTGGGGCTGGAAGCTACGATCTGTATGAACCAATGTGGTGGTTGGAGACATCTGAAAATGCTTTTTTCTCACCCTGGCTGAGATTGTGCCAGAACTCTGCTGCAGCCCCAGTCAAGAAGAAGAGCAAAATGAAGGAATTGCAGGGAAATGTGAACAAGCAGCAACATTCACAGCTGGGTGCCATCACCTGAGAACAGATAACTGACCAGAGGAGGAGGAGCCAAGGGCTGATTGCAGATCCATTCCACAAGAACTATCTGGAATCACACCACTGCCTCAAAACCCACTTTTACCTACGAGCTCACAACATTACTTTGATGTTTAAGCACCAGACAACCCCTTAACCTACTTTGAAAGTGCCCAGTGGAACACATGTTCCAGTTCTGCAGGGAGGAGAACAGAGAGAGAAATCACAGAACTCTGTTTCCCTGAGAGAAGGAGGCAAGAGGGAAAAACAAGGCCCAGGAGCATTCCTGGAAACCCAGGATGACCCAAGTGCCACCCTCACTGCTGCAGAAAGGAGCTCCTCCAAAGCTCCTGTGAGGCACAGGAGGAGCCAGAAGATGCTCAGGACTCTGGGTTCCTCTGCACTCCCCAGCCCTAGCAGCTGCTTCCTGAGCAGGGAATGCAACATCATCACCCCCATCATTCAGCAAAACCCAACCTTCTCACAGGAGCCTTCAGGCCTAAGGGGAAGATACTCAAAATTTTACTGTGCTCTGATTCTTCCTGTGTTGAGCAACAGGTCCCAACCTTCCAGTGACTTTCAGCAGCATGGAAAGTTTTTTTAAGTTTCAACACTTTCAGATCCCACAATATGCAACCAGATTTCAACTCAATTGGTCAGCACCTTTGTCAAGAAGTTTGCCTCATGCTAAAAACCAAGAAATCCTTCTTTTCTGAGTATTGTTGTAATTATTCCCAGTAGGATCCATAGCATGCCAAGCACTTCCCAAACACTCTGTTCTTGCCTTGAGAAGGTCACAATGCCTGCAAGAGAGGCCATGGGGGGTAAGGCACACCCACACCACTGGCCTGGAGCAGAAATACAACAGCACCGCTGTCTGGGTCTTGTGGGATTCCTTCTGCTGCATGGAGTGCTTCCATCATTGCACCCCACTCTCCTGAGCACAGGGATTCTCATCTCTCCTGGATGCCCAGATAAGATTTGGGCAGTTCTGTTGTGATTAACTTTTACAAAGATCATAATTCTTTACAAGTTTCAGTCGTGGTGAGTCAGGTCCATCACCTCCAGTAACTCCACTGAAATTTCTTCACTGTGTTCTATTGTCCAAAAAAAATTAAAAGGGACAAAACAGGTTAATAAAAAGTTAAGTTTTACTTCTCACTGTGGAGAAGTGAGTGCTCACAGAAATCATTCCAAGTTGAAGCTAATGTAGTTTTGATCCCCCTCACTTCAAATATTGTGTTTGGGTTGCACCTGAGGTCAAATGCCTGTCATTTATCTAAGGTACAAACCCAAATGCTTTCTTTAAACCAGCTTGAAAATATTATGTGGAAATGTAAAATGAACTAATCTTTCCTAGAAGGAAAAGAGAGAAAGTCATGATTCAGGCACCACCCTGCCCTCCCCAAATCACAGGTGAGTTTATGCAGTGGATTGACACTGAGCTGCAGAGTTATAACTCCATCATTATTCATGGCAATCCATAAAGCAAAAAAGGAAAAATTCTCAAGAGAAACGTTCTGGCTGCACTTTGGAAGTGATGTGAGATGTTCTATGTTTATCCAAATGAAATAAAGCCTCTGAGCCTCTAGAAAAAGGTTTATTTCTAGAGAAGGATTAATAATGCTCAGAAAGCTCCATGCAAATAACCCTGCTGAGATGCTCTGCCATTACCAACACTTCACAAACACCTGAATCAAACATGAGGCAAGAACCTGGCACAAACCTCTCCTCTGTGGGGAATAAAATATGAACCAGTGCCTCAGTTCTAATCAGATTATCACATGAAAGGGAAAACTTTTAAAGGCAAATGACACTACTTTAATCTATATTCCCCTTTCAGAATTACATTAGGATTTCATCCCAGGAGGTCTGTGACAATCCCAGAAGCACAGGACTCCTAAAAAGCAAACACCAACAGTTTTGTGGTAAAATAGTGACAGCTTCTTCACCTGTTTGGATGAAAGAGCTGAATCACAACGTGACATCAGAAAGTGTCAGATGATTTGAGGCTAAAAATAACAATTGTTTCAAGGAAATTCCTTGTTTCAGAGGAAAAATGCATCATATGACAAGAGCAGGGCAGAGTCAGACCCTGTGTGCCTGGCAGCACAGGGAACAGAGCTGTAACTGCAGGCAAAGTCACCTTGGAGTGTAATGCAATTCCCTGAGCATTCCAGGTCCACAAGAAATCCATTTCCAGCTAAGAACTATATAAATATCACAGCAAGAGAATGCCAGGACAGCAATGTGAGAAGGTGAGGAAGGAAGATGGACTATTAAGAGAAGGGAAATGAGGAAATACAGCTCAGGGATTCTTTGGTTGGATGAGAAGGAAGCTGTGAATGATGCCTGATGTGGGGCACTGAGCTTGAGATGTTCCTCAGTGGGCCAGGGAAGATACTGCAGCACTTCCTGGAATAAAATAAAAACCAATAAAAATAGCATAATAGTAAAATAAATAATAATATAAAATACATTATAGTATAGTATAAAATAAAATATTCAAAATAGTTTCTTGCTTTTTTGGATGTGGGAAACATCCCATGGTTTTGATACTTCAGGATCCCAAATGGAAACTGGATCTAATAGAAGGTCTCATAAATTTAGTCTTAAATAAGGGACTCAGCAGCAAGAATGATAAATGGTGGTATAAATGAGAACAGAAGGTTTTCTTCAGTAACTAAATATTCAGCTAGATAATCCCCAAGGATTCCTCCAACCCCAGATAAATTCGTGCCAGGCCCAAATCAAGCACCCTTCCAGCCTTATTTGTACCCTCTGAGAAGTGCTCAAGGTCCCAGGGACCTTCATCTGTGCTCTGCTCCAAAGGAGCCTCACCCAGCCCTGGTGGGGCAGGGGAAACAAGGCCAGGGAGGAGAGGAAACACGGAATGTTCTGAGAGAGCCCCACAGTGGCTCCTGCCCTGCCTCACTCTGCCCTTAGAGCTGAAGTTTTGCCTCCTGCCAGCAGTGGCTGCACGTGGAGCTGCCTGGGTGCCCCAAACCTGCAGGATGCCCAAAACCGCTCCCAAAGAGGGGGGACAGCAGCAATTGTCACATGGAGGGACAGCTCTTAACAGGGCTCATCTCATCTGTCACTCCTCTGTGCAGGCATTTTTGATTCTTTGGTGTAGAGGCTTAAAATTAATTCCTTTTAGTAGGTTTAAAACTCAGCAAGATGGAGGAAAATTCCTGCAACTTCCTTTCCTAATGTACCAATTTTCATACAATTCTCTGGCTCTCCAAGCATTTACACAATAAGATTTTAACTTTGTTGTAGGAAACTCCTGTAACAAAATTCTCTCTGAGATCTTATGAAAAGTTAGATGGCATTTATTTAAAAGTCAATCTATCACACTGACTTTTAGTCAGTGGAACTCTCACCCAAACACTCAGAAGCACAAAGTGTTCTCCAGCAGAATATTTCATGGCTCCAGTTGAGGTGCCCATCTTCTTGACATCTCTATTTAGGTTAGTTCCTCCTTTTCATTTGAATGAAATCACTTTTTAGCCACTGACAGACCTTCCCTCTTAACCCTGGTTCTACAGTTTCCCTTGCAGCCATCACTTCTTTTTTCCCATTATCATTTGACTACAGCTCTGCATAATTCTAGTAAGGAAAAAATCCCCTACATGTCAAGTTTCAGAAGTGATTATAGTATTAGAGCTACAAGCAATTGTAGCTGCAAATTATTAGAAACTGGGATTTACAAAAACATCAGCAAACAAATTCTCAATGTGCTATTTGTGATGTGATCACAAAGAGCATCAAACTGTTCCTTGTAAAAAATAATTAAAATCTTACCTAAATTCCAGACATGCAAAGAAAAAACCCCATGAATAGAATCTACCAAGGCTGAGCTCTGTTTTCTAACTAGGTGAAACAAAAGATCCTAAAATTCTTATTAGGGGAAAAAGGTCAGTTGTACTCCAAGAATGCATTTCCACACATCCATCATTTTATCAGAACTATGGACACAGTGCCTAGCAGCCACACCACAGAATGTTTCATTCATTTGCTTGGTCCAGATCTTTTGAGTGAGAAGAAGTAGAAATTCATTTTCTGTGAGGAATAAATGCTGAACAACCCTTAAATCAGTGTACACAGCAGTGCCAGCACTCCATTCCAGAAAGGACACCTGACATGCAGATTAGTCCCAACAGGAATGTTTTATTGATTATAGCCTGTCATATGACAGTCCCTCTGCTATTTATGTACAATTAGCATCAAGTTTCACCCTGGGCCACTGCCACTCTGGATTTAATTTTACTTGGATCCAACTACATACACAAATGGGTCTCCTGAAGTTGCACTCCTTGGGGTGGGAGCTGTTTTCCCTTGAAATTGCTGGGATACATTTCCAGTGAGGGCCTAAAAATGCTGCAATCCATCATTTGGGCCCTCAATCCACTGCTTTCAAAATGCACCCAGCACTGGTCTGAGGCTCAATGACACTTCAGGCCAGGACACAGACAGAAGCTCAGACTGAGACTTTCTTTAGCTTTTCACCCCAAAATGAAGTGAACAGATTACAGCAGCCATTGGTCCCTGTGTTACAGCCAGCTCAGGGGAAAGGGAAGCTCACTGTGCCAGAACCAAGAGTACTCTCAATAAAAAGGTACCTGGGAGGGTCAGGCAGCTCTCAGTTTAAATGCAGGGAGCAGCCCCCCAGCCAGGACAGATTTTTCTCTCAGGATGTTGAGTCACTCAATGCCCAGAGCTGCAGAACACCAGCCCTGTGCTGAAAACAGGGTGGCAGTGAAGCCTCACCTGCAGCTCTTGGGATTTCTTCAGAATTTGCAGAAGATTTTATGGTGGTCTCTAACAACAACAACAAAAAAAGAAGACAAACAATAACAAGAAAAAATCAAATTTCCCATTTTGATGTAAGTAGAGTCCTGGGTGACTCTACTTTCACTCAGTCATTTCAGAGTTTGCTAGAAGGGCACACATGATACAGTTAAACATCAAACTCCACAGTCATGTGGGGATCCAATACTAAAACGAACAGAAAAGTTTCAGCTGGCAGCACCAGGTAAGAAGGATACAGAGCCAGCACAGGGCCATGCAGGGCTAACCAGGGTCCTTTTCATCACTATCTCCTCCACAGGGGCTTGCTGTCAGGCTTATCAATGCAGAACATTCCTCTTTTTCCTTCACTGCCCTGCAGCCAGCCCACTGTTAACTCCGAGGGTATTTAGAACACCATGGGACACACTGCGACCCAGCAAGCTCAGGGCACAATAAATCCAATTTCAATACAGCCATATACTGCTATGCTACCAGGGGATTAATATTTTTTATTCCTACAGGAAGCTCAAACTGTACAAACCAACTCTGAATTTCCTAGAACCACAGAATTGGCTCCAAGTACACATATTCCAATTGTTTGTTTTAAACCCACCGAAGTTAGCTACTCATTTTGGAGTCAAATGAAAAAAAAAAAAAAAAAAAAAAAGAAGTTACTACTCCTAAAAGAGCAAAAAGAAAAGTTTGTGTTTTCTTGGTGTGGGGGTCCAGTTTAAAAGACAAAGTCTTCCATCCAAATCCACATACCTTGAGTTTGTTTTTTTTTACTTTGAAACAATCTGTTGCCTTAAGCAAGACTTCTTTTCCCAAACCACTGGCTAACTACAGAGATAAATTCAACCCATTTTTACCAGAAGGATGGTAGATCCCTTCTGCTCTCCCAAGCAGGTCACAGAGCACTCCTCATCAGTACCAGTGTGCCATTCCCTTAATCTGTGGCCACTCCCTGGCCAGGGATGGATTTTAAGCACAAGGCACAGCCAGAACAGAGCTGTGAACTGCAGTGGGCTCTGTCAGTGCTGGGGCTGATCTCCTGCAGCCTCCAGGAATGCCAGACAAGCCCTGGCAGCCACTGCCACCCTGCAGCTGACACTGAGCAGCCCCACGGACACTGGGGGTGTCCAAGGCACTCATTTGGCTCTGCAGCCCCATTGAAAGAGTCGTGCCAAGGGCACAAACATCCCTGGCAGCTCAGGGGGAGTCTGTTAGAACAGGAGAAGCAATGCCAACTTACCTGCTGCTTATTTCTTGTCTTCAAGGCATCTAGAACTGTTTAGCTTTAAGAAAAAGAAAGGCTTTGCCTTCTCAGAGCCTGCCCAAGGCATTCTAAAGAGCAACAAAAGCTCATCCTCCTGCTTACCTTTATTAATGAACTACACAGTGATGACTCTGGGTCACCTCAAAGTGCTGCACACATCAAATCTGACATATCTTCCTTTATTCAGTTCATATCACACAAAAATTGTGATGCTGCTGCCAGAATTGAGAACTGGGTTTTCAAATGGAAGAAAAATTTGGCTGCATAGTCCACAAAAGAGGAGGATGTCAAGAACAAGGAGAGTCCTCTCTCTGTGTTTTAGCCATCTGGTTGCTGAGCAGTTGTCTTTCCACACGAGGTAACTGGATGGCCTGTTAGAGAACAGGATTTCCACACAGAAGGAAGCTTCCTGAGTGCACAACTTGTGCTTGAACTTTTTTCGTCTTGCAAATTTCTCAGAAAAGACACTATCCTGAACATACTGAGATGTCACAGTGAAGTGACAGATGTCATCTTTACCTCAGTCTTCATGGAACAGAGCACGATTAGGTATTTAACTGAATGGGGATCCAGCTCAGAACATGGCTTTTCTCTCTTTCACTGATATGGGAAGGGAATTCAGGAAAGCTGTCAGTGTTCAGCCAAGTGGTCAGCAACAAGGCTAGAAGGTTGGCCTCAGCCCTTTTTCCCTATACTCACTTGCTGGTCATCCATGGACCTTGTCACCATGGCATCTTATGGAGCAGTTCCTGAGCAAAACCTAAGGCTGAGAATTTAATGGGTGGTGCAGACCCTGGATAACAGAGCTTTGGAGCTGGATTCCTGTCTAGAGGTCCTTACTCCCACTACCACAAAGCTGGGCAGCCCCTTAAACCAGCCTGCCTGACTTCCTGTGTGAACAGCACTTGAGAAGCATCAAAGCAACATTAGGGGAAAAAAAAAAGGATCAAAGCAACATTTGAAATGCTGCAATTATTGCATAAGCTTGTGATTACTGAGTCGAGTAATTCTTTGCTAGACTCGGTGTTAGCTCGTGGCCTCTCTGTGAAGGGAGCAGCAAAACAGCAGCAAGCAGGTGCTAAATGCTCAGCAGTTTGCAAGGCACCCGTGGGCTCTATGGCCAAAGCTTATCTATACAGCTTCGTTCTGTGGCTGCTATCAGCTTGTTGTGACCCGCACTGTAAATCACATCTCCAGTGATAGCTAAACTCATATTCTGGATTGTCTCCGTGCAGTGCCAGAGCTCAGTCAGTGATGCACTTCCTAGGAGTGCATTTACAACCACACAGGTTGCCCTGTATGTTAAAGTCACCCTGAACTGACAACGTGCCTTGGCTGATAAACTTTGAATTGCTCCAACTCTTATCTTTTCTGATAAAAGTTTCTAGAGACGTGCTGGCATTTCAAACACTATAAAATATGTCTGTATTTTGGTGTGTCTCTAAATAGAATGGCCAAACCACTTTCAGTCCCTGACAGCCCAGATTACTGCTGGCTTAGGTCTCACAGGGTTCCCAAGACCAACAAGTTCTGATCAGTTCCCTGTCTTATCAGACTTGAGGCATTGCTGAGATATAAGCAGAACAGTCAGTTCACAACAAGGAAAAACCCATCCTTTCTAAATAACCAGACCCAAAACATTCTGCATGACCCATAGCTACAATTGCAACATGCATTGCACGAGGTTTTCTTCCTGTCCTTCCTTTTCTTTTGGAGGTTCACATTAGTTAATGAAACCTCTTTGTAACTGCAGCACATTCATTCACAAGGCATTGGGAAATTCTTAGTTCACACCGGTTAAACAATTCACTGATTTGTTTACAGAAAACCGGTGCCAAATAGCTGGACTGTTGTCATGAACCTTCACCCAGATCTCTTTTATAGCAGTTACTAGAATGTGATTTAAAATTAAATTAAACAGCATTGAATGAGTTCCTACAAAAGCAGAAAGACAAATTCCATGTTGCATCCAGCAAATGAAATTTGGACAAACAGCTCTTTCTTGTGGATGAAAGTCAGTTTTACACTGATTTCCATTGGAAGCACAAACAGCTACTAGCAAATATTATTGCCTGGCTGTGTTAGTGTGCTCTGGTAGAATACACAGGGAAGGACTAAAGACAGAATAGGATTTGATTAAAATTGGCCTATTTTTGTCCATCACTCTTCTCACACTGAGTCATGCTTGCTATCATTTTCATGCAGAATTATCATGCCTGAGATCAGGAGAGTTTTCAGTGAAAAAACACTGATAAAACACAAATATTTGCAGGATATAAGCAATATAAGCAGCAGATTTAGATTAGGGGATTAAATCAAATTTCCTCTAATAAAGATACACGATAGATCACCCTAAACTCCCTCCTCCCCTCAAAGGAGACGAGCACTTGGAAGAAGAGCACCGAGCCCTGTGCAGGGATCACATTTCCGAGCATCGGGCAGCTCCTGCAGCGGCTCAGGGCTGTAACTTTCCACTGCCCGGCCGGCTCCTCGCTGTGCCCCGGGCTGCCCTGACCTTTCCCAGCGCTGCCCCTCGCCCCGGGCCCTGCCCGTGCACATTCCAGCGGCCAGGGCCACGCCGGGAGCGAAACCGCGGGGACACGGGGGAAATTCCAGCAGGAGGGAAATCCAGAGTGAGGTGCTTTGCTACACCGCTCCTGCTGCGAGTGAATGAGACCCTGATCTGATTTGTAGAGAAGTTTGTGTTGCACTTATCATAAAGCAGGAGAATCAGGCTCTCAGGCTGTTATTTTGTCATAAACACAGAACACTGAGAACAGGCATCTTTTCATCAAATCTCAGACCTAACTGACACATGTGGACCTGAAACTGATTTTGCAAACTGGGGCCCTAAATAGAAAGGAGTAGCGATGTCTTACCTCCACACAGCTTTTTAAAATAACCTCTCAAGTTTTTTAAAAGACAACTTGAAGAGCAAGGATACACATACTTCTCCCTTTCCTGTTCCTCCTACCACCAAACTCTCTTTTGACCTGTGAGAAACCCAGCCCTGCTCCCTGTCCTGCCAGACCCCCAGGGACAGCAGCTCTGCCTGGCACTGCTTGTACCACACAGAGGGTTTTGCCCCTTTGCTCTATGGTCCTTGTCTCCTATTGTCCTTTATTACACTTAAAACATTTCCTCAGGAAAATGAAGGCGTTTTCCACAGCTCTCAAGTCCAAACCAAGAGAATCAGACGTCTGCCTTGAAAAATAACTCTCTCTCCTTTGTGATCCTCACCTTTCCTTCTCCCACCTCCCAACATAACCAACCTTCCTCAGAGGCACAAAGGGCTGGACCCTGTGCTGAGCTCCTTTAAGGTTATAAACTCCAGGAGCAGGGAGAAGCCTGATCTGACTTTGCTGGGCTTTCAAGGCCAGCTGTCTGCTCCCTGCTGGAGCATGGAAAGGGGTGGCAGTGCCACAGGAGGCATGTGAAAGACCTGGCTGGCTGAGCAGGAGCAGAAGCCATATGAGGTCAGAGGAGGAGCTTGCATCACTCCTGTGCTGGTGCTAAAAAAGCAGGGCTGTACACTCAGTACAGAAGGCAGCAAAAAATAAAGTGCAAGTTTCATGATGAAGGGATGGAGGAGTGCAGAATATCAGGGAAGACATGGAGACAGAGAGGGGGGGTCTGATGCAAGGCTTCAGGAGGCTGTCCCAAGCTTGCTAGGCCCTACAGACTCAGCTTTTGTTTAGTTTTATTGACAGTAGGAAAGTAACAGATTAAACTTTAGTGCTTTACCATGACCACTGTGCTGCCTTCACTGTGTTCTCAGACACAAAACATAACCCTGAGAGATTAATTTCATTATATTTTAGTTACAGCCATGAATGTTCCACTCAGGGGGAACACCATGAGACTTCTGCAGTCCAAAGCTCTACCATCCCTTACCTCCAACAGAGCTCCTTTAGGATGAACAACACCTGCCAAAGCCCAGAGTTTTGTCTGTGGTGGAACCCTTGCATTCAGAACTTTCCTAGTTGTTAGTGATCCACAACAATTGATAAACTCTGTATCACCAAATTCAATGAAGTATTGATTCTGTTCTAAAGGCCTATTTTCACCACTGACAGTAATTTCTGTTTTATACCAGTATTATCCAGTCACCTCTCCTCCCAAAGGAGATTCTCCTTATATTTTAACCTCATGGCTAAATGACAGAAGGTGTTAAGAGTCATTCCAATTGGCTCTGCAGTATCTCACCTTGTCTCAATCCCAATGTCCTCTGAAGACTAAAAACCTTTGTGCTGACTAATGTAGGTCAGCAATTGGTGGCTGTGACTTCTTTCCTTGTCTCAGCTGGATGAAAACCAGCTAAGAGCCACGAACCCTTCTGCAGGTGATTTTATGGCAATGGTGGACCTTGGGGCCCTGCTGCTGGAATTAAACAGAACCTGCCAGTTCCTGTCACAAAGAAATATTTACTACACATTGTCTTGAATCAACTCACCTGTGCTGGGAACAAAAGCAACACAACTGTGCTCTGCATGGACACAAGCCCATAAAGCATGGGATTTGTATAAAAACCTCACAGATATAAGTACACATGGTATATAGAAGCTGTGGGACCTGCCAGTTCCACCCATGACAGCAAGATCAAAATGCAGAGAAACAGAAAATACATTTGGAATTTAGCAGAAACAAAATTATTAGTGAAAAGTACTCCTCATTTGTATAAATTAGTTAAAAAACACTGCTTTTAATTGACTGGGATCCAGTAGGAGCTACTAAAAAATATTTGTATAAACCTACAAATATTAGATCATGCACAGCCATTTTCCCCTGATTCCAAGAGGCTGCAAAGTGTGATAGTATATTAAAGAAGGTAAAAGTTTGCTTCAATCCAGCAGTAAAAGTGTGTTCTTTTCTCCCACCAATACAAAGTAGGTTAGAATTAAATTCCAGTCTACAATGCTTCCCACTGGAGTGAATCTAACCCAAATTCACAGCCTTTTGCAGATGACAGTGTAAGAGCACTGACAAGACTCATTAAGAAGGGAATAAGGAGGAATATAGAAATCATGAGCTGCTTTTTGTTTAAACAATGAATAGGTGAGATGTGCCAGAGCTTTATGGGAAACATTTCCAGCCTTGTTCCTGGTAAGAGCTGAGGACATGCAGCAGTTTTGCCCCTCTCAGGTTGTCAGACACAACTTGACATCTTTCTAACAATAATATATATATTAAAAAAAAACCCCAACCTCAGCAAATTCCAGCAGATTTGAAGGGAAAATAACTAAAGAAAAATTAACAGCTATAGTCAGGAACAAGAATGTTGGAACCCAGCTGACTTCAAACAAATTACATGGACAATTATATGCTTGACTTGCATGAGTCACTGCTCTGATCATAGTAGCTGTACTGTTGCAATAATTAACTATTTTTCCTCCCCATGAAAATTCATGTTAACTGTGCACTTACTGCAGCTCGTTTTCCCAGGCATAACAATCAGTCACAAAAAAAAAGCAAAGATGATTGTTTGGGGCATTTACCTGCAAGAGAAGAAAAAATTGAAATATTAAAAGGCTGAGTATTTTTCCTATATCATTGTATTTAATCCACCTGTTCACACTTGGATAAAACTTTACTTTGCTGAAAGCAATACTGTTCTTGCTTAAATTGATATTTGCACTTTGAAGTACAATCTAAAATCTAATTAATTTAATGTATTGATTTTTGTACCTCTACTTGTTAATACACACATATGCATTTAGACAACTCAAAATTAAAGAATTTTAATATCCCACCCAGACAAGTTTTCAAAGTATATATAAGGAGATCAACTAACTACATGTATCAAAACTAGCACAAAAATACACTACTAGCTGCTTATACAGTATTTTTAACAAAGAAAATAAATCTAAATGCCCTTTGCAAATGAGGAGAATACCTCCCTCCTGGACAGGATAAACTGGGTTTTACTGGAAGCAGACCCAGAGAATCCTCATTTCTAGGCCAGGTGTGTCCGCTGAAGGTGACACTTCAGCTGGGATTGAGTTCTTGAGTGTGGAAGAAAGTGAAGTGCCTGGACCCTTGAACACATAATATTCTAAATTGTAAAGGGTTTGGATTTTTGGGGTTCTTTTTGGTTGGGTTTTTTTTTGTTTGTTTGTGTTTTTTGTTTTTTTTTTTGTTTTTTTTTTTTTGTTTTTTTTTTTTTTTTTGCGGGGGAGGAGTTGTTTTTTTTTTTCCCTAATTATTTCTTGCATGCTCTCCCTTTGCATAGATCAACCATAACTAGAGGGACACTGGAACATTTGTAGATCTGCTCTTTATGCCCTTGAGAGATAAAGTAAAAACCAGCAGAGAAAGAACAAATAATATTTACAAGCAGAATGTACAGGAAATGTATTTAACACACAAGTGATAACACTGATGATACTGAAACAACCAAGGACTGAGTGTGACATCTGAGCCTTATAAAAACCCCAGAAAACACAATAGGCTATTATGAGGCTGTAGGATACAAAGAGGTTTCAGCTAAAAGGCCTGCACTGAGTTGGGCTGAGGCTCCCATGGCAGCAGCTTTATAACTCCAGGCTTAGCAAGGGAACACAGAAAACCCATAGGGGAGAATGTGTTTGGGGGAGTTCTATTTAATTATAAGTGATCATGACATACACTGTAATTAGGAATTATTATAGAAAGAGTAACAGGTCTAGACAAACCATGCTCACATTCACAGCACACTCTACACCATCAGCCTGGACTGTTCCACTCTGGTAAAACATGACTGACCAACCTGCAAAACAAAATATATTCACAGTCTATAAATATGGGAATAAAGCTGTAGGGCACTGGTGGGAAGGCTGGGGTGGGAAAGGGGTTAATGCGTGAGTTAATTAGCACGTGTTTAACATTAGTTAGCACCTAAAGACATAACAAAAATGCTGTTTATTATTTTATCTCCAGCGAGGTTCCTTTTTTTCCCCCACTGCTCCGGCTGACGCAGCTCCCAGCGGCACCAGTAGATGGCACAAAGCATTTATTTCACTGCGTCCATCAGCAGAGGCAGCGCCTCAGAGGCAGCTCCAGAACAGCGCGGGGATACAAAACGTCTGCTGGGATACACATCTAGAGCTGTCACCTTCAAATTAATAGCTTGTTCTAGAAACACTTAGACTATATATATTACTGAACAAAAAAAAAGTATATATTATATATTTTAAATATGTAATATACCATATGTAATATACCATATGTAATATACCATATGTAATATACCATATGTAATATACCATATGTAATATATATATATATGTGTAGATACATTGCATACCTTCAGAGGTAAAAGTGAGTACAGATAACAAGGAGAAACACCAGGCATTAATTAACTACAGCAGTTGCTAAAATATCCTGTGTCTTAGAAAATAAGAAAATACATTAGACGAGTAGAAGTAATACAAATCAGGTTGAATTCACGAAAAAAGTAACTATTTTGGAATTAGATGAAGATTTAAAAGAAACAACAAAACCTGTCAACAACATTATAAAAATTTGACGAGGAAAAAAAAAAGGGCTTAACATTTGTCCAAATCAAAAATTAATAGTTTATGATCAACCATACACTATCATCTAAGAAATTCACATGCTTTCTAAAGAACAAGTAACATAGACACAAAAGTTTGATTTGTTATTTGAAAAAAAGAATATCCACACTCCTGGACCAGCTGCTTTGCTGTTGCAAACATGTTGGAAAACCCCAGTTCCTGGAAAGAGAACAAAAAGGGAATTATACTGAAATACAGGGCTGGGGAGGCAGCTCATGTTCTGTACAGCACAACATTTGCTCCTGTGCAGTTTTGACAAAATTCCTGGAATAGTACAGCAAGGAGAATCAGGCTGCCTGACTCCATTTTTCAAGTTGCAAATTTAACCTATAGCTACCTAATTATAGGATTTAATGATACTTAATTTTGTATTTTCAGAGAAATATTATGACATCATGTCATTTTACAGGGCAAACCACTTAGCTTAATAGCTGCTATTCACTGCAGAAGCACACATTAAAAGCTCTGCAATCATATGGTAAATTATGCTCATATCTCTTGGTCAAATTACAGCTTAATAACATGAGAAAAACTGTAAATAACGTGAAGATTCATGGTTTAATTATTTTAATAGAAAGTAATGTATCAAATAATTATGAAAAATAAAGAAGCAGCCAGGTCTAATGGGCTGGGATATACAAGCAACGTTTTTCTGCATTGAGCCAGGAGCTCCTGGACCAAAACATTCATAGGAAGAACATCTTAATTTTTTTCTCCAATCCAGACAACTGCAGGCAGGCAGAGCAGCAGGCAGTGCTTGCCTCTGCCTCTCTCACCCCTGGTGGGACCCAGTGGTTGTGCACATCAGCTCAGCAGGTTGCTCTGAAAGGCAAATTTGGTTCTGGCAGGTTTGTCCTCTGCTGGCCCAGCCCAGCTGTGCCACATGCCCAGATGTCACCCATGGGGACAGCAGGGAATGTGCAGCCAGGAGTGGAAGAGCTGCTCCACACCAAAGCCTGCTTGCCCCAGATTAAGGTGTAAGGCCCAGCTGATTAAATTTGGGACAATTTAGTCAGGGGCATTTGACAAGTGAATGTTTGGATGACAACAATTCTACAGATAAACCCAGAAAAAACAGCCATGCCCACCACTGCAAAGAAACCTTATTAGCACAGCTGCATGACCTAATGAAATGTAGTGTCCCGTTCCCAAAGCAATGCTGTGACAACATCATTTTGCAGGGTAAATACCCAGTGTCATTGCTACCATGGACAGCTGGGCTGTTTGCCTTAATTCCTGAGCAGCTCAGGTACCCACAAGGGTAAGGTGCCCCTGCCCAGGGCAAGGGACTGGAACAAGAGGGGCTTTAAAGCCCCTTCCAACCCAACCCATCCTGTGGTTCTGGGAGTGACAGGTGGACAAACATCTCCTGTGATTGCTGCTAGAGAAGTGAGACCCTAGAGAATCTGGTGGGGGCAAATACCAGTTATACCCTTTGTACACAAAGCTTTTTAGCTCCTGGTGCCCTTCTCAATGCACATCACCTTAAAACTCACCATGGAGAAGGTGGAATGGAATTGCTCCTGCTCTGAAGGGCTGCTTTGCTGAGGAAGGTAGCAATAGCAGTCTTCAGTTTTGATCACCCCACAAAGGGCTGAGGAGGGAATGAGAGACAAGTGAACAGGAAGCCAAGGCAAACATCTGTCTGTCTCTAGGACATGTGAATTCCCTCCTGCCTGAAGCTCTGTGCTGCCTCTCCACCTGACTCACAATTTCTCTGTAACACACTTCTGCTGAAATGAGCTGAGTATTCCTGCTAGTAGGGCTGTTCATGGTCACCCACCTCCATTTGATTTAAACATGTTAGAGAAGGACCATAGAAAAAAGTTAATTGGCAGTTCTGTGGAGAAAAAGAGAAAGTAGTAAGAGGGATTAGTCATGTCCGTAACCAAGATGGAACAGCACTGATAGTCCCTCATGGTGGAAGCAGACAACAGCCACTGTGCTTGCCCTGGAGATAAGAGCAATGTGTTTCCAGACCCAGCAAACTGTCACTGCTCCTGCCCAAAGCAGCACAGGTCGCACAGGGCTGAGGTTTCACTCCTACCAGGCATCCTGTCAGTGCTGATCTCCTGAGGGGGACAAAGCAGATCACAAACCACACTAGGCAAGCTGGGCATCTCAAGGAGTCAAGGGGAGTGGTACCATGCACATTCCTCTGATGGCTGCACCAAGAGGAGCTTTGCATCTCATGAAGGTGTCCATATAAACACAAAAGGATTGGAGCATGGATAACCTGAGAGCACTCTGAGTACAGGAACACCTTTGCTAGGTCTACACTGGGGTTATAACCCCAAATTTACAGACTTGGAATTTCATGGACCAAGAGCCTAACACTGCTGACAGAGAAGCAAACTGTAAAACATCAACACCTCTAACATCCCTAGCCCCTTACTTCAAAGTGCAAGATGGAATTTTGCATCAGTAATAATCCAAGACCAGATTTGCAAGAAATGAGAATTATTTATTTTTATTTTCTAACCCCACAAGGAGGCAATTGGGGAAAGGTTTGAACAAAACTCAAACCCCACTGTCAAAAGAAGGAACATGGTGGATCTGAAAGAGGCCAAAAAGACGAGCTCAGCAGGAGACAGGAGGAAGATTAACAAGTGAAATTGCTGTTTGACAATGAGTGCTGCTGAGGTGGAAAGCACAAAGGACTGGCTGACAAAAATAATTATTACATTCACAAGTGTTTTAGAGGCAGGATGATGGAGCTGATGATTTCCCTCAGCTCAGCAGTAAAATACTCCTGTTGGCTGTTTAATTGCAAACCTGGCTGAGCAGCCCCCTCCAGGACACAGAAATGTCAGATGTTAAGCTTTCTTCCAGCACAAGTCATGTAACTATTATCCTCCCAAAACTTCAGTAAAATTCTCCTTATTAACAAAAGAAATATGAACTACACTGCAAAGGGAAGTTAGTTAAAAAATGAAAGCTATTCTAGGTCTCTGAGAAGACTTTAGAGGTTCCTTCTCCCAACACTGGGAGACAGAAATAGGCATATCGAATTTGCAGATTGGTCAAGGTCCAAAAATTTTCCAAGGTCCTTAAAATTTTATTTTCTGAAGGCACAAAAGACACAGCTTTTATTGCTGCTGAAATTAGCTTCCCTGGGTCACAGACTGCTATTCAGAGTGATTACAAACTAAAGAGCTTTTCTCCAGTCAAGAAAGGGAAATAAATGCCATACTTACAGTATTTTAGCAGCTCTTGCCACTGAGAATTTATTGTCTCAGAACAATGAAAATAAATGCAAAATAACTCAATTCATAAATGCAGGCTGCAATCTGCAGAGGAAAAACAACCACCCCAAAAGCAGAATAAAACCTATTTCTTTGGAGCCTTGCCAGCTTCTTCCTGAAACACACTGATTTTGGATGCCTTCCAAGGCCACCATCTCACCTGTTGTTGCAGGGGTCTTGTAGCAAGCATGTTTGACTTCACAGTTTCAGGTCAAAACTATTTCTTGCGCAAGCATGAGCAAGCCAGAGCCCAGAGACTTCTCAGCCCTCACTTTGTGGGGATGTTGTGAGACGTTTTTCCTACATTATGTTCTGACTTGGCAAATTTTCTTGGGGGGATGTCATCAATCTTTGGCTTTGAGTGTGCACTGTGCCTTCAACTACCAGAACCCAAAACTTATGGTACCCTCAGTTACAGAAAAAAAAAATTATAAATACAAATTATAGCTCAGAGGTAGAAACTCTCTTCTTTTCCTCCTGTGGGTAGCAATTGCAAAGCTACAATTAACCTCAATTAATAGGAAGGGTAAACTTTCTACAAAGAATATGCTGTTCAGGTGTTCTTGGTGAGAGCACTTGGCACTGCTGCATCTCTCTGGAACAGGGAGCTCTGCTGGGGTGAAAATTAAAGAGGCTAAAGTTTAATCCAAGTGCAAAGTGGGCTTTTCCCCCCTAGAGAAAAAGCAATCCTGCTAATAAAAGCTACCTGCAGAAGCTCAGAGTCTGTTTGGATGCCGAGTGCATCACTGCCCTGCAGAGCCCGTCCCAAGCTCTGGCCACAGGCACATTTCAGCTCAGGCTGAATTCCTTGGTCCTTCCCTGAGGTCTGTGCCCAGCCCTGTCCCTGCTGTGCCCAATTTGGGTGAACTCCCGGGGTTCCTGCCCCATCACCACGTATCTGTGTCATTTCTGACAACCACCACATTTCTGCTGATCAGGACTGCACCCAGAGCTTGGGAGTGCACCAACCCTGCCCAGCTCCTGGAAAAGTTCCTGCAACCCTTACCTTAGGCAGCAATGAACAATTAGGCTTTTTTCCCTTGCTCTCACTGTTCCTTCCTCCTCTTAGAGGAAAAAATAGCCAAAGGTCCCAATTTCCACTCCACTACAAGATTGGTGGAACTGACAGAAAAAGATCAAGGTCACAAGAGATAAAAATTGGGGGGAAATGACTAAATCCTGTACAGAACTGTCCCCTTCATGGTTTCTACTGTATTAAGATTACCATTTTTGACCTGTCACATCTCCCTCACATCCCTTGAGGTACATTTTATATTCTATATCCAAAAGCCATTTCCTATCAACTTTCTCAGTGTTACAGCTGTAGTAATTATGCAAAAAATAGCACTCCATGCATGTTATTTGTATGGGTTATGTGTCTGTCCCACAGACCAGCAATATGTAACTTTAGGTGATTCTTTATGCCATCAAGCCAGGCTGCTAATTACTTACATATACTAATGAACTTCTAAACAGTGCTGCCCAAAGTAGAATAATGCATTGTAGAAAAATATAAATTACATCCCTTGGAATTCAAAGGCTTTGACTTCATAATTTTAGATTTTTAATTTTAAACCTCCCTGTGCATCTGAAATGACTTTATGTGTATTTGAATGTAACTTGGCTTTTAGCTGTATACTTTTGAGGGGACTTCATACTGCCTTGTATTTCATACAATTGGTTCAGTGGGAAGGGAGGAGAGCAAACACCACATCACTGCCTGAGATCTGGTGGCCTTGGGCTTGGGAATGTCCTCACCTAACCTAAAAAGGGAGGTACAGCAGAAGATCTGAGTGAGAGAAACACTGAAAAGATAAAAAGCTTCAAAAGCAAGAGGATACATTTCATTGTCTTGTTTTCCCCTTAATTTTTTTTATATTCCTAAATTCCAGAAATACACATGTCCTGCACCCCCCTTCCCACTTCATCCAGCTCCATACTCATCCCTACTGGAAACAGTCTTTTCTACAGCCACAGTGCTGCCTATCCAGGTTAAAACTAATCACATTTGTCAGGTGAGATTTCAGTGCTGGCTTCAAGCATATGTGAAACCATGGCCTCGTTAATCAGCAAATTTACCTAATTACCAGGAGCCACAAGGGATGATCCTGCTGCTGTAACATTTCACAGCTCCCACTCCCAAACTTGATGGGCTGTGTTGTCCCCTTCCATCAGGCTTGTGACCCAAATAGCAGCACACATGAACAAATTCCCATCCCCCTGAGACCCAGTTTGGATCTACAGCTCACAAATTCCTGCTGTTCTGCAGAGTGAGCTCTGAACAGAAACTTCCCCTGGTTTGGCAGCCCTGGCCTCACCTGGGCCCAGGAGGCAGAGGGAGGTGGGGGATCAGCAAGGGAAGGTGCACACAAACCCAGGCCCCTCCTGCAGTGCTGCTCCCTGATCCCCACTCCAGGCAGCAGAGCTGAGGAGATGCCTTTGTTTCCCACTTGGAAAATCTGTTCCATTGAGGGTTTCAGAGAACAGAACCATTTCATTGCAGCCCAACTCCACAGCTTGGTTTGTGCTCCTCTGACAAGCCATTAATCTATCTCACATACACAAGGATCCACACAGGAGAGGAAGAGCCTTGCTCCTGGGTACTTGGGGACAACACAGGGCTTTTACAGGCCCTTATCAGCCACCCAGCAGAGGAGGGCTGACAATGGCACATTTTCTTCTAGAACAATCTTACTGCAGCCATTTCCCCCTGCTAAGAAAACAACTGAACGATTCTGAAAGGTTGGAGATTAGACTACTTATCCAAAAGAAATGAAGAATTGATTTTAGTCTTCTGTTATCTGTTTCCATGAGAAAATCTCCATGCTTGCCCCAGAGTTCCCCTTCTGTGTCTAGTCTAGACTATCATAATAGATCTGACAATTGTTTTTATTACATAACTTTGGGAAACAGAGAATTTGGTTATTAGAAAAATTCTGCTTTGAATAAGATAGGACAATGTGTGGCTTTTAAAAAACAAACCATGAATGCTTCTATTGTTGGTTTGCTTTCAAACTTGATTTCTCAGTCTAAAAAAAAGCAAAAGCCATTAACATATTTTAGATTGTGCTAAACAGTAATATCCATAGGAAGATTTCTTTTTCCTACACTTCTTCCTGTGGATAAGGACACAGTGGAATTCCTGATCTATGGAAGAATAGCATTTGACTTTAAATTGCTGTCCCAAATGACTGTAAAGTGATAATCCCAAACCAACACTAGATAAAAGTCCTGGTCACCAATTCAGCAAGTTAATCTACCAAACCATCAGGGCTGGCCACCCTGCCAGGCACTCCCAGCTAAAAGCTCTGCAGTTTTGTATCATCCTTGGTCATTCCTTGCTCCTCCAGGCTGGATGCACTCCATGCTTCTGAGGAGTGAGGTTGATAAATCTCTGTAAAGCAGTTTTGTTGCATTCATGGCCATGGTACTCCATTATCTACTGAAGAAATGCTCTCACTGTGCCCCTCAGCTGCACAGCAGCCACAGGCAGCCTTACAAGAGATTTTGAATTAAAAATAAGGCTGATCAGATGTGGTTTCTGCTAAGCACCATCATATCAAACTGCTTTCGGTGCTATTTTGATTTCCTCCACAGTTCAGCCTTCCAGATTACTTCTCAGTCCTGCTTTACACTTGGAAGGGATGGCAAAACTTGTTAGTGGTGTTAAATGGAACAGAGATTCCTGCTAATGGATTATTGATCATATTTGAGTGATCTTTAGAGTATCACAAGCAGAATGCCTTTCTTCCTTCTGTATAAGAATCTGATATTAAAAATACTAGCATTACATGCTGATTATTTTCATGAGGGAAAGCATTAAGCACAAAGCCCACCTCTGTAAGAGGAGGTAGCATCTCTATTTTTAACCAAAGATTTTATAGGATATTTTATCAAACTCAGAGAATCCCTTCCCCCCCAAAAAAAATCATTATGAAAGTTCTCCATTACTGGGCCATAACCACAAGATTGTTTGGCTGAAACACATCACAAAGTAATTTGCTACCTCCCCACAATACCAATTTTAAACAGAGCAAGAATGAAGCACTTGGCAGATGAAAAGTGCAGTTTTATTTTATGTACATTGTCCTAGAAACTTTTTTCAGCTTTGTGAGTTTTATCTAACAGACATCTTGAAACCAACCCAAAGTCCTTTTCCATCTACAGTCCAGGACATATTAGACAGATTTGGGTTTAAGGTTAATTAGCTGTTAGGTGACACCTAACTAAACTACAGCTGGAGTCCAATGCCAATAGTTTTACTTTTTATAAAGTCAGTTTTCAGAAATAACCTGGGCAACAGGCTGGTCAAAAAGTTATATGTAAATATAGATCTTCATCTAAGATCCTGCCAGGGGATAAAAAAATCACCAGACTGGAGACCCTATGAATAAATACCCCCTGTTTTCAAGTCAGTTTGTAATGAGGTCAGAATGGTAGAAGGCAGCCCAGGTCTGCATCTGCACAGTGCTGTCACACTGTGCTAATCCAGCCCTTCCCTCCAGCCCAGGCAGCTCCCTGGAACACTCACAGCACCACACATGCTTCTCATTACCCATTTTCTGAGCAGGCAGCTCTCAAGACCTGCATTTCCCACATGGCTGAAGTCTAATTCCTCAGGAAGAAAGCACACACAGCATCTTTGCTGCAGTCCTGAAGGACAGAGGGAGTGAATGACAAAAGGCCTGTCCCTCCATCAGACAAACTGCTCACCTGCACCAGCACCTCACATTTTGGGAAGTAACTTGGAGGTGTTTGCACCCAATCCCTCCTAGCAGGGGAAGTGAATTTGGCTTTTGCTATGGAAGGTGTTGCTGACATGCCCCTGTGGTGACCTCTGTGACACGAGGAATGTGTGGCAGCTCTGTGCCATCCCTGTCCTGCCAAGTTCCTCACTCTAACCCACCTACAAAATTGCTTATTGCTACCTGAACACAGCTTGCAGGGACGCTCCCTTCAAATCCAATTCTCCAAAGGATGCTCACAGGGGAAAAACGATTCTAAGGATAGAAATACTTTTTTTTTTTTTAGCTCTAATTTTCCCTTCACGGTGGAAAAGACCAGCCACAAAGGAACGTGATCAAAGACTAAGTTTAGTCACAGGTATGACAGAAGAGAGCAGTAGTTTAAAAATACAGCTTGCCAAAGGCTGAGCAATAATTTATGGACTGAAATAGAGAAATGATTGAAAAACAAGTAAAGCTTAAAAAGAAAAAAACCCCATACCTGAAATCAAGGTGTTCACTGTGAAAACATGAATAATAACCAAGAATCCTGATGAATTGGAAGATGATTGTGTACATACTATATACATTGAAAAAGCTACAGATCATCAAAAAGGTTGGGAAGAATATGAGAGCTTTTATTTCAGCACAGTGTTATTTGCCCAAAAATAAAAGCTGCATTTTCCTCCAAATTGTTTCTTAGTATCACCTCTCCAAGAAAAACCTCAATAGTGATTTGGTTTCTACTCCTTCCATCCTTCTACCTCTTTCTTTGCCCAACACAAAAGAAGATGTTGCTGATTTCCAAAATGAGCAATTTAAAGGAGCTTGTTTTGGAATTACAGCTCCATGTCCATCACTTGGGGAATACATTTTAATTTCAAGGCTGTTCCCTGTAGAACTGGGAAGGGATAGCTAAGCTGTACACGTGACAGCATGGAAGGTAAAGGCAGTGCATTAAAAACACCTGGAACTGCTGAGGGACAGTTTGGAATTTAGTCTCAGTTATAAAGCTGAGACTGGCCTGAGAGAAATCAGTTATAAAGCAGTCTCACTTGGAGCTATGACCTTATTTTATCCTGATGTGTTTATGAATTTGGCAGCCCCCAAAGCCAGGGATGATCATGGAAGTGACACCTACCACACTGTCACTAAACCCTGGCGCTCACACCCTGTGAACCACAATCCCAGCTGTGAAGGCTGGCTGGTGTTCCAGCGCTTTTACCTGTGGATATAAAGAGTTGTTTTTAGTTTAAATCAGATTAATGACTCAAAGTTACCACATGCCTACTAAATCGTAGAGAGGACAGGGCTCCACCAATCTCGTAAATACCAAGAATTTACTAAAGACAAAGCCATCATCTTTAGTGGAGCTGTTCCTCAGTTGCCATCTGGAGTTATTTTACTTGTTAGAGAGATTCTTGCCTCAAAAGCTGAAAGATCAAGTCATGCCCCAAATAAAGACATTATCACAATGAAGTTAGCAGTTCCATTTGAAACACAAAGTGGACCTAAGCACCAGGCAATTGCCCAGAGACAATTGTCAGATTTAACACTGTGTAAAGTTTATTGGGGAGAATCAATAGTCTCTGCCAATGGCATTTGGAGCACTGACACTATAGAATACTTTATCTCAGATTCCTGAATCTTACAGTTCGATTGGTATTTTGGGACACAAATCCTATTAACTTTCCTAAAAGACCCAAACCCTTTAAACGTTGCAATGGGTTAGACCAAAAAATAAAGCTAAGAAATTGTATCAAAAGCAGGTATTAAAGAAAACGCAAGAAAGCAAAAAACCCCCAACACTTCCAGAACTAATGATTGTTTCAGAGATGAACAGATCTGTTTAACAAAAGGGTGACATCTTGGGCTTTGCCTCCTTGCAAGATTTTATTGCCACGGCTTTATGGCAGTCCTGTGTGAGCAGAACAGCTCTGCTGGGACACACAGCAAACTTCCCACCATCCTCCCGGCAGAGCCACAGCATCACAGAAAACGCTTCACAGCTGCAGATTCCACAATTGTTCCTAGAGCTGAGCCTAACAGAATTTGTGCCAGGCTTATTGCAGTTAAACAGCTCTTGAAGAGCAGCTGATGTCTCTTAAATTATGAGTATTAGAGTATTACTTTATAGCTACATAATGCAAAAGGAGTATTTCTATCTCACTGTGCTCACTTGTTACATAGAGTCCCACATTAAAGATTTTTCTTCATTAAAAATTTTCTAAAGTCATTTATTTGAACTTTTCTAGAGGAAGGGGGGAGATTTCTTACCTTTGTCTTCTGACTTCATTTCAGCACCAGCACAATTCATATGAATATGGCAAGCAAGGTTGAGCAGTGAGACACCAAAAACGTGGCATCTTTAAAAGACTGCAGATGGAGAATTTGTTCCTGTAATATAAAGTGGTTTTTTTCCAGTGTTTTTTCCCAGTTCCTTCTTGTAATCTGTTTATCATGGATTTGTACATAGAGTGAAAAATTATTTTACAGTTTGAAGTTTAATACCTAAACCTTTCTGAGAGCTATTTTAATTATCTCAAAATATTCATCACCTGACTAACAGTTCATGACTTTAGGAAGTTTATTGATGAATACATCCTTATCTGCCTTTTCCTTGGTCATGTTTTACACATTTCACACCTTTACTCCCTCAAGTGTTAATCACCAATCATCTCTGAAATGGTGCCCATGTGTTTAAAGCACACTGATAATGAGACACCCAGGTTCAGCTAAATGTTCTATGAGTGCTCCTGAAGTTACTTCAGGCCACTTTCCTGCTGCTGTTCCCAGCAATGCCCACATTTACTCGCAAATTGTGTTGTCCTTTCCTTTGCCCTGTCACCAAGCAAAGGAATATTTAATTTGCTCTCCACTTTCTCCCTCAGCTCTATTTTCCAAGTTCTCCCTTGGACTGACTTCTGATTTTTTCCCCCCAAGGACACATCAGTTTTTATTTCTCCTCCACTCAGTTAAACTCAATTTCCTGTTTCCAAGATTTTTAGGTTATGTTGTATTATTTCTTCCTACTTGTGTTTGTAACACCTGACTTATGATC
Organism: Ammospiza nelsoni; assembly: GCF_027579445.1. Lineage (NCBI taxonomy): Eukaryota > Metazoa > Chordata > Aves > Passeriformes > Passerellidae > Ammospiza > Ammospiza nelsoni. The sequence goes on from NC_080635.1 coordinate 2,245,633, forward strand.
ATCTGCAAATGCTGTTAATATTCTTACATTCAGTCTCTCTGAAATCACTGATCTGAGATATTCATCAAAACAGACATTTGCTTTCTTCCACATCAGAATAAATTAAATTACATGCAAAATTTGTTTGGCCAAAGACATAGTAAAGGTGAGGTCAAAAGTAATTAAAGAATAAAGTACATTAGAAGCTCTCCCAAAATAAAAATAAAACAATTAAGAATGGCAGCAGATGCTCAATGAGAAGAGGGATGCTCAGGCAGGATTAGTTCTGCCATTTCTAGAATGACACGAGGCAAGAGTGGAAGGACAGCACAAATTCCCTGCATTCCTTTCATTAGCCGAACATATTTGCTGCTCCTGGCACGTCAATAAGCCCAGAGCAGCGTGGGACAGCTGCAGGAGAAAGTGCAAACCGCGAGGCACCTTCCCCTGCTCTGAGAAGGGAGCCCTGGCACTGGACAGCGTGGTGAAGGGAAATTCAGAGCCAGGACACGCCCCATGAGGGCAGGGATGGGAAAGGGCCTTTCCTGCAGGATCAGGGGAGCTGGAGCTGCTCACAAGGACCCCGACATTAACAGATTGTTTCACTTGTGTGTGCCCAGACAGCCTCGGAGATTTACAGCTGCCAATTTCCTCTGAATGCCTCATTCCTTCCACTTCAGCCTCACCCAACACCTGCCTCCTCTTTGCCTTGTTTCCCCAGCTCTGTTTTATTCTCTTCCCTCTCTTTCCACTTACAAGCCCCACTTCACCAGCCAAGAAACTGTGATACCAACAGGATATTTGTCTCTTATTTTTATGCCTCCTCCCTCAGCTTTCCCAGATGCACAACCCCTAATGCTGACACACCACCCAGGAAAATCATTCTGCTTCTGAAAACCAAATTGACCACAGCTAAAGGAGATGATCTGCTAAAGCAAATTTACAGGAAGAGTGTCCAAAACCAAAAAGCTTTAAAGAATAAAAAAAAAAAAAAAAAAAAAGAAAATCTTTAGTAAAAAAAGTAAAAGGAAGAGCTCTCTAACTCCAGGGTAAAAGTTTATAAGCACTACTTACCTACCCACATAACCTTTATTTTGTGACACTCTCAGACCTTGGTGAGGTCCCATCACCACTGAACAGGGATTAGACAAGCATTCAAAATATATTAACTCCCACAAATTCCCCTGTGAAGAACAAATAGACCACAAAAGCTCAGTTGCTTCATTCTGCTCACATGGTACCAACTCCCTGCTCTGCTTTCTGCTGCTGGGTCTCCCCTCACCCTTTGTTTTCCAGGCTAAAGAAGCCCCTTCAGCCCCTTCTCCACCTTGAAGATGGGCTCTGTTGGACTTGCCCAGGGTTTCCCACATTTTCCTGCAGTGCTGGAGCAAAGCCCAGGCCTGGGGTGACAGATGCAGCTGCAGAGTGCCCAGCAGAGAGAAAGAATCACTTCACTCCATGTCCTGGTCGTGCTCCTTTTGATCCAGCCCAGTGTGCAGTTAGCTTTTATCACTACCAGGCCACACTGCTGACCTGAAACCCAAGCAAATTTTTCTATTGATTCCAGCAAGGCTGAAATACCAGACTGACCATCTAATAAAGGAGCCACCAACCAGGGAACAGTGGCAACAAAACAGCAAGCACAGGCTGACAGCAGCTCCTGATAGCATGTGTGGGAGAGAAGCTGTGACCAGAGACACCCACCCTGCTCAAACAGCTGCTCTGTACTGCCTGCCCGAGCTCCTGGAGCAGCCTTCACCTGCTCCTTGCAGGAGGGAGGTGGGAAGAGTTCAGCTCTCCCAGAGCACAGCTTGCAGGAACATAGGAAGGTTATTTCTGAAAAAAAAAAAAAAAAAAAATTGTTATCTGAGATAACAGGATGAGGCAGGAACCCTCCCCTACTCAAGCACAGGGTTTAGCAAACCAACTTCAGCAGAGCCAGCCCCTGCTGTGTTTGTTACTCCTGCCATTTATTAAAAGCACATTGCAATCTGGGCATTTCCAGCACCTGATGAAATTGTGAAGCTGCATCTACTGCCCAAGTAGTTAACATTCATTTAGGAACCTGATTTAAGGATTCAAATATTTGTCTCTTCCATGTTAAGAAAATAGAAATGACCCTTCTGCACAAGCAGAAGGAGTTAAAAGAATTTGCCTTTCTGGTCTCTGACATCAGTTTGTTTTGAACAGCAGAGCTAGCTAGAACATCAAAACACACACAGGAGCTGTTTATTCTGAGTGCTAGAGTTACAGCCCTGCTTCTAACCCAGCAGCAGCTCCTATCCCCATCCATTCTGCTGGAATCACTTTCAAATGCGATCCCAGCAGCTCCAGTGCTACCTGCAATTACAGTCACTCTGCAGAGGCCAGCCCCAGAGCAGCACAAACAAGCTGCATTCAACAAAGCTCTGTTGCCACCCCGACACAGATGTGAACAGGATGCAGCTCCTTTCAGGCATGATAAAAATAAAAGAGACCATTCACATTCCAGCTCCTCAAGCCTTAAATCCTGCAGAAGCTTTCCCTAGAAAGCTAAGTGGGGAATGAAGTGCAGTAATGCATCACATGAAGGCAGCATTACATCACACAGGGTCTGGTTTGGCACCACACCATCTGCATCCTCTGGGATTCTGCCCAAAACACAACTGTCTGTTTGAACACAGGGTTTCCCCAGCTAGTAAAGAAATCACCTAGGAAATCACAATCATACCCACAAAATGAGGATTGATTGAACAGGAATCCCCACAGCACTTCTAGAATTGGCCAGGCAATCAGAGCAGTGTAAGTATGTGTAATTGTGTTTATTTATATGAGTATGTTATGGTTTGCATTGCACTGGCAATCTTTTGGGGATGGCTACACATGCCTGACTTTGAACTGATGCATTCCACAGAAGGTATGGATTAAAAAGAACCTGTGGAAAAAAATAGAGGTTTTGAGCCCCATCCAGGAGCTATATGGCTGAGCACACACTATCTGTAAACTTAGAAAGCCAACAAAGGCTTCAAAACTATAGTTAAGTGTCCTTCTTATGACTTATTAGCTACAGCACTTGCTTGCTAGATACAACTTCACACCTGTGGTAATTTAATCACTGCTCCCAAGCAGTCTACATACCAAAAACTCTATTTATTTTTCATTTTAAAACTGTGCAAAAGTGCTTAAGCATCCCTCCCATACTCCCTGCCATAGCTCAGGTAAACACCACCTTAACAAAGCTACAGAGAAAGTTCCCTTTGGAAAGCATCCAGAGGGCATTCCACAAATCAAAAGTATCACTCCTATAACAAGTTTCACTGACCAGTGTAATGCCATCCCAAAAACAAAGTCACTGCTTGAAGTGATGAAAGAGAAAGTTTGTTCCTAGAAGGGTATTTAAATACTTCCTAAGATACTTCCTTAAATATAATACTTCCTTAAATAAATATAATACTTCCTAAATAAAATACTTCCTTAAATACTTCCTACCTCATAGAGGTAAGGTTTAAGTTTCTACAGCTATGGCTTCTTCAAATAAGGAGGTATGACTAAAGAAACACATCTGTAGGTACAGAGTAGGTTCAGTGGTAGGAGCTTTTCCACGTGGAAGTTGGGAAGCACCTTCTCTGCTCCTTCAGACAGTGATGAGCAACCACAGCATGCTGAGCTTGTGGTGCCACAGAAGGGCCCCAAGCTCACTCCTGTTCATATCTGGTTACCTACTACACCTCACACAGCTGGAGATTTGGATAAACCTAAAGCCAGCCTTGCCTGAAACATGCTTGGGAGGGCAGGTGCAGGAAGCTGGACACCCCATGGACAGAGGCATCCTAGAGGAAGGGACACGCACCTCACCCACAATCTGCACAGGCTCTGGTGGAGAGCACAGCACTGCTGTGGTAAGGCACAGCAAGCACCCACCGAGGGCTGGGGCTCCTGCTGCTCACAGGGCCCACTGTATAGCTGAGATATCCTGCTCCACCCCAGAGATAGAGACACCTGCGGGGTAATGCCCGCCATTTCCACACAGCCCCCACACAGAGGGCGCCCCCATCTCCCTCAGAAGCAGTGCCTCAGCGTGAACGGGATGGTGTTGGAACCCCTTCCCCTCACGGGCCAATTCAATGAACCTCCTCCCGTCATGGGCCGGCACCCCCAAACCCCTTCCCCTCATTGAGGGCAGAGACCCCCAAAACCCCCTCACCTCACTGAGGGGAGAAACCCCCAAAACCCCTTCACCTCAGTGAGGGGAGAGACCCCCAAAACCCCCTCACCTCACTGAGGGGAGAGACCCCCAAAACCCCCTCACCTCTCACTGAGGGGAGAGACCCCCAAAACCCCCTCACCTCTCACTGAGGGGAGAGACCCCCAAAACCCCCTCACCTCTCACTGAGGGGAGAGACCCCCAAAACCCCCTCACCTCTCACTGAGGGGAGAGACCCCCAAAACCCCCTCACCTCTCACTGAGGGGAGAGACCCCCAAAACCCCTTCCTCTCACAGGGATCAGCCCCTCGAGCCCCTTCCCCTCACGGACCGCCCGCCCCGCTCCCGCCATTGCGCCCCAGGCACGCGCCCGGGGGCGCCCAACGGCCGCGCCTTTCCCGCCCCCTCCCGCCGCAGCCCCGAAAGCCGCGCTCTGGGCGCGCGCGTCACGCCGCCACCGCCGCCGGCCAATGAGAGCGCGGCCAGGCCTGCGCCCGCGCTTTACGAGCAGGGAGGCGGGGTCTCTCTGAGTGACAGCGCGTCTCGGCCTATCGGAGAGCGGCGGCCCCCCCCTTAGCGCGCAAAGCGCTGCTGGAGAGGGGGCGGATCCCCTCAGCTCACCCCCCCGCCGCCTCTCGCTCCCCCCGCCCATCCGAAGCGCGCAGCGGATTGACAGCCCGCCTGACCAATCAGCGTGGAGGCCGCCTTCGCGGCGGCACATCCCGGGGCCAATGGGAGCGGCGGCTGGGCGGGGCCCCCGAGGTTTCCAAACGCTCCGCGGCGCCATGGGCTGAAAACTAAACCGAGATGGAATCTCCCAGTCTGAACCGGTTTGAGCCGGTTCCGAGCCTGTGGCATTAGGAGGGGGAGACGCGCCGCGCTCAGTCCCCGTCGCCGCCGCCGCGTGTGTGACTTGCTCGTAGGGGACCCGTAGCTGAGGGGGCGAAGTTTAGTGCGAGCCGCGGGGGGGGCGGCGGGAATGGGGGCGAACTGAGCGCCGGGCGGGGAGGGCGGCAGCCGCAGGGGCAGCGAGAGCCGGCGGGGCCGGGCCTGGGCGGCGCGGGAGGCGCAGCCGGGTAGATCCCCCCGCACTAGCGAGGCCGGAGCGCCGCGCCGGCCGCTTTCCCGGGGCTGAGGGGAAGGCGCGGAGCCGAGCGCGGAGCCCCGGGGGCCGCTGCGGGCGCCTGGTGCAGCCAGGCCGGGCACGCTGCGAGGGGAGGAGTGGCGCCACTAACCCCGACCCACCGCCGAGCAGGGAGCGCTCGCCTTCCCCCCCACCTCCTGCCGTGGTGGATTTTTCCCTACTTCCGTGCTGAATTTTTTTCCTTCTCCTTCCGTGGTCCTTTTTTTTCTTTTTTTTTTTTTTTTTTTATTTTTGGGAGGGGGTTATTTTTGGTGGTCTTTTTTTATTTTCCTTTTTTTTTTTTTTTTTCTCGTGGCGTGTGGTGGTTAGAAACTTGGCTCGCTCGCCCCTACTTTCTGAAGGAAGAGGCTGTGAGAAACCCCTAGGTAAGCCGGGGCTGTGGGGGGGTCGCAATGGGCAGCGCCGAGGGGGCAGAGGGGTGGTGTTTTGAGGGGCAGAACGGGGGATGTGCCCGTGCAGGGGGCCCCAGAGCCCGGCCTGTGCCCGGAGGGATGTGATGGAGCCCGTGGAGAAGCCCTGAGGGCCGGGGGTGCGCTCGGATGGGGTTCGGGGTACGAGCATCCCCGGCCTGGCCGAGCGCAGGCACGGATGCTGCGGGGGATGCTCCTCGTTAGGAGAGGGCCGGGCGGGCTGGGATCGGGCACGGGCAAACCCGGCCACATAATCTGTAAATTATTAGGAGTGGAAGTTTCCAGAAATATTTTTTTGTGTGTGTGTGTGTCTGTGCAGCAGTATTGAAACGTCCGCCTGGATCACGTGGGGAGCCCTGTATAGAGCGCAGGGCTGGAGCCCAGGGGAGGAGGAGGAGGAGGAGGGAGGGGCTGCGGGGCCACCGCGCTCCGCAGGGCCCCGGCCCGCCCGACCCACCGCCCGGGCCCGCTCCCCGCCGGGCACCGGGGCCCTGCCGGCCCGAGCCGCAGCCGGAGCGGTGCCCGGAGCCGGGGCGCTGCCCGCCCGCCGGGGCGCTGCGGCAGGAGCCGGGGAAGGGCCGCGGCGCTGGGTGGTGGGTGTGAGTTATTTCCAGCCGAAAATGAACGCTCTGAGGTGCCGGGCAGATGTTGCTTAATCCGTCTCGTCCTTCTCCTTCACGTGTGCGTGTGTGAAGGAGCGCAGGGCAGGGGCGGTTTCGTTGCCATTGCTGGTGGTGTGTGCAGCGTGATGCGGACGCGTTTGTCGTGCGCTGCGTTTCAGAGGTGCTCAGCCCTTCTGGGTGGGATTTACAAGTGATGCAGCTAATTCCTTGGAAGAGGGAGGAAATTCATTTGCATTGCGTGCTTGGAAATGGGACACAGTGACTCTCCCAGGGTGGGTTTGCTTTTTATTTTAGTCGCTGCCCCCAATGAGCTTTAAATATTTGGGGTTAAAGGTGCTGTCGGATTCATGGTAAATGCTCAACGTTTCTTACTATTAAGTGCCTGCTGTTATTGCTGTGTGCTACATGCCAAAATGAATCGGGTGTACCACAACAAGCTAACTGTTGTGTTAAAGGTCCAGGGTCATCGAGAGTTGGGATAACTGTGTAAACAGTGCTGTAAATGCAGTTCTTTTGACCTTCGGTAGATGTCACATTCTTGCTGTGTTGTAGTTCAGATTTTTTTATCGTTTGGCTTTTATTTTTATTTTTTTAACTTTTTTGTTTCTGTTAGCCCATTTATTGAGGGACTGATCAGTGGAGCCGAGGCTTAAATCTGTTCCGGAGTTGAGGCCGATGGGGGAGGGCAGAGTGTAGGAGTACAGTAAATCAGAGATTACGAGCTCCATGTGGGTACAGGGCTAGCCGTGGGAGATGGGGTTGGTTGCAGGTGCTGCTGCCCACAAAGCCGCCATTTCTGCGTTTCGGCTGCCGAGGTAGGTAGGTCATTGTGGAGATAATGCTGGGAGTGGCGAAGGGCCCTATTCAAAACATTTCCTTTCTGCTCGCATGTGTTGAATAACTCCTCTCGGTCACGCTGCTCCTCCTTGGCGCCCTCGGGGTGGCCTCAAGAGCACCGAGAGAAGCTCATGTCTGCAATGAATGGCCCTACCTGAGTGCACGGCGTTTGTTGTAGTTTGGGAACCGCTCTCCCGGCTCAGCCATGGAGGCCAGATGTGCACAAAAAGGGGCGTGCCTGGAGCCCTGGCTGCTCTGAGCCTCTCCGTGGGTGCAGGTTCCTTCCAGTGCTGCTGCTCACTGCCCCTCATTCGCCGGGTGACATTCTCTGCGTCCTCCTGAGCCAAGAGAATGAAATGAAGAATGAAGTCAGCCTTTTCTGCTGCTGTTTCTTGCTTCCTGAGTTAACATCACAGTTTTGAGAACATCAGGAGTTGAAGGAGAGAAGAATAGACATGGACTATTATTATAAATTTATTTTGTTCCCTTCTTGATGTTTATTTTCTCTTGGTTTTGCAGGAATGTGTTGTAAAAAGATTTTACTGGATATTGAGATGAACCCCTTAAAATGGCTGTGTTAGTGTAGTGATACTGAGTGTTCTAGTTGAATATGCAATTAGAATATTTGGGTTTGAAGTTATTTTTATATATAGAAGTAACAGAAGTTCCTTGACACTACTTGTAAATGCACATTTCCCAGCAAAACATTTTCCTTGTCTGGATGCTGCAGCAAAACTTTCACTTAATTAGTAATTACTGGGGTTGAGGCACAGGTTTGTCTTGCTCTGTACTTTTGAGCATGACTTGAATAGGTAAAGCATGACACGAACTCTTCCTTGCACACGGAGTTATTTAGTGAGAGCACATCTGACTTTATGGGGTGTGTTCCTGGAAGAGTTTCAGGTTGTATCTTTCTGAGAATGCAGATGGCTCTGCTGTAACTTTCTGATTGATCTTGCTTTTCCCAGACTTGTGAAGGAGCAGTTTCATGTGGGATCTGTAGGTTTGCAGGGTTTAGAGAGGAGGGTGAGTGGCACACAGGTGCTGTAGATGGCAGGGTGGCAATATGGGTTAGAGTTGCCATTTTCTGTGAGAACAGGGCAATAAACTTGATTAATAGGGGTTTCAGTGTGGGGAAGGCAGGGTGGTGTGAAAAAGGTAGAGTGTAACTTACCATCAGAAATTCAGTGGCTTCTGGCTTGTTTTCCTGCTTTTCACAAATGTCTTTATCTTGCACCAGTCTCTGGCTGGTAAAGAATCTCACACACCCCACCTGACTCCCTTTGCATAATATCAGGGCTGCTCTATCTGGGACAAAGAGTTAATGCTGTGTCCCTGGGTTTAGGGGACCTGAAACCTCCAGCTGAATTCCATTTCAGTTTGGAGTGATCTCACATGGCACACAGAGCAGCCTGCTGATATAACAGTCCCTGTGCTTCGTGGTCTCAAAGTGCCTTCAGTCAACTTAGTTTCAGTGGTAATTTTTTACTTGGATGTGGTTAACTTGTAAGGTGGTTTTCTTTTTTTTCCCAACAACTTAAAAAATGCCCTGTGGCTAATTTCTTGCTGTGTGTGTAGATCACGTTTCACCTCCATACCCAAGTGTTTAAAAGCTTTTGGAACTGAATCTTCTGAATGTGCATGTTGGCCTTGGGAACTCGATACTGGCTGAGGTTGCCAGTGTGGGTTTTGGTTGTAGTGACACGGCCAGCAGACATGTGGGGGTGATAGCTGCTGTGAAAGGAGCCCCAGGGTGCTGGTGGCACAGCCCATCCTCTGCTCAGGCTGTCCCTGTGTGTTTTACCTGCTGAACACCCTGAGAGTTGAGCTGGGGTAGTGATGGGTGAATTTTTCAGGAAAAAGAAAAGTTTGTCCTGTTATGTGCCCCACAATCAAAGCAGTGTTGTAGGCAGTGTTATCTGCTGCTGCTAACAGAAGCATCGTGTTTCAATGAGACAAATGAGATAAGTTGAAGCACTTGCTTTGCAGCTGATAATAATTTCTTACTAACTGATCAATTTTTTAAACTTTATTTTGCAGTAATCTATGCCAGCAATTATGACAATGTTAGCAGACCATGCAGCTCGTCAGCTGCTGGATTTTAACCAGAAACTGGATATCAATCTCTTGGACAATGTGGTGAACTGCCTGTACCATGGAGAAGGTGCACAGGTAAGGTGGACTTGGAGCATGCATTTATTGACCACGTTTAACTTTACAGCAAATCAGCTGAGCAAAATCAATTCACTGCAGGAACAATTAGTAATATTGGTGAATTTACTGAGCTAGTGACTGGAATATCACTGGCAGTCACGTGGAATGTGAATTCACATTGAAATGACTCTTGGAGAAATGTTTATCTGGTGTGTGTTCATTTCTAGCTTGCCTTCAGATGTTGAGAATTATTATTAGCAAATGTGATTGGTGAGGACACTTGGTGCAGCTCCCCTTTCCTGACTCAGTTCTTCAGGAAGGTCTGAGCTACCTGTTACTTCTTATGGACAGGATTGTGAAGCCATAAATGTAATGTTTGCTTCACTGAAGAATTGTCTTTAAAAGAAAAATCTTTGTGATTATATTACTGTGTTTTTATTTGTAAAGAAGCATGTCATGCATATTTAATAGAAGAGTTTGTTCTTTTCTTGTGTCTGGGTTTTTTTATTTTCCATTACAGTTTGTACAGGTTCTTCTTGCATTCACTCCTTTGGACTTAGTGCAGATTGTGAAATATTAAGCTGAAATGGGAGGACTGTGCATTTGTGTGTTTGCATATATTGCCTTGAAAGTGAATCTTGTATTGCTTTTTTTAATCTGTGTCTTGAACTTCTTTGGAAATGAGACTTAAATGTTGAGGGCAAGTATTGCTACAAAGGGTGTTGGCATAGTTCCTCTCCTGGCAGATTTAATTGTTCAGGCTCAACAAATTTGGAGTTCCAGTGTCAGGCATCTCTTACTAAGATAGTCTTGCACAACAATAAGTGAATTAAATGGGACAAAGTAGCTGATGCTTTTCTATTCTTTCCAGCTGTTAGAATAAACAATGATATACTTGCATATACTTGCTTTGTGTATCTCTTTAGAGGAAAAAAAAGCTTTTGTAAAGATTACTAATGTGAATTCCAATAGGTTTTGAAATACCTTGTTGTTTTTTGAAATATTTGCATTTCGGGTGTCCTAAATTCAAATAGTTACTTGCTGTAATTTTTTAAGTGCTTAAGAATGACAGAAAACTCCTTGTAGCTCTTGTCTTAGAAGTATGGACATCTGTAGCACTTGTTTTGTGATCTTTTACTGCCTGCAAAACAGGTGATGCTTATAATGTTGTTTGGTTTGGAAAGAGCTGAAAAAGTTGGGAAGGTTTGTAGGGAAAATAAAGGATTAACACTAAATACAAGGATCAAATTGCCATTGTTCTGGCATTGTGAGAAGTTGCTTCACTTAAAACAGCTGGGAAAACTCCCCAGTATTTAGAAAATCAATGCAATAGGATGCAAAAATTTAAGAGGTGGTGTTTAACTGGCAAAAGTAAGTTATGATATGAACTTGTTTAAATATATTTACTTACACGTGTCACCTCAATGAAACTTTGGGCAGCTATTTTAGTACCTTTCCAAATTGGAGACATTTTAGGGAGTCTGAGCTTTTTCCTCTTCCAAGGAGTTAAGAAAAAAGCCGGAAAAATGGTTCTCAGTGGAGTCTGACAGCTCGAGTCCTTTACTGAAGGGTGACAGGAATAATAGGAGTTGAGGAAACTGAGTATTAAAATTGAGAGATTACCAGTGGTTTTCCTGAACAGGTCAGGGTAATGTCAGGGTAAAACAGGTTTAGAATGCAACCTGAATGGCCTGTGCTGAACTTGCTTCCAGATTCACCTGCCTCCTCCTTCTGCTTAGTTCTTATCTCTGCTTGCAGAACTGTTATCTGCTCATCTGTGTTAGGCAAGAAAGAAGCTATTTTCTGTCCTGGAGATTTGAATTTTTTTTTTCTCAGCTTTTTTGGGTATACTTTTCTGAAAAGAAAAAATGTCCCTGCCCCTGTGCAACACATGACTAAGGAGATTTCATGCAACTCATAAACATTTACCTGGACTCATCCCAGCCTCTCAATTCCATTGATTTGTTATATATTCACATAGATCTTCACATGTCCAGAAAGATTATTTGCAAATTCCTTTTTGGTACCAGCAACATGATAAAGCTTTGTTCTTGATTAACCATTATTACTGAATTTGTGCTGTTTATGAAACTGCAAGGTCTGATGTCTGCAAAAGGGGTTTGTGGGTATGAGAGCAAACCTCAGCCCTGGGAGAAGGATATGGACTGTGTTTTGTTGGCGTTGAAATTTGATCCTGGGATATGTCACCAGTATTAGAAGCAAACAGAACAGGAGGCCAATAAAAAAACACACTTGCAGATGTAAACAGTTATTCCTTCCCTTTTAAAACTAAAATGTATTAAAAGTGCTGGTTTTTCTGTTTGTTTGTTTTTTTTTTTTTTTTAGCTCTGATGTCACACTGGAACAATAGGGCTGTGCTGGTTGTGGTCTTAAACAGAATATTTGTGTGGTACCTGTCCATATCAGATCTGCAGGCACTTGCTGGTCCAGTTGCTCCACTGTGCTCAATTATATCAAGTAGGGGTGCAAGTGGTGTTGTACAGGTAGTTTAGACATCCTTGCCCTTTTCTGTTGAGACCTCCGATTTTATTTTGTAAATCACATGCCAAATTTGTCAGTTTGTTATATTATATATATATATGGGGTCTTGATTGGGTTTCTAAGTTGCTGAAAATACAAGTTTTCTTACCCCAGTTGCTGATTAGCTCAGGTATGGATGAGACTAGAAGCTGCATGGCTGTAGTGAGTTCTAACTGTTGAAGTTAATCCTGGAGCGAAGCTTTAACTGCTCTGTAACTGTCCAGTTGGCTCTACAGGGCTGTGAAACAATGAATTAAGTTGTGTTAGTTGTGTTGTGAAATGCCCACCTTGCTGCTGAGGCAGTGCCTGCTGCTTGCAGGGAGTACAGATTGCAGCAAGATTTGTCAGTACATGGCACTTCTGGAAATGGCTGACATCTCTTGGGCTCCCTAAGAACTCCTGAGGTCATGCAGGCTTTTGTAAGGGATAGCTAAAATGAATTCAGCCATTTCAGTGTGTAATTGCTTCAGATGAGGTTTTCAAGAAGCCACAGGACATTACTAGGACAGTAATTGATAATGTCAGTCCCAAGGAAGAGCAAAGCATTAGTGTGACCAGCTCCTTTCCTCCTGCCAGCAGGTTTTTATTAGGGTTTTGTAGGTTGTTAGGTACACCAGGGATCCCTCTAATGCTCTGCTCTGTGGTTCTTCAAAATAAAATCAACAGTTGTGCAGCACAAAACAGTGTTCCTGGAGCCTGGCACTTTGTGTAGGTGTTTCCACTGGAACTGGAAAGTTTGGGTGCCCTAGCATAAAGTTTTATCTAGAAGGCTTTGTGGAATGGGAGAGAACTTCATTCCCTAGTAGGTTTCCCCCACCATGTGTGCTGTTCCTGCATGTTTGCTGGTCTGGATGAATCATTCAGGATGGAAGAGTGGAAATGAGGAATTACTGTCCTGCATCAATTGGCTTTTGGAATTTGGTTGTTACTGAACTTGAGCTGTCACAGGAGGAGGCTTAAGGGACTTGTTGCTGCTGGTTGAGTTCTGCATAACTCTTAGATAAGTAATTGAAATGGACTGTTACATAGTGATGTCTTCAGTGACAGTATATAACTTCTTAAATAATCTAAATACTTTTTTCAAATCAACTTTTTCTTTCAGCAAAGAATGGCACAAGAAGTGTTGACTCACTTAAAAGAACATCCTGATGCGTGGACAAGAGTTGATACAATTTTGGAGTTCTCTCAGAACATGAATACCAAAGTAAGCAAATCAACTTTTATTTATTTGGTTTTCCTCTTTCTTCCATTCATAAACTTTGAGGAAGGTATCTCATTTTTAGCCATAGATTTTCTTGATTCAAACCATATTTTTTGATTGTCTTGTTCGCAAAGATTGCTTTAAGCAAGAACTGTAAATGAAAAAAAATATTCAGACCTCATTTTACATTGCCAAGACTTTTTCCCTCTCCCCCTTTTTTTTTTTTGAGGATGAGCTAAATTGGATACACAGAATTTTTCTCAAGGCACATACAAGCATTTTGCCAGTTCCCAAGATTGGTGTTGTGTCTATATAAATCTGAGTAATGAAAAGTCTCCTAGAGCCACGTTTTGTCCTTGGGTAGGTGCCTGGCTGTGTGTGATCATAATGAAAGCCACGTGCACGTAACTGAGGAGAAAATTTGTCCCTAGGTGTGTTAAAGCAAAACAAACCTCATTAGGCCAAGGTTTTGGGCAATCAATAAAGGTTAAGCACCCCAAAGTTTGTAGTACATCAGTTCTTTGCTGCTGTGCAGAACACATTTGCTTTTTACTGCTGTTGGAAATCCATCCATCATGGTAGAGGCTAAAATGGGCAGCACTCGGGGCTTTTTCTGCAATTTGAAATGCTGTACCTAAGACTTGTGAAGTTTGAGCCAAAAAGATGAGCAAAATGTGTTTTCACTGTCTTAAGCTTGATGATTATTATCTCAAATAACTGACATGCATGTTTTTCTGCTGGATACATACTGTGTTCAAACAGAAAAAATTGTGTTTGGATGGTTTCTGAAATCATGTGGGATTCATGAAGCAGTTCATTTTTTTCTTTTTTTTCATTGCTCTCTGAAGTTGAGGGGAAAGCAGTATAAAGAACTTCCTCAAAGTAATACCTTTAAGCACCTTTAAGTAACAGTGTTTGCCTGTTTGCTTGCCTGGTAAACTTTGCTTTTTATACTGACAGACATTACTAATGTTTAAGTTGATTTATCAACAGTATTTTTAAAAACTCAAATTTGTCTTGTGAAAAATGAGATGATTAGAGGAACAGAAAGAAAGCAACAGGTAAAGAATTCTTCAATTTACATAAATTGCAAATGATTTGGTGCTAAATTTATGCACTATGACATTTGGCTTTTATGCAATCATATTTTTTCTTTAATTAAAGCTGTTAACACTACCTGATATTAATCATAATGTTCCATTATGTTGATTGCTTGTAATAGGAAGAAAAGGGGTGTCTTCCTGTGCAACTGACACAGCTAGGCTTTGACGGCAGGCCTCCACAAGGTCTACCCTTTTGATTCCCTTTAACTGAATTCTGTTCATCAATTGTTTTTGTTTCTTGGGAGGTGGGAGGGAAAGGGATTTGGTGCATAAAATAAGTAATAAGGGTGCCATAGAAATTTCTACCACAGGGATCATTTCATGCTGGTTTTTTTTGAGTGTTTTGCTTTGCCTGTCCCTCATCTTCATAACTACTAGTGGTAGACAAATAACAAACCAAGAGTAAAGTAGTTTTTGAAAAGCTTCTGTGTTACACAGAGATGAGATGTGTCCACATGTGCTGTTGCAGTAGTTGATTAAAAGGCAGGACTTGTAATTGGTATCAGTGACTTCTTTGGGAGTGGTGTTCCTCATTAGTCAGAGAAGTTAGAGTAATTGGAACCATTAAATAAATCAAACAAAGTAAGGACCCCAAAGGCCCCTGCAGGATGTTGGGGCTGCAGTGAGGTGTGGCAGAAGGATGTGCAGGTGAGGGTTGTACACAGGGATTTTACTGCTGCTGCTGTTCAGTGTCAGGGAAAAGGAGTTTTTGGGACTGAGGAAGAAGTGAACAAGGCACTGCAGAGGGCAGAACTGAAGGCACAAAAGGAGTGGAAACCTTTGCAGCAGGTCCATGAACCCAAATGAGATGTTTGAGCAGATAATGAGGGCCAGGTGTGGCAGATTGCTAGAGGTGTCTGTCCTTTTCTTTCACTCCAGGAAATTCTCAGTGAGGGGAAAGCCCATTGAAGATGAGGTCTGTCCTTAGTCAGTTGTTAGGTTTTTCATTTAAGTTTCATTTGGTCATCTAGTATTTGTTAAAATGAAAGTAGACTTGCTATTCTGGTGTAAAAGCTAAATAAGTTCACTTGTGGAAAAAAGTTTGGGAGGAAATGAGCATTTCTAGTTAGTTGATAGCTGAAAAATTAATGTATGTGCCTGTAGAACATAGAAATTTCACTAGAGTTTAGATGTGCTTCAGGAAAGTTTAGCACTGTCTGATAGAAATATTCATACTGTCAACATTGTTAGGAGCTTTTGTAAGTATGTTTTGTATCATGAGCCTGGATCACTTGCAGATGGTGTCTGTAAATTTTTAGCAGTGGCTGGAATCAATTCCTGTGGAGCATTTTGCTTAAGAATATTTTTGCATGTTTTCCTACATGTAAATCCCCTTGATTTCATTTAGCTTTTATGTCAAGTAATCAAATCAATTTTTCAGGTTAAAATCTAGTAGATAAGCTTATGCTGCTGACCATGGAGGCAATAAAAATACCCTGCCAACTTTCTGTAATTCATAATTTCTCTTGGTGCCCAGGGTTTTGGTAGGGGACAGAACATTTTGCAGCTGCAGGATGTGCACCTGAAATCTCCTGGGACTGGGATCAGATAGGGAAGCAGGGGGGTGTAGGTTATGCTAAGATGAGAACAGCAAAACTGCTCTTTCAGTACAATGTAGCTTGGGACAGTCTACATTGTGTATTTTTAATTTTAAACTGAAGTCTGGATGATCCCTTTGGTGGAAATGCTAATGATCCTACTTTGTGTAACAACTAACCAGTTTAAAGAGGAACTCTTATTCTCAGCCAAACTTGGAACTGTGAAAACTTGAGTTTACCTTTCAGGCATTGATTTTTTATTTTTTTTTTATTTCCTAATCCATTGTAGATAAAGTAAATGCAAAACTCCTCATCCCCTTTTCTCTCCTGTCTATTCATGCTAATGGGGTTTTACATATTAAAGTTTTTTTGGTTGTACCATGACAAACTTCTTTCCCTGTTACTGTGAGTTGGCAGTAGGGACAAATGGGCAGAGGCAATGGCCATTTGCAACGTTAATGGTTTGGGTAAGAACATAGGAAGGAATTCCTGAAAGGTAAAATGATTTCCAAGAGCTTATTCATGTTTTTATTGTTCTTTGACTGAGCACAAAAGTTCATCTTTAAATATTAGCAATAGCTGCCATATTGGGGTGGGGATTGAAATTAAATAAACCTGTGGGTTGTCTTGCTGTTCCTAAAGTAACACACCAGTGAAGTTTGGGAGAGAATTTCTCTAGAAAGTGCCAGTGTCAGGCCATGTGATGCTAAGACAAGATTTTTTTTTTGCAGCTCTTAGAGGAACAGTAGGAAGCTTGAGCCACCATCCAAGCTGCTAAATATTTTAGGAGCCTGGTTGTGTTAATACTCAAACTTAGGAGCAGTCATTTGTGATACCAGTTCACATCTGGCTGCTGCTTTTCCAGATAGCCAAAATTGTCTGCCAGAGGGCTTTTCATTATTGCTTTTCCCCCCTCCTGGTGTGAGCATGATCAAACAGCAGGACGTAGTATAGCCAAGAATAAAACAAGAAAATACGATGCATGAAACCTCAGTAAATGGGTGACTAGACATATATTTAATAAAATTGTTAGTTTAAGAATCTTGAAGTCTTAGATGTTAAGTGTGAACGTCTGATTGAATGAGAGTCCTGCAAGTTAGTCAGTCCTACAGTAATGTACTCACATTTTGTTCTTCTCCAATTTCAGTATTATGGACTGCAAATCTTGGAAAATGTGATAAAAACAAGATGGAAGATTCTTCCAAGGAACCAGTGCGAAGGTAGGGAGGGACTTTTGTCTTTTCCTCAGAACTTTGTGTATTAACTGAGATTTACACTGTCAGTCTCTAAGTAGCATTCTGTCATGTGTTATGGTATCTTGAATGATAAACCACATCTTTCACTTTTGTGATAGTGATCTCAATGGGTTGGTGAGCAGCTGAAATTCTGCAGCTTTGTGGAAAAGGTGTCACTGATAGTTTGAAACTTATGAGGTGAGCCACTGGCATTGGGTAGAGATTTTCATTCCCTGTCCTTGGCACGGGAGGTTTAGTTTTCCTCCCCCTCTGGAAGCTTTGTGTGCAGCCTCAAGCAGACTCTGTGGCCCACTTGTTACCTTGTGTAGGTTTGTGTTATTATTTGGAAATTGTGTGCAGTTAGAATGATTTTTAAATGGAAACACTAAGTAAATGGACTGTCTCACCTGTTGATGGTCACTCAT
The DNA here is from genome assembly GCF_027579445.1 of Ammospiza nelsoni. Classification (NCBI taxonomy): domain Eukaryota; kingdom Metazoa; phylum Chordata; class Aves; order Passeriformes; family Passerellidae; genus Ammospiza; species Ammospiza nelsoni. Next base: position 2,263,006 of record NC_080635.1, read on the forward strand.
TAGGCAGGGAGGTGCTGTGCATTTGGGTTTAATTAATGAAGTGTGTAACAGGCAGATTGCTGTAATTGGTGCAGGGTAGGGTAAGCCCCAGTCTCCCATCAATGCTGGAAGTCTGTAAATCAATTCTGTGTTTAGTTTATGGGTTTCCCCTCCCCTGTACCTTGCAGTGTTGCTGACTTTAGACATTGGCTGCAGTAAATGGGGGTACCCCTGTGGTGCAGGGTTTGTGCTTTTCACATGGCTGCCTGTCATCATCACAACTTGGACTTCAAAACATTAAGTACAACCACTTCCAATTCTTGATATTAAATCCTGTCACTCTTCTATACTTGGCTTTTTTCTAAAAGCTGGTCTTGGAACTAATGAAAAGTTCCATATTTCTGTGTTCTGCTGAGAGCTTTTATCAACCATGCTGAGACATGCTTTAAATTTTTACTGCCAGTGCTTAGCTAATGAAACTGTATTAATTAAACCAGAATTTGGAGCGCTGATGAAAACAAATGCACAGAGAGAGACTTTTACATTTTTGTGCTTGTTCCTCTTCTCAACTTTCCCCCTTCCCTTCCAACTATGGGTTGGCAAAGGGTAGCTGCCTTCGAAAGTAAAACTGAAAGTGAAGTTTCCATTCATGCTGCTGTTGGAGGTTTCTAGGGAACAGCTTCAGCTAAGGCTCAGACACAGCTGTGCCCTTTTGAGAAACTGAAAGAGCACCTTAGTTAGCTGAAGTTAAGTGTTCTTTGTGCTTTTCAGTACTGGAGTGTCTCAGCTCAGTCAGATTGTGTTACATCCCTGACTGTGAGCACTTGGTTTCAGCGTTTGGAAGTGTTGTCCTACAGTTTTGGCTGTGGGAGCAGAGCAGGAGGAAGAGGAGTCCGGAGTATTGCCCAGTGGTGGAGGGAGATGTAGAACAGATGTCACAGGATGGACCTAAGTGGAACAGGTGCCAAATGCAGGATGTAATGCAGGAATTCAGACTTAAAATTCATGCTCTTAAAGCATAGGAGAGCTGAGAAACAGTGGTGGAGGGATGAGGTGCTGCTGGATGTGCTTTGGGTCATTTTATCTCCAGCACTGACAGGGCTGTTGGGTGGTTCCTGCCATTTCAGAAAATGCAATAACTCTGTTTGTTACAAGGCAAAATAAAGTTACTGTCTGTAGGTGTGCAGTCATCTTGAGGTATCCTTTTCTTACTTTTGCTGACATATATCTATGAAAGCACCAGAGGAAATAAAAAAATCCTTTATAATAACAAAGGTGTGTTGTTTGTTCAGTTTTGAAAACGTTTTCCCTTTAACAGAGGCAAACTAAAATTGTGAAATTGACTTTTATCCTGTTCTGGGGAAACTGGGTTAGTGGCTTTCACTTGTGTGGTAGAAGAGGAACCAAATGTATTTTCTGTACCATGGCATTTTATCCAGCTTGGCCTCAGTGGTGTAGGAGGGAGAATCTGTTTCATCTCTAATCCAGTTTGATCTGGTCTGTGGTAGTTGTTTTTAAAATTTTTCTTATTTGGCTGATGAGACTGGCTGGTACAAAAGAGCTGCTCCAGAGCTCATTCAGGTGGCTTGATTACCTGGGAGATAGCAGTGCTGGTTAAATTGAGGTTTCCTTGACTCCAGCTATTCTTTGGTTGACAGGATTTTCCTGTTTGAAGTGTAACTAGTGGAATGTGTGTGCAGGAAACTGAAACTCAGGGTACAATGGAATGCTTAGTGCATGCAAACCATGCAGGTTTCAAATCAGTTTACCTTATATCATAATTTATAAAACATGTCTTCTGCATGCCTGCTTGGTTTGTGTAGTAAATACAGCTGACAGATCTTGCTGTTGGTGAAGAGGAAGCTAAATGCATTTATGAGGAAACCACAGTAGCAACAGCAGTGATTAAGAGTTAAAGTCAAGAGCAAATCTGAATTAAATGGTCAGTGAATAAAAAAAGGTTTTGAAATGACTTCCCTGAAACTTGTTGGTAGAAATAAAGCAATGTTGCTAATTACAGAGCATGAACTGTAACTTTCTTACAGGTTTTTTGTTTTGGTTTTTAGCAAGCTGTAGATCAGAATGACTTGTTGGGCTGTGAGGTTAGCCAGAGGTTTGGTACTGCTTCTGTCTGTGTGCTGGAGGGTTTCAGCTTCCAGCCTTGAATTTCAAATGCAAGGAGGAAAATGTTTTCTTCAGATGTATTCTTTTGACATGAAGCTCTGTTCTGAAGTTTTTCTTTTGTTTTAAAATAGCTTTTGGGTTTGAGCTTTTCTGGCCCTGCTGGCCTTTTAAGTTTTGAAAAATAGCTTTCTGTTCCTCAGGTGGTGGTGTTTGTGAGCACTTATAAAAAGTGAGTTTTATCTTTCTATAATTCTGGACCAACAATCAGGCAAAGCAATCAATTTACAATTCTAAAATACTGATGTGATGGCATTTTGGTGTTTTTTTTTTTTTTCGTTTGCTTTTGGAGTTAGCAGTAGGAACTGGTTGGTTCTGTAGACAAAAGTGGAGTTAATGAGGCACAAAAGGGATAAAATTCAGTTAAATCAGATGCCTGACCTGCGTGTTCAGCCTTGAGACATGTTTGGTTATAGCCCCCAGCCATGGTTAGCCTTGTCTGGGTGATTGATTTAGTCCTGGGAGGGAGCTTGGAATGGCTCTTGCACGGACACCAATGATGTCATGTAGTTTTCCTTGGAGCTGGCTGGGGTGTGATGGATTCCAGAACATCCAGGCTCTTGTGCATCATCCTCAGGCAGAGTTCTGAGCTTCCTGAGGTGTGCTACTAAATTGCTTTAAACTCTGATATCCTTTAGAGCTGATTGTTTAATAATGCTCAGAGAGGATGGCATTTGATTCAAGTGCTGTGGTCTCCAAAGGATTTGCTGTGGCAGTGTGAAAACCTGCCTGGAAAGAAAGGATTTTGGTCTCCAGTGCAGTGATACGTTTCATTAATCCTGCATTGTGAAATGAAACAGTGTTCCCTGAACAGAGAGAGCTTGTCTGGAGTGTTTGGGGCTGGAACGGATAAAGCACTTCTTCATTGTGGAACACAAATTGCTTGTACAACTGTGCTCATCCTGAAATGAAAAAGTGAAGTGTTCAGGGATGCAGCTCAGTGTTTTCCAGGAAGCTCCTGGAGTTGGGTGTAAAGCTTTTCAAGCAGTGGAAGATGCTGTAGAGGTGGTTTTTCTGTGCAGTGATGAGAAATTCCTGGCCTGCTTCATGAGGAAGATGTTTCTTTGCTTCTCTGTGATGAAGAGGGGATGAGCTACTTCTGTGTGTGTGTGAAGACAAACTGTGCCTTTTCTGTTGATCATGGATTGATTCAGTTCACCACTGAAGGGTAAAGGTGATTATGGGACTGTATGGGAAAGCATTGTTTCTAACACTAAAAATAAGATGGTATTTTGACTACATTTTGGGACTGAACATTTCAGTGTAAGTGTGTATGCATACAAATATCCCCAGAGGGGACAGCTCAGCTTTAGCATTTGAAATTCTAATTTTGACTGCAAAATAATGTTACTTTGCAGAGTTACATTGCCCACCTGATTAATTTGTGCCTATTATTCTTTATTACAGTAGAGACTTTATTAATCTTAGTAAATTAGAGTGAGCTTGCATCTGCAGCACCAGCTAAATAATTTTGGACACTCGTTAAAGGCTTGGCTCTGATTGCACAGAAGGCTGTGCCTGTGTGCCTGAGGACAGCAGGGTTAGTTGCAGGTGTGTGTTTGCTGATTGTGTCCATGGTTATTCACCTGCTGTGCTGGGCTGTGGCAGCAGCTCAGGGTACACAGTGCAGCAGAGGCAATGGCTTCCTAGAGCACTTCCAAAGGTTAAACTGGAGGATATTTCCTCAAGTTCAGGCTGCAGAAATTACTCACAACGTGACGTTCCTCGCTGTCCCAGTTCCACTCCAGGCATTGCAGGGCTTGGGTCACTTGGGAAAACAACTTTCCCTCCAGGAAGGGTTCAGTTTTATGGATGTTTGCCTCTCTGTCGAGGAGCAGCTTTCACAGAAGGATGACAGTATCTGGTGGATATCCAGGAATGTTCTACAGGGCCTCAAGTTCATGCCCTTGCTCTGTCATCCCTTTTATGGGACTTTGTACAAAAGCAATTCTCAGGCTTTGCTTTCTAGAAAATTCCAGCAGTGGGGCTGGTCCAGGCCTGGAGCAGGGGCTGCTCCCTTTGGGTGTCCTGAGATCAGTGCAGTTGCAAGGTCAGATAATCTCTGAAGAACATTTTGTGTGTCCTGGGTGTTGTGGTTGGTGTTGTTTATGTTTTGCTTTATTGGAAGGTCTGTTTTCCTGCCCTGTCTGTCTCTTCCTGCTTGGCTCAGTGCAGGGCTGAGCTTGGCACTTGTGGTGTTGGCCTCTTCAGGACTTGCTCAGCTGCTTCTGTCATGGAACGAGACCTTCTAGGCAGTGGCTGTGGGGTTTGTGCATGTCCTGTGCTCTCCTTTCTAACACAACACTTCCTTTGGAGTTCCCCAAACATGCTGCTTTTAGCTTATCCCTTGGATTACTGCCCCTGAGCAGTTTCTTGGACATGTTCTGATAGAAAATGGTAATGAGCCTCTGGGTTGATCTTTGTCAGAATCTAAATTTGACATATATTTGTTCTGCTGCAAATTCTCTTTCCTATGGAATGATAAATAAATGAGCTATTAAATATGGAGCAGGAACCAGAACACTTGAAGTTGGAAAAGTATAAAATGACATCTGTGCCAAAAGGAGCATTAGAGAATTGGATAGCTGCTGCTTTTAGGGGATTAAGAATATGACTTTGTTCACTGGATGAATGATCTCAGGAGCCAGCAGAGTAATATGTGAAAGGGAGCAAACTTTTTAGGTTGTCTTTTGAGCAGTGGTCACCATTTTTACTTTTATTTTAATTTTTTAAATAAAGAAACTGTAGCAGAGCAGCTGCTTTCCTGTGCTGGTCTCAGGGGTGCCTGACAGTGATACTTTATTAATGACCATTCTCCTGGAGCAGTGGGGATTGATCCCACTGATGATGGTGATGAATGGTTCCACTTGCAGTTGGAGCTACCTGCAGGACAGCTCCTGTCTAGTATGTACCTAATGGCTCAAAGTCTGGGTCTAGTTTTTCCAGATTTCATGAGAATGCAATTAATAAATTGTCCTTCCTAATCCTCTTGCTTAAGCCAGAAATGGAAAAAAAAAAAAGACCCTACTAAATTTGGTCAAGTCCTAAACAAGTTTTGAAAGTTACAACAGAGGGTGTGGATTATGTCTTCAGCAGAAGTCATTCTTCTGAAAGTGACAACTTCTGAAGCCTTCAACACATGCATGTTGTCTGTGTGAGTTGGCTGACTTATCTTGGAGGAGAAATGATTGAAACAAGATTTTTGGGTTCATGAATTTGAATAGCAAAGCACCCAGCAATTCTCAAACTTCCTTAAGACAAGAAAACACTTGCCTGGTTTGAAGTGTGGTGTCAGAGCTGAGCTCCTGGAATGTTCACCTGGTCGTGACTCCAGGCCCTCTGAGCGTGCCTTTTCCTGGATTTGGGTGGTTTTGTACAGAATGGATATTGGCACTTGGAAATCATTGTTCCCATGGATTTAGGCATTAGGAGTGAGTTAAGGGTTAAGTGGAAAATGAAACTTTAACAGTGTCACTTCCCCGCAGTGATTGGGCTTTTTCTGGTTTTATGGTGAAGCTGAACACTCTAAAATAATTTTAAAACATTAGTAGAAGAGAGACAACAAAATGAACAGCTCTAACACACTGTGTGTCCCTGATTGTCCAATTGCCAGTATAAGGTAAAAAAAAAAAGAAAAAAGCAATAGAGCAGAATTTACTGAGATGGTGGCCTCACAGCATCCATATATGCTATAAAAGCCCAGTGGTTCACACTCAGATTGTGCTGTATTAGTGAATGAAGGTTTGAGTTCTGTTCTTGTAAGGTTTCACAGGAGAAGCTTTGCTAAGCTCTGACTTTAAAATGCTGTGCATAGGAATTCCTGTTGTTAAAATGGATCACCTGAGTAGACTGGAGCAGCTCTGAACTTCTGCGTGCAGTGCAGGTGATGTGTCAGAGCTATCCGTGCACTTCAGCAAAGCTGGCATTGCAACTGGAGTCACACGTAGGAAGTTCTGTTTATTCTTGGAGTTCACTTAAAAATTACTGCAAGGACACTCTAATCCTTGGTCTTTTGCTTCATTGAGATAGTTTTGGTGTAAAGCCATCTTGTACATCTAAAATATCCCCTGTCAGGGTTGATAAAGGTGCATTTCCCCATGTAGCACACAAGAATAATGCTCAGGCTTGTCTGGCCTGTTAGAGGTGTTTCTGGTTTAAAACCATGAAGAATCTGAATTCAGAAATACTTGTTGCTACATCTGTGATATCTGGCATAGCTGAAAATAAATCCCTTCCTCTTCTGCAGGTATTAAAAAATACGTTGTTGGCCTAATTATCAAGACCTCATCTGACCCAACGTGTGTAGAAGTAAGTGAGGAGTTCTCAGGGGGAATGAGGGAGGGAGCATTATGCAAAACCTGACTCCTCTCTGCTCTTTTCCAGAAAGAGAAAGTGTACATTGGGAAACTGAATATGATTCTTGTTCAGGTAAGGCAGAGCTCATCACAGTTTAAGCCTTTCAGTGAAGTGTGTGCCTTGGCTGTGTGTGTGACGTGGGGCTGCTCCCTTGGCAGATCCTGAAGCAGGAGTGGCCCAAGCACTGGCCCACGTTCATCAGCGACATCGTGGGCGCCAGCAGGACCAGCGAGAGCCTCTGCCAGAACAACATGGTCATCCTCAAACTGCTCAGTGAGGAAGTGTTTGACTTCTCCAGTGGCCAGATTACTCAAGTCAAAGCCAAGCATTTGAAAGACAGGCAAGTATATCTGTTTAAACCTTGATGAACAGAGTAGACTTTGTGCTTGCTGCTAAATAGGTTCTGTCACTTGGAGCCTTTGTGTGAGCACCTACAGCTGTGTAATTCCATTTCTGAGCCCAAGAGGGTTACTGGTTTTTCTTTGAAGCACTGCTCCTAGGGGATCCCTAACTTCATTTTGTACACACAGGGATTTGTACCTTGCTGCAAGTAGCATCTGTTGACTGATGGTTCCTATCCTTTAACACAGCATTCAGCATTGATTGATTGTATTTCCTTCTTTTCTTAGAGTTTAGCTGCAGGCTTCAAGCTACCTCAGATATGGATTATTACCATGAAAGTGGGGATAAACCAGGTGGCTTTAGAGTGCCTCCATGGGCCTGGGTCTTAAGGACCTGTCCTGTGGGCATAGATATTTTGATTTATGAAATGTGGAAATGCTTAGTTTTAATTTTTTTTTTTTTTTACAGCATGTGCAATGAATTCTCTCAGATATTTCAGCTGTGTCAGTTTGTGATGGTAAGTCACATTTCTTTAATGATGTTTTCAAACTTCCCCTCTTTGTGCCTAACAGTGTCACAATGCCATAAACTCCAAATTGTCATTTACAGGAAAACTCCCAAAACGCTCCCTTAGTCCATGCAACTTTGGAAACTTTGCTACGATTTCTGAACTGGATTCCTCTGGGATATATATTTGAGACCAAGTTAATCAGCACACTAATATACAAGGTATTTTTGCAAAAAAATTTAAAATTACAGCTCTTAAATTTAAATACAAGTTGCAGAAAAGCTGTACAACACTTCTGTAATGATCTTTATTTTTTTTTCTTCCCTCACCAGTTCTTAAATGTTCCCATGTTTCGAAATGTCTCTTTGAAGTGCCTCACAGAGATTGCAGGTGTCAGTGTAAGCCAGTATGAAGAACAGTTTGTAACACTTTTTACACTGACCATGATGCAGTTAAAACAGGTAAATGTTTATCAGAAATCTCCCTTTGAATTTCATATCACAAAATCCGTTTCTGTGGAAAGTTGACGGGTTTATGTTCCTTATAGAGCTCTTGCTAGGAAAAGTATTGTTCTTTGGTGGTGTTTGTGGCTTGATCAGAAAATGCCAAGTGTGTTTTTCTGAACTTGATCCAGCTGCATTTCTGCTCTATTGATTTGATTAATTTGAGAGATACTTTGAGCCCTTGGGCTGTCTCATGGGGAAATGTGAACTGTATGTCTCAAGACCTAAACTGACCTAACTTCTGCAAGTTTCTTGTTAATTTTTGGAACAGATAGAAACATTTCCCACTAAAACCATATATCAAATTTGTATAATCTGATCATTCCCTTTTGAGCAGTTCAGATTCAGGTCCATGAGTCCCTTCTTCAGTGTATTTATATCATAAGTGGATGGGTAAAGGGGTTTTTTGTAACAGTCTTTTCCTCTCTTGGCAATGTTGGTCCATCTTGGAGGTTCTTCATAAAAAACAAAAAGCAACATACTTGTTAATAAAGGTAGTTGCTTTGTATAAAAAGGGAAATTCTTGGTGATTTCTTTTTGTTAGATGCTTCCTTTAAATACCAATATCCGACTTGCATACTCCAATGGAAAAGATGATGAACAGAACTTCATTCAGAATCTCAGTTTGTTCCTCTGCACGTTCCTCAAGGAGCATGGTCTACTTATAGAGAAAAGGTTAAATCTGAGGGAAACACTAATGGAGGTAAGGAGCGTGGTTTATCTGGTTCAGGTGTGTTCTCATGCTCAAAGGTTGTGGAATTTGTTAAAGGAATGGAATTTTCTAGATCATTGTAATTAAAGTTGGGAAGAGGAAAAAACCAGTCAGAAATACAAAACCCTCTCAAAAGGTTTATTTCCTAGTATGCTTCAATGGCATTCTCTTTTCAGTGATCCTTTACCAGTGCAATGTCTGAAAACTTCACTCTGTCTCAACCTCTTCTTACTTGTTCCTGCATGGAAGTGTCAAATAGTGCTTCACAGTAAATGAATATATTGTTTTTCCATGGGTTTACACGTTCTGTTTACCTCTCACATGAAGGTGATGTGTTGCTATGGATTCATCAGCCTGTTGTCACTGAGCACCCAGAGCTGCTCTCTAGGGACCAGCACATGCTCCAGGCCAGTTCCTCCAGCCTGGTGTAGCTTCCTGCCCAGTTTGCCATTTCCCAGCTGAAAAGCTTTAAGTAGTCCTCAAGGATGAGACTTTGTATGCAGTAAAGTCTGTGTGTGGCAGAGGCAGAGCCCTACGAGGTGACTGTGACAGTAAAACCACTGGGACTGTGGCAAATACTGGAGATGGAGATAAGAATGAAAGATTGGAAAGGCTGAAGCACTGAGGGGTAGAGTAGGGTAAACCCTAATCCCAAGATTAGGGTTTCCAGTTGTGCTGTTTCAATTGTGAATAACAATTTTGCTGGGACTGAACTGTTCTGTGGTGACTTTTTTGCTACTGCTCCACTCCAAGGCGATGGAGGCTGCTCCCTATCCCCTTGAGGCACCATTTTCTGTGTGCAGAATCAAGCCCTGTGCAGGTGTGGAGGTTGTAGGCTGAGGAACTGCCCTGAGACAGGGGGAGAAAATCAGCACCCCAATTTTTAAACCTGGAGACCAGGTATATTGGGAGGGAAAAGTGCATTTTGCAGGTTGATTAGCTGTAATCCAGTGTGTCCATCTGAATTCCAGTCTGTTCTTAATATCTTCTGGAGGTAGCCCTCTACAGAAAAAAGGCATATTATTAAAATTGGCTGCGAATATCAAATTATTGTAGCTCATTTAGAGGATGGACTCAGAGCAGCTGGTAACAGTTCCAGATAAATTCCTGAATTTGCAAGCAGTAAACTTTTAAAATAACTGGGAATCAGGGGCACACAGCTCAAGGCTCAAGTTTCCACTTACACTGAGGCTGTACTGAGAAGACCTGTGTAAAAAGACATTTACACAACTGGATTCTGAGGACTTTCAGGCTTGAAATGTTTAACAAAGTTCTTATGCCTGCCTAAAATGCTTCCAAATTAAACTTCTCTAAGCTCTGGTGTAATAGAACCTAAGTACAGGTTTACTTTAAAAAGCTGTGTGCCATTCTAACCTGTTAATTCCTGCACTTTGGATGTAGCAGTTGAAATAATTCCATGGATTCACTGGATCTCTGCAGACCAGCAGAGGAATCTACATCAGTTATTTTGAGTGATATTACCTGGAGAAATTGCTGTGTAAAGACCAATGTATGGCTGTCCTGAGTCCCTGAGACACTGTAGGTGGAGATGCTGTATCAGGTCTTTACCTTGCAAAGTGCCTAATGTTGGAGTGTTTAAGCTATGAAAATATCTTCAGATTTTATCATTTCATTCTGTTTGTTCACTAATGGGCAATTGCTTTGATATCTTTCACCAGGGACTGCATAATAAGCTTAGGCAAAAGAGGTTTGTCTGTGTAGTTGTAATTTCTCTGGTTGCTATCTGAGCTTGTCAGAATTGCATCAGTGGCTCTCCCTGCTCAGCCTGCGCTGGCTGTTCTGTCAGGAAAGAAGTTGAAAATGTTCTGGTAGATGACTTCTCTGAAGGCAAAGGAGCAGCATGCCAGGGTCAAAGGATTCAGAACAAAGTAGCAGCAATAGTCTTGAGAATAGCAATCGCTGGCAGCAGCTGGTGAGGCTTTTTTGAGGTTCTGAAAATGCCTTGCAGAGCTCCAGAGGCTGTGGGTCTGATAACTTCCAAACAGGCTGGTTTGGCGATGGCATTTCTAAGATGTCTTTAGGCTATTTCAGATTTAAAAACACAACACACACTTTGAAAGTAACAATAAGAGATGAGAGTCCTTGGTTAGGAGTTGTTCTGCCAGTCCCAACTCTGACCTGTCAGTGATGCCATTGCAGTGTTAATGCCTCATGTTCCAAACTCTCAGATTCATTTGGCATTTGGGCAGCATTTGGATAACTGAACTTGAAGCCATGTGCTTTGATCTGCAGATACACTCACTAATTGGGTGTTCAAATCACACTTTTCCAGGCTCTTCATTACATGTTGCTGGTATCAGAAGTTGAAGAAACTGAAATTTTCAAGATTTGTCTGGAATATTGGAACCATTTAGCTGCTGAGCTCTACAGGGAGAGCCCGTTCTCCACGTCGGCGTCGCCGCTGCTCTCGGGGAGCCAGCACTTCGATGTCCCTCCAAGGAGACAGCTCTATCTGCCTGTGCTGTCCAAGGTAAGGGACTCCCTCCATGCTCAAGGGAGGGCACTCTGGACATTCAGCTTTTCTTGGTGAATTAGAGATTTCACTTCCTGTAAGGAGGGACACAAGAAAATTTACCTTAGAGTAATCGATAGTTGATTCAACTCTAGTTATAGAATCAATGTGAAAATACTTTAAGATGACACCAGTATATAATAAGACAATTAATGTGATATTAATTAAAAAGCTGATATTTCAACTTTTTTAAAGATGTTTAATTTTAACATGAATCTGTATTAAGCAATTTCTGTAAGCAGAAAGACTGGGGTCTTAGAGTTGGAGGAAAACCCGTGTGTTCGAGAAAAGTGGTCCTTAAAAGACCCCTAATATGACATAAGCATTTTGAACTTACTATTGTATGAATACTACATAGGTTGGAGTTTCTTTAAGTACTCCTCTGTTCATTGAAGAGAGAGAAGTCAGCAGCTCTATCCTCACTGGAAGAAGCTGCCATTTCTGTACAGGTGGATATAACCTGTCTGTGGCTGAGGCTGCTGGGCAGAGGGCTCTGGGGACACTTGTGCAGCTGGGAGAGGGGTGGTGGTAGCAGGTTGATGGAGTTTGCACTTCCCCAGGTTCGATTGCTCATGGTGAGCCGCATGGCCAAGCCTGAAGAAGTCCTGGTGGTGGAGAATGACCAGGGGGAGGTGGTTCGGGAGTTCATGAAGGACACAGATTCCATCAATTTGTATAAAAACATGAGAGAAACCTTGGGTAAGTGAACTGGCTGCAGCTGTGTGCTCTGGGATTGTGCAGCTACATCAGGGTGCTGCAGGGTGTTATCTCAGCATCTCAAGTATTGTGTGGGTGAATGGTTATCAGCAAGGGGTACTGCACAGGCTGCAAGGGGAGGAGGCAGTGCCTGCTCTGAAGTTTCCTGTTTGAGGCATTATAACCTGATGGAGTAGTAGTTCACTACCTAATTTTGTCCTTAGGTATTGCAGTGATAATGAGACTTTTGAGGCAGGAAACAATATTGAAAGTCCAAATCATAACTTAAGGGAGCAAAGGGAGAGAGTTGTCAGATATTCAGGACATTAGACATTCAATATTAAATTTATTTTCTCAAGTGCAGATGGGAACACTGAGTGTTGAGCATGAGGTTGATGCACTAGGAATGTGTGTGTTGGAAAGCTTGTGACATGCAGAGTGTATGTAGTGTAGTGGGCATTTTTATTCTCACCTGTCTGCTGGGGATATAGGTATAGCCAGTGTTAAATTAATTATTTTAATACATCTGTATGTGGAATGTGAAAACCATTTTTGTTTTGTGAAACAATTACTGTATATCCTGAGTCTAAGTTGTTTGGCCAAATACAGGATTATTTCTATGAAAATGCAGGTCAGGTTTGTATTGCTTATGTTGTGTTACCTATAAGAGGAGGAAAAAGAAAGGGGAGGAGAATGTGGTGGAAGTTCTGTGGTACAGTAAAAATCTATTTCTGAACCTGGCCATAAATTGCTCTTGACTTGCTGGGATTTAGAGTTTTATATTGGAGACACTAATCCTATTAGGGGCTGATGCAAGTGACTGAGTTGTGGTACCTGAATCTTCCACCTAGACCTGTTCTGGAGCACCAGCTCCACTTTAATCGTGGCTTATTGCAACCAGCAGTAAATTACAGAGCTGCAGAAAATCTGTGGGATGACACATTGTACAATGTCCCCTATAGGCAGCCAATCCCATATTCCTACAGGCCATCAGTACAGATGCCTTTTGATAAAAATTTGCCTTGGTGTCATGTAGGATATGCATTGATTTAGACTTTTCACATCACCTGCATGTGAAGTTCTGCTGAGGTTCCTTAGAACTTAAATTCTCAATGAAATTTATTGTCCATCTTTAAAATAATTTGAACAAATTTCTGCTTTAATTACCTTGTGTTGTCATGACTTCAGGAAGGAAACAGGACACTTTAACCTGAGAGCTTCAGTGGGTTTTTATGGAAGTTTATGGAGTTGAGCTCCAGGCTGCTGCTTTCAAAGGTTCCACATTGATGTCTTTCAGTTTATCTCACACATCTGGACTATGCAGACACAGAAAGAATTATGACTGAAAAGCTCCACAATCAGGTGAATGGGACAGAGTGGTCCTGGAAGAACCTGAACACGCTGTGCTGGGCCATCGGCTCCATCAGCGGCGCCATGCACGAGGAGGATGAGAAGAGGTTCCTGGTCACAGTGATCAAGGTGAGCTGGGCACAGCCAGCAGCCTGCTCACACCCCAGGTTGTGCTGCAGAAACCAGACTTGCAGAAATACTGCTCTGGCAGCTTAGAAAGCTGCCCTGGTGGAGAAGAACAAATTAATGGGAAGCCTTCATCCTGAATTTAGGGGGGATGAATAAATTAGTGATGAACAATGCATCGATCCAAGGAGCCTTTTCATCAGATAAAGTTTAGTTTATGGTTAAATGTGTTCTTTGGGGATGCAGAAGAGATGGAAAGGGATTGCTTATGAAATCCAGCAGAGTGGCAGAGTAACCCATGGCTGTAACAAGACTTGCTCTTTTGCTATATCTGTATATTCATTGATCAAACGTTGAAGTTTGGTTAATATGTGGATAATATTTTTACAAGAGTAACAGACATTAAAATGTCATACAAAGATGCTTACAGAATATTTTTAGTCATACAGAAGATGTAGTTTAATTTCTTCTATTTATGTGGAGTCTGTATTTTTATCTATCAGCTACTCAGCCAGTACTGAGTAGTGTAAGGCTTGTTGAACTCCCCCTGCAGGAATCCTCAGTTATAATGTAAAATGGAGATTCCTTAGTTTAAAACAGTGATCAGGGTTTGGATAAAACTTAAATGATTGCATCATCCCAATCTTAACAGACTTGTTTGGGTTTTTATTTCTTTGTTAGGATTTTGAGCTAGATTGTGGGCAACCACCTTTAATATAGCTGCTTATGCTTATGCTTGTAATGCTTTTGATGGAACAAGACAAACTTGAAGAGAAACCTAAGAATCTGTTGTGTTGTAGGATCTCCTGGGACTCTGCGAACAAAAGCGAGGGAAGGACAACAAAGCCATTATTGCATCAAACATAATGTATATAGTAGGTCAATACCCACGGTTTTTGAGAGCTCACTGGAAATTTTTGAAGACAGTAGTCAACAAGCTGTTTGAATTTATGCATGGTAATTATCTGCTTTTTTGATTTGCTGTTTTAATTATTAAAAAAAGTGCCTATACATGGAGAGGAAAAAATACAAAGCAGTAACTGCCTGAATTTCTTTTAGAAACCCACGATGGTGTCCAGGACATGGCTTGTGATACCTTTATAAAAATAGCACAAAAATGCCGCCGACACTTTGTCCAGGTTCAGGTGGGAGAGGTCATGCCATTTATTGATGAAATCCTGAACAATATTAACACAATCATCTGTGACCTTCAGCCACAACAGGTAGGTTCTGTTTGGGGTTGGGGATAATTCCTAAAGATTAATGCACAGTTCCTTCCTTTTGAAATGTGGGGGTGTTTTGCAAGGGTTGAATTATATTCTTCAGTTTTTATTAGGGACAGTGGCAGGGTATGAATGCCATGATCAAGATGCCTTGCTGAGATGTCATTTGGAATGTTTGGAAGGAGAATTAAAGTGCATTTAGTTGGAATTTTGATTTCTGGAGTGTCTTCAAGAAGACTCCATGTAACTTGGTGATTCTGCTTTGGGAAAGAGCAATATCCTTCTCTAACAGTTTATACCTACAGCCCTTGTATTTGGGAAGGAGGGAGTGAGGAACAATCCAAAAAGGGAAAATGAAAAATCCAGTCCTTTCCAAAAAAGGAGCAGTGTGCACCTGCACACTGAATGCACTGAAACTTCAGGCAGAGTGGATCTGGCACCTGGAAGAAGATACTTCCAGGGTTGATGGGAGCCAGTGCACAGTTCAAACATGTCTGGTAGAACTGAGTTTTCCCTCAGTCCTTTCTAACCTTGCTGTTTGTGGTGTTGCTGCTGCCCTCAGGTGCACACATTTTACGAAGCAGTTGGATACATGATTGGGGCACAGACAGACCAGAGTGTGCAGGAGCACCTGATAGAAAAGTACATGTTGCTGCCCAACCAGGTGTGGGACAGCATCATTCAGCAGGCAACAAAGGTGAGCTCTTGCATTTCCGTGTGTTCTGTGTTCAGGTCAAAAACCCTGTTAAATGTGTGCCCTCCCCTGGCTGTGTTTTTACACTGAGTGCACAGAGTTGGGCTGGACTTCATTGCATGATGGCTGAGAGAGAGATCGATGTGACAATGGAGGTGTTGTTTTGGGAGAGGAGACTTAAATGACAAAATAAATACCTGTTTAAATTTGATTTAAAGCACAATCTGTTACTGTACAGAATTAATTTCAGTAGTTTTTTCTGCCTCCCTTTCACTTGGCTTTTGGGTAACAGAAAAGTTAAAATGCTGAAAATACTGTTCCCTGTTCTTCATTTCTGCTCCCAGCATTCTCTTAAACAGAATTTTTTCTTTATCTTCTGTTTCCTTCAGTCTTCTGAAAATACTTATCTGTGCACCTTAAAGAACAACTGTCCTGCACCTCACAAGAGACAATCCATTTGCAGTTAATCTAATGAAGGGCCTGAACCTTAAGCAAGCTTGAGTTACTTTTCCTACCCTGACTTCTCCCAAGAACATACTGTTTCCATTGGACCCCTTCTATCTGTTTTCAACTTCCTAATCTCCTTAGTTTTTCCTCTTTCTCTAACTGGAGTAATGCTTGTAGCATTGCAGCAAATAATTCTGTGGAAAAGCAGAATTAAATGAAGTTTTATCCTGACTCTGTTGCCATGAAATAAACTGCAGGATCTCTATAAAAAGTCCATAAATTTGAGTGATCTGTTCTTTCAGGCAGTGTATAAAATAAATTGTTCAAACTTAGGCTTTTATATTGCAAGCCAAAGGGTGGTTGTGTTCACTAATGAAGATGAACTCTTAATTTTTTTCACAGAATGTTGATATTCTAAAGGATCCTGAAACAGTTAAGCAGCTTGGTAGCATTCTGAAAACCAATGTACGAGCATGTAAAGCAGTTGGCCACCCCTTTGTGATTCAGCTTGGAAGAATTTATTTAGATATGCTGAATGTGTACAAGTGCCTAAGTGAAAATATTTCTGCAGCTATTCAGGCTAATGGTAAGAAATGCCATGTTCTCCCTGAAAATGGGGTTTAGCAGTGTCTGCCTTTGGGTTCCAGAGTACATCCGAGTTAAATTAATTTTACCCTCTGAGAGAGTGGGGAAGGGCTGAAAGTGCTCACTTAAATCTTTGCTTGTTAACAGATGTTGTATTCAAATAAAGAGCTCCCAGCTTTAGAGGGAGGAAGAAACATCTCTAAATGATCGAGTTTAGGAGAATGCAGAGCACCAGGGCTGCTCACTTAGAATTGATAAGCATCTTGCTGAGATGCAGTGTAGGTAGCCTGTGTTCTTTTAGCTTGCTCTGGTTTTGAGTGTTAAAGGACTGTCTGTCAATAGGATCTTGTTCATTGCTTCAGAAAATGTCAGCAGGCTTTGGGATGAGAGTGCTGCTCCAAGGCTGTCTTGCAGAAATGTAATGCGTGAAGATGCCTGAAAGTCCTGGTAAAGCAGGCTTGCAATCACAGGAGGAATTCTCAATTATCTCCCTTATTTTTACCAGCTAACTTAGGGCCTGTGGCATCTCAGCAGAATGTGCTGAATGTAGTAGCCCATTACAGGATGAAATGAGTCACTTGCTGAATTCTGTGCCAGTTTTCTGGCCAGTGCACAGGATGTACCTGGGAACTGGAATGTTCAGAGCAGCTTGGGAACTGCGCAGCTGCTTCACCTTGAAGTGGCTTCTCGGAATTCAGAGTAGAACTGGCACAGAAATCAATGGCTTTTCATTCAGCTGATCTAATGGCCAGGATTCATCATTGCCAGACACACAGAAGTTGAGGAAGCAGTTGCTGGGGCTGAGGGCTTGGTGAGCTGGAGCAGCAACTGCTGTGATTGCATCTGAGAATGTTTTTACAACTGGCAATGATTAAAGACGAAGAAAGTCTTTAATATCATACAGATATAACAATCAAGTATTCTCTATTTTGTTAATATCAAGTTAAGTTGGTGGGGATCTTTTTCTGGTGTTTGTTTTATTCTGTTTTTTTGTTTGTTTTTTTGTTTCTTTGTTTGGGTTTGTTTGTTTTGGTTTTTTTGTTTGATTTGGGTTTTTTGGCACCTCACACAATTAACTGAAGCTTTAAAATTTTCCAGGTGAAATGGTAACAAAGCAGCCCTTGATTAGAAGTATGAGGACTGTAAAAAGGGAAACTTTAAAATTAATTTCTGGCTGGGTGAGCAGGTCCAATGATCCGCAGATGGTAAGTGGATGCATTTTGTACAAATAACCCCTGAGACAGTTGTTGGTCACAGGAACTTGCTTCAGGAGGTGTGTAAAATATAGTGGAGGAAGGGGAATTAGAAGAGGTAAGCCTGAGCAGTGCTTGAGATACTTCAGTTGATTTTAGCTGGGAGTAATCATAAAGGGAGACAAGGAGATGTAAGATGGAGACAGAGGATGGAAACTTCAACTTACAGAGAAGTGTCACCTGCAACTGAAGGAGGGACTAACTTGGCTGCTGACTGTGCTGGAGACTGTGCCCAGCAGCTGCTCTGCCATAACCTGGCTCACTCTTGCACCCAGGTAGCTGAGAACTTTGTTCCTCCGTTGTTGGATGCAGTTCTCATCGATTACCAGCGGAATGTGCCGGCGGCGCGCGAGCCCGAGGTGCTCAGCACCATGGCCATCATTGTCAACAAGCTGGGGGTGCACATCACTGCTGAAATACCTCAGATCTTCGATGCTGTCTTTGAGTGCACATTAAACATGATCAACAAGGTATTCATGTTTGAAACCTGGGATGAGGCATCTCTCTCTGAGCATCACTGGGATCTTGGGATTGATGGGTTTTTTTCCAGTCGCAGAGCGTGTTTGTGGCACTTGACAAGATTTCTGCTCAGATGAATGTAATTGTTTTATAGTTGAGCTGTCTAGTTAGGTATCTTATATTGCTTTAGATTTCTTTGGTTAGCTCTTGATTTAAGCCATTAGTCATTTTTCTGGGGCCTTGGAGTGCTGCACTTCTGCAGGCAGAAGTCAAATGTCAGTGTAGGACAAAGTGCTAAAATTGATAAATATTTCGAGTGTAAGAGCACCACTACTGCTCAGTCCAGTGTTTCCTCACTAAGTGTGCACTGTGTACTGACTTGCTCTGTTTAGGAGATGCTATCATGGAACTTAAGGAGACTTGGCTTTTTTCCCCTTTCCCTTCTAGGACTTTGAAGAATATCCTGAACATAGAACAAACTTCTTCTTGCTACTTCAAGCTGTAAATTCTCACTGCTTCCCAGCCTTCCTGGCCATTCCACCTGCACAGTTCAAACTTGTCCTGGATTCTATTATTTGGGCTTTCAAACACACAATGAGAAACGTTGCAGATACAGGTAAATGGAAGTGTTTAATACAGATCAGAGTTTTTCTGATAGAATGCTGGTTTTTTTCTTCCTTTTCTTTCATCAAGCGTAGCATATTGTTCACATGAATGTGCAATTCCTCTGTCTCAGCTCCGAGGTGTCAGCCAGGAATCCATGGATGGGCTGAGATGTTTGGTTGTTGTTATTTCTGTAGCTGGAAGAGAGCAGTGTTACAGTTTCTTCTTGCTTTCTTTGCCACATGAGCATTGGCACTCTTCTGAAATGGCTGAACATTTTAAGCAGCGGCTTAAAATGGTGCCACAAAAAACTGTGGAACAGTGATTCTTGTAGCTATTTGGGGATGGGGAGAAAGGATGTTTTTCAGTAGAATTTCACCAAGTAAAGTAATTGAAGTTTCCATTTAAATCTAAATATTGAGACATTTTTTCCCTGTTTTAAGCTCTGGGAGATGGGTGCCCAGAGCTTCTTTCCGTGTTTAAACAGCCAACATTTGTCTGGATAGAGGATTTTGCTGATCAAGAAGTGTGATTGGCTCTTTATGCTAATGATATGCTAATATAGTATAATGAAGCCAGAGGGGCGTGGCATGCCTGGGAGGCAGTGTCCTCTAGTGCCAGCCTGGGCAGTGCCTCACACACCCGTCACGTGTGGGCACCCTGCTGCCCATTGGGGTTTCTTGGGCTTTGCAAAAGGCCAGAATCTCCCAGCTGTTGGAATATTGCTCTCCTGGTCACTGTCCATGCCTGTTGTGCAGGACTGCAGATCCTGTACACCCTGCTGCAGAACGTGGCGCAGGAGGAGACGGCTGCCCAGAGCTTCTACCAGACCTATTTCTGTGACATCCTGCAGCACATCTTCTCCGTGGTCACAGACACCTCCCACACTGCAGGTGAGCAGGGCCCCTGCTTCAAAGCACCCTGAGCAGCACAGTCATGGCTCACATGCTGTCTGAATAACAACTGCTGCTCAATAACAGCTGCCTGTGTGTGCCTTTGATCTGCAGGTTTGACAATGCATGCGTCAATCCTTGCCTACATGTTCAACTTGGTAGAAGAGGGAAAGATCAGTACTCCTTTAAACCCTGGCAGCCCAGTGAACAACCAAATGTTTATTCAGGAGTATGTGGCTAATCTCCTCAAATCTGCATTTCCTCACCTGCAAGAGTAAGTGTGCCACGATTCATTCATGCTTCTGGTGGGTTTTTATTTCTTGAAGCTTTATTTCAGTTTTTATTCTAACTGCTGTGTTTGCTGTTAGTGCCCAGGTGAAGCTGTTCGTAACAGGGCTCTTCAGTTTAAACCAGGATATTCCTGCCTTCAAGGAACACCTAAGGGATTTCCTGGTCCAAATCAAGGTGTGTTGGGCATGCTTTTCTCAAGAAACTTTAAGTTATTTTCAACAGGATGTTGTTGGAAAGCTTTAGACAGTGTGGAGTTAGTGCTTGTTTGAGAAATAGAAGTTATTTTGCATCTTTTTAAAATGCAGTGAGAACTCTGTCCAATGGCTTGTGTGACTGAGTAGTGTTCATGGAACCTGTTTCACTGGGATTTCACTTACAAATTGGGTTTGAACATCATTGCTTGTGTTATGCTTTGTGCACACAATCCTTATGTCTTAGGACAACTGCAAAACTAAATCTAATGGGAAATAAGTTTTTAGTTTTCAGTTTAATCTAATGGGAAATCTGTTTTTAACCAGATTTTTTTTTCATTCTACTTGGAATTGGGACCAGTTTTGAAATTCACTACACTAATGCTATGCCTTTATTTTTTTCTAAGAATGCTGGAATGATAAGATGGCAGGAAATAGTTTGTTAATTAGTTTTGAGATTGCAATTGTCAGGTATTTCAGAATTGTAATGACTCTGCTTTAATTGTGGTAGACTCCAGCTGCTGGGTTTGGCATCCCATTCTGTAACACAGTGACCATCTTTAAACATTGCTTTACACTGGTTGTGACCTTAGGAACAGAAAGCCATGCAAGTAGCCTGTCAGGGAACAGGAAGGGAAGATGTTCCCTGTATAATTTTGGAAGCTATTACTCTGCCTTAAGCACTTGACAACAAACTGATGGTTTTGTGTGAATTATCCCAGGAATTTGCAGGTGAAGACACATCAGACTTGTTCTTGGAGGAGAGAGAAACAGCCCTTCGGCAGGCTCAAGAGGAGAAGCATAAACTTCAGATGTCTGTACCTGGCATCCTTAATCCACATGAAATTCCCGAGGAGATGTGCGATTAAAACAAAAATAAAACAAGTTTTGCAGTTTTCTTTCTGTACAGCTACTTTGTTGTGATAGAAGAAAACAGCACTTGGATATTTGTTGACCAAAATGATGCCAATTTGTAAATTAAAATGTCACCTAGTGGCCCTTTTTCTTATGTGTTTTTTGTATAAGAAATTTTCTGTGAAATATCCTTCCATTGTTTAAGCTTTTGTTTGGTCATCTTTATTTAGATTTGCATGAAGTTGAAAATTAAGGCATTTTCAAAGTAATTACTTCATGCCCATTTTGTGGCTAAGGGGAAAATAGGCAAAGCGTAACTTGTAAAAGACTATATTGCAAAATAATACAATTTCCTGTCAGAGTATCGATTTTTAATTCGGAGTCATTTTCTTTCTAGTCTGTCCTGCAGTCTAGGAGAAAAGGTAAAGAGTAAAGCAGACAGAATTAATTAATTGTTAAGCAGAGGATCCTAGTGCTGCGTTTGTTCTGATCAGTTAGCAGCTTTCTGGACTGAGTGGTAAGGCTATAGGCTACGTGTATTTGCAAGTTGTATGGCAAGTTTGCAGCAAGATCATGTGCATATCATCCCATTGTAAAGCAACTTCTAAAGAGTATGGGAACACAGTACAGTTAGTTATTTTTACACAGTTCTTTTGTTTTTGTGTGTGTGCTGTCGCTTTGTCGACAACAGCTTTTTGTTTTCCTCAATGAGGAGTGTTGCTCATTTGTGAGCCTTCATTAACTCGAAGTGAAATGGTTAAAATATTTATCCTGTTAGAATAGGCTGCATCTTTTTAACAACTCATAAAATAAAAAAAAACTGGCTTTTGAGATGACTTATACTAATTTACATTGTTTACCATGCTGTAGTGCTTAAAGAACACTACTTAAGAGCAAAATAAACTTGGTTTACATTTATTTTTCTTTCTTTGGCTTATTCTTTTATTGGATGAAAATGCTGTGATCATATTTAAGATTTGTATTTGAAGGTGTAGGAAAAGCTCCTTGAGGTCTAGATAACTGTTGCTTCTGGCTTGCCTCATCTCAAGGACTTTGGTTGTGCTTGAAGTTACCACGAACTAAGTTGGGTTCCATTTGGAAGTACGGTAGCTGTTCTGACTTACCTCCGTGGATAACTACTCCATACCACGTTACTATCAAATGCCAGGAATGAGGTACTCTTGCTCTTTCTCTCTCTGGACTCTTTGCAATTTATTTCAAAGAGGTATTGCACTGTATCTTGACTAAACAGTTTAAAATAGTCCATGTTAATAACATGTGTAGACAAGATCTACGGTTATTTTTCTACCTACAGTTTTGTAGTTAAATGATTTTCACAGATAAATGAAGCAGTATGAACACTAAGGGTGTGTACAGTCTTGGCTTCCCCCTCTGTGTCGTGTCTTGTCTCTGTTCTCTAGCAGTCTGTGTCGAGCTGTCCCCAGGTTTCTCCATGGATTTGGTTTCCAGGCTGTTGGGATGAGGTGTAGCCATTGTCAGAGCTGTGCCAGGGCCAGGCAGGCTGGGGCTGTTTGTTGTGTGCCCCTTGGGGGGCTGTAGTTGGTAGCTTTGTGCTGTGTGTTCCTTTGGAGTAGAAGTGCATGAGTTAGTGGTGTTCCTGTAGGATGTAGCTGTGCCCGGGGTGTTTCCAGGCCGGGCTCTGACCCTCTGTGTCTGGGAGCATCTCCTGCTCCTTCCTGTGCTCGGCCCTGGCAGAGCTCAGCTGCTCCCTTGGGCAGTGGCACTGAGCTGGCACTGCCTGCAGCCTCCCAAAACACTGCCACAGTTCCAGACCCATTCCTTACTGCCCTTAGAGCTCCCAGGTCCGGCTGTTTCATGTCTTCCCATCAGCCTGGAGCCTGCTGCTCTGCCTCAAGGCAGTATTGCCTCTATTGGGCAGGTTAAGGTGCAGCACTTGAGGTCCTGTCGAGGGACATGAAATGGCTGGTGAGCAGCAGCAGAGCTTGGCTCAGCCAGAGCTGTGCAGAGCAGGTGATTGAAATGGAAATGAACCCCAGCAACAGGGATGCAGATCACATGCCCTGAGTCACAGAGCTCAAGGCTGAGTTGGTTCTGAACAGAGATACACACGTGTGTGTGTGTGTGTGTGTGCTCTGAACAGAGATACACACGTGTGTGTGTGTGCTCTGAACAGAGATACACACGTGTGTGTGTGTGTGTGCTCTGAACAGAGATACACACGTGTGTGTGTGTGTGTGTGCTCTGAACAGAGATACACACGTGTGTGTGCTCTGAACAGAGATACACATGTGTGTGTGTGTGTGCTCTGAACAGAGATACACACGTGTGTGTGTGTGTGCTCTGAACAGAGATACACACGTGTGCGTATGTGCTCTGAACAGAGATACACACGTGTGTGTGTGCTCTGAACAGAGATACACACGTGTGTGTCTGTGTGCTCTGAACAGATACACACGTGTGCGTATGTGCTCTGAACAGAGATACACACGTGTGTGTCTGTGTGCTCTGAACAGATACACACGTGTGTGTCTGTGTGCTCTGAACAGAGATACACACGTGTGTGTCTGTGTGTGCTCTGAACAGAGATACACACGTGTGCGTGTGTGTGTTTGTGCTCTGAACAGAGATACACACACGTGTGTGTGTGTGTTTGTGCTCTGAACAGAGATACACACGTGTGTGTTTGTGCTCTGAACAGAGATACACACAGGTGTGTTTGTGCTGTGAACAGAAACAGGTGTGTGCTCTGAACAGAGATACACACGTGTGCGTGTGTGTGTTTGTGCTCTGAACAGAGATACACACACGTGTGTGTGTGTGTGTGTTTGTGCTCTGAACAGAGATACACACGTGTGTGTTTGTGCTCTGAACAGAGATACACACATGTGTGTGTTTGTGCTCTGAACAGAAATACACACATGTGTGTGTTTGTGCTCTGAACAGAGATACGCACGTGTGTGTTTGTGCACCTTCCTCCCTTCAGGGCTGGAGTTGGGCTGAGCCTCATGGTCTGGTTGTTCACTGATACTTAAATGTGACCTAAACTTGCAAACAGCAACCCCAAAATGTATTTTTTATGTTGATTCAAAGAAGAGTTGTTTGGTTATTTTGATACCTTAAGAGTTCTCGAGTAACAACATTCTAATCTTAGGTTTTGCTTCCCTTTTAGATCTAAAAATTTAACTGTGGTCTTGTCTTGTTCTCTTAAGATAATTGGTGCCTTTCCCTGATCTCTGCAGCTGCTATAAAAATGCAGCTCCTGTGGAGTTCTGGATACCATTAAAGATTTGACTGGTGTGTGTGCATATTTCTAGTGCAGTTATCCTGAATGTGAAAAAAAAATAAATAAGAGACAATGTACATCTAAGAAAGTTCTAGTTCTAATGCACACTCTGTAAATCAAAATATATGGATAAAAAGCATGAACCATCATATAAACATCTCCATAACTTGTAATTATATGTAAACCAATGTTTTGTGCATATTTCTATACAGATTTTACTAAAAAAACCCAAAAAACAAACCAGTTCTGTGTACTCCAGGTACATTGATAAATACAAATATTTGGGGGTGTTTTCTGTGTTTACATGGATTGATTGTCAGCTGATGAAGACACCCCAAGTACTTTGTTTCAGGCTGCCATGATGTGTTTGCTACTGTAACTGAAGCAGATTATCTTCCAAAGCATTTTAGGTTAGTTGGTTTTGGTTTTTTTAAACTAGAATAATTTGGTGTGTGTTAATCTGATTGGTTTAAGTGAACTATTTTCCAATAAAGCTAATATTTATGCAAAAAAAAAAGCTTTAGAAATGCTCATCTCTCTAGGAAGCTCTAAGAGTTATTGCTGATGGTTTTTAGCACTGGAAAGGAAATAAAACTTCAGCTCAAAGGGGGAAAAAAAAAGAGGAAAAAAAGTTGAAATTGATGCATTAAATTGCCTGTGGTGAGGGACCAGCCTGTCCCAGAGTCCATTTATCACTGGGTAATGATAATTACAGATCCCAGACTCCAGGGGTGCTGGAAGGTGTGGATAAACGCCTTCTCCCCCTTGCTAGGCTTGTCTCCAGGTGTTATGGAGCAAAACTGGAGACAGCTCTTTAAAAACCATCAGTGAAAGAAGAATCCTGTCCACCTGCCCATCAGGAATGCTCCTCTGCACCTCAGTCCTTGAGACTGAATTTATTTGTAGGCTTTCAGCTTCAGGACATCCCCACCTCATTGTCCAAGGCTGTTCCTGGCAGCAGGGTTCCCCTGGGAAAGGGCTTGGCCATTCCCGTTGGGGGAATAATTTTGGGGTCATTATCCCATGTACAGTGCACCTCAAGTAGCTAAAAGTCCCAGAGTTTACACTATAAACCTGTAAGCACTTTGTGTTTTAAGTACAAGGAAAGATGGGATTGAGGAAGAAGGAGTATTTTGGAGGTTTAGACTATGGAAGAAAACAAAACACTCAGATTTTCATTTTTATTTACTCCTTGTAAATGAAAGTCACCCAGCACTTTTTCCTGGGTCATTTCTTGGGTAATCTCTCCCCAGTCCCAGAGCAATGTGGGTGCCTGTTTTTTGGTTGTGAACACCCTGTAAGTCTTAAATCCTTTGCAATAGTCTCAGCTTTTCCTGAGCCTTGACGGCTGCAGTCTTTTGTGGATCTTGTGATTTCGGCAATCAGCAGGAATGGGCCAATTTAACAACTGGAGTGGGGAGGGGAGGTAAAATTTTCCCTCATGTGTTGGGAGCAGGCTCCAGCCCCCTTCCTGCCCCACTGCTGGTTATTTTACAGGGACACTGCTAGCCAGACAGGAAAAGCTCTCCAAAGAACACTGCAAATGTGTGGCACCACTAAAAAGTCCAAAAGAGGCCCAAATGCCCAACAGGAGCTGCCTGGAACACTTTGGGAGTGGTTCAGTTTCTGGTGGCTCTCTCATTGTCAGCAATGCCTTGTCTGTACTTACGTGGTATTTGTGGCCAAATTTTGAGTATTCTGTATTATCTGGGGTAAATCAATTTGGTGCTTCTCAGGGTGCTGTGACACCCAAGCTTAGTTAGACATGGACCCTGTTAGAAAGCTCAGAGTGCTGAAAGAGCAGTGAAAGTCAAGTGCTGCAAGTTAAATGTGGGTAAACTCAAATCTCACTCTGTTGTTCGTGGCTTCCAGTGGTTCCCAGCAGCATTCCAGCCATGAGGTCAGGGATTTACCTGGGCTCCAGTTAAACTGCCAGCTCAGTGTTGGGATGTGAATTTTGAAAATGTTCTTGCTCTTAATCCAGCCCCAAACTTGGATTAAGGATTTTAGTATTGCCAAAGTCTTGCATTTATCTAAGTTACTGCTCCAGAAGAGCTGTGCTGGCACTTGACCAGAGCAAATATTCCCAGCTGAGGAGCCAGGGGAAGGGAAGAGGCCTCCTGGGGATAGAACAGCCCCGCTGGGCTGGCACACAGAGAGAGTAACAGTTAGGAGGAAAAACCAAGCAGCAAGAGCAGGAGGCTGACGATCTCTGTACCCAGGCCACTGACAGCTCTTGTCTTCTGCTTGGAAGCTAACATTTAATTTAATTGAAAAGAATTCAATTTAGTCTCTAGTTAAAAAAAAAAATAAATAAAAGGAAACCAGTGCAGTGAAAGGAATCAGGCATTCAATATTGTGCTGTGCTCAAAAGCAGGAGTGCCTCAAGGTCAGCCATGCTCTGTGCTGTGCTCCTTGAGCCTGGCACATCACTCCAGGCTCCAGCAGGTCCCTTCTGTGGCTCCGGGGTTTGTGTGGGGCTGCCCTCAGACCAGACAGCCGAGTGTCAGCAAAAGCATCTCTGAGCATGTTCTGGCAGTCTGAGCCTGCTGGAAAAGGTCCTGCAGGGCCTGCTTGAGGAAGGGAGAGAGAGAGGAAAGTGCAAATTCAAATGAGATGATGCAGACTGCAGAGTGAGGTCCTCACAGTAACTGAAATCCTCTTGGACACACAGAAGGTAAGGCAGCACAACACCGAGTGAAAACTCACACATAAATCCTCTGATCTACCTTTGATGGACCTCAAGCTCTGAAATCGGTGCTGTAGAAGAGAAAGGTGTCACTACATTAACTCAGGCAGGAGCAGAGCACAATTGCAACGTTCTGGACTCCTTTTATTCTTCCATTATACATTCTCAGGCTGGCTGGAAGGGATGAAGCAACCAAAAGAGGCTTGACAGGGTCCAGTACATCTGTGACATTTTAATAACTAAACCAGTTAGCAATTAAATAGTTGTAATTATTATGGAGGTTTAGTGATTTAACCAGTTAGATTAATAGCTAACTAGCTCATGCTAGTCAGATTTCTATCAACAGAAAATACATAATTTAGAAAAGACACTGTCAGGAATTAAAACACCTATAAATTAAATATAAGCAGAAAGATCAGTAAAAAGTTTCAGGCAAGTCTTTAGGTTTTTACTCACAGTCTCCAACCTCTCTCTTGCATTACTGCCCCTTGTTATTCCCATTTAAAATACATCTGCACTAATATGTTATGTGAACTAAACAAACAGACAAGCAATCTGTGTCTCCCGTAGACTCTGAAGTTAATATTCTGTATTAGTTTAAAATGGTAAAAGGAAATTTCAGCAGGGAATATTTAGGAATAGCTATCTTTGTTGATAAGCTTACCATGGAAAGTATTTCAAAACAAAGCAGTGACAAGAACTCTGGGTGAAACATGATTCTAGTATATTCCTGACTTGCACTGTAGCTGTTCCCTACATGTTGTTTACAATAAATTGTCTCTTACTTTTGAACAGCAGTGGGATTTTTAATCTTATGTTAACAAAGTGATGCCTGGAGGATGGTTTGGAGCTGAGCATTCTGTGGCCTGCACTGGGAGGTTACACACACAACCACCACGCTGTTATCAGCCTGGACAAATATGCACACGGAATTAAAAAAACCCAGAACTGCATCTCTGTCACGATGCCAGAAGATTTAGTTCAAGTGGAAGAGATACG
This sequence comes from Ammospiza nelsoni, assembly GCF_027579445.1. Taxonomy (NCBI): domain Eukaryota; kingdom Metazoa; phylum Chordata; class Aves; order Passeriformes; family Passerellidae; genus Ammospiza; species Ammospiza nelsoni. Next base: position 2,290,739 of record NC_080635.1, read on the forward strand.
AGACAGCCACTGAGGAATTAAAAGCAACTTTTTTTTCTTTTTTTTTTTCCCTCAGTTGGCGATTCTGTTTGACTTTCTGCTAAACTATATGGCATCTGCATTGCGGCTATTAATAGATTTGGGTTTTTAATCCCGCGTTCAGGTCGGTACGCTGGCAGTGCTCAGATAACACGGCCTGGCCGCTGGGTGGTGGTGCAGAAACAAAAACCGCGCTCCGTGCTCGGAATTGCCGGCTGAGGGCAGAAAGAGCAGCCGAGCCCATCATGTGATCCCGATTCACTGACATGTACCTGCGGGAGGGAGCAGCCTTCAGAGATGGCAAAAAAAAAAGAAAAAAAAAAGAAAAAATTGGGTTGGGCTTTTTTTTTTTTTTTTTTTTAATGGAAAACAGATGCTTGCCTGAAAATTTGGCATCCACGGGTTTGAAACCTCGTTCGAAACGCACGCAAGGCAGAGTGAACTAACTGCTACTTGTAACAGCATAAATTACGTATCCTCAATTAAAGTTTTTCGTTCATTTTCACCGTGTCATTTATTTAGAAAATACTATTTCCAGCCAGTCACAGATGCCATTACTGATCGTACAGAATAAATCACGGTGCGAGAAGGGGGGGAGCAAAAAAAAAAAGCAAAACAACCACCAAAAAACCCCCAACAAACCAGGGCACAAAACTATGAGGTAAAAATAAATTAGTTATTCGTAGAAAACGCTACCGTAGCCCTCCAAAAGCCCATTCCCGGGGTCCGGGTCGGTGGCGCCCACAGGTGCCCCCGCTCCCCTCAGCCGCGCGGCGCGGGAAGGAGATGGCGGCGGCTCTTCCGTCCCGCGCCCCGACGGCGGAAAACGCCAAGAAACCACCCCAAAGACCTGGAAACGGGCCTGGAAGCCGGGAGCTGCCTCGCCACGGGGCTCGGCTTAGCGTGCTAAGCGCTCTCTTCAGGCGGGAGGTCCCCGAGGCAGCCCGGCGAGCGCGGCTCCAGGCACCGAGGGAAGGGGCGGGCAGGAGAAGCCGCTCCCCCGGCGCTGTCAGAGTGGCGGCGTGCGCGCGTTCCTGGCGGAGATTCCCGGCGGCGGGAGGCGGGCAGGGAGAGGCGCTTCCCGCCCTTCCCCGGGCGCGCGCCCAACCGCCACGGCCGCCATTTTACCCTCCCGCCCCCTTGCCTCCTCCTCCCCGCTCGCCATCCCGCCGCTCGGAACCGCGGTGGGAAGGCGGGGCGAGAGGGAAAAGGGAGGAGGAGGAGGGACTCGGCCACCTTCGCCTCCTCCTGCCTGGTCGGAAACTGCCGAGCGGCGCCCGAGCGCCCTGTCCCCCCCTTCGCTCCCGTCGCCTCCTCCTCCTCCTTCCCCCTCAGCAAAATGGCGGCGCGTGGAGTCCCTGGGAGCCAGTGAGTGACTCGGCTTCTCCTCCTCCTCCTCCTCCTCCTCCCCGCCGCTGCCGCCGCCGCCGCCACAGGCTCATTTGCATTGATCAGCCGCCCCGGATCCCAGACCGGCCCCTGCCTCTCCCCCCCCCCCCCCTCCCCCCCTCCCCTTCTCTTCCCATTCCTTCCCGCCCCCTCCCTCCCCTCCCCCCCGGTGACCCCCGCCCCGGCCCCCATCAATCATCAATCAGCAGCACCGAGCGGATCAATCAATGGTCGGGAGGAGGCGGCGGCGGCGGCTGCTGCTGTTAATGAACAATGTGTGAGAGCTGCGCCGAGCTGCTGGAGGTGTTAAATGAGAGTAAGTGCGGCCGCCCTCCCCCGCTTCCCTCCCCCCGGGCCGGGACCCCGCGGACCCTCCTCTGCACCGGGTTACAGCCCCGCTTCGCCTCCTTGCTCGCCTCTCCCCGCGCGCCTCGGGCCTCCCGGCCGCGGGGTTCCCTCTCTCCGCTGCCATGGAGGAGCTCCCTCCATGCCCTGCTCGGCGCTTCCTTCCCCCTTCCTTCCTTCCCCGCTCCCCGCGGCCTGGGGCGGGCCTGCCGCCGCCGTGTCCCCGCTCCATCCCCCCTTTCCCTCGGGATCCGCATCCCCGGCAGCCGCGGCGGGGCCTGGCCGGGCTGAGGAGCTGCCGGGAGCCGCTCTGGGGCAGCCGGGCCTGGGCTGGGTCCCTTTGAACCGGCGGCAGCAGCAGCAGCGGCGGCTCGGAGTGCTCCTGCCCGCCCCTCGCTGTGCCCGGCCTCGGTGCATGGTGCAGGTGCTTTTTGGGCACCCATCCTCCCGGAGCTGTGAGGGAAGCGGCGCCTGGAGGAGCCTGGCTCGGCTTGGCGAGGTCGGGAAGCTGCTGCTGCTGGCGGGTGTTTGGCTCCGGGGGTGGTCTCCGGCTCCCTCCCGAAGTTCCCTCTCTCCGAGTGTTGCCGGCACGGTCGGAGGGGTGATACAGCAGGTGTTCCCCCCGCTGCCGCTGCGATCGGGAGCGTTTGGGGCACCCAAGTCCCTGTAGGCCTCGTGTATCCCTTGGAACCTGCGCTCCGCGGCAGCCAAGGTACCTTCCCAGCTTCTCAGGAGCTCTGCCTCACGAACAAAGACGAAAAAACCACCATTTGTACGGATGCTGAGGAATTGAAACAACTTACCAGCTGAAGTTTGCGATTAGAGGGAAGTTTAACTATCTCGGATCTTAAACATGGCATTTTTCCTGGTTGCACTTTGCAAATCCTGTTCCAGCAGAGTGGAGCACAGAATGCTGCCTGGGACAGGGCTTGGGGGGAGTTGTCCTCGCTCTTTGAGGCCCACTTCCATGTGCTGCTTGTTCCTCCCTAGGATCCTGCAGGAGTTCAATGTTGGCCTCTTTCTTGCTGGGGAAATAGGGTGTTCAGTGATGGGCAGCGTTTCATTTGAGAAGTAAAAGTGTAGGTGTAAAAGTAACTTCTGAGAGTTCAGAGACTGGATTAAATTATGTCGATATCACACACCAAATGGTTATTTAAACTGTAGGTTCAAAATAAGTCTTAATTATCAGTTGTATATGATGACAGCTGCTTGTTGGAAGAGAAAACTTCACTTGCTTTGGATGGATTGATAAGTAATCGTTGCTTAAACTTGATTTGGATTGGTATGATCAAATAGGAAAGTGTTGTAACATTAAATTTGATATTTCAAGGAATCCCTGAAATTCCAGTATGAATTGATTTTTGCCGATGTTTTAAGGTAATTGGGATTGATGAAGATAGATATTTCCCTATAGATAAAGCAATGTCTTCAATCACTTTACCAGTTCTTTTTTAATGTAGATATATATATATAAAACTGGAGTATGGATAATTTAATGGTTCTGCATTATGTAAGATATATCTCTGCTATTCAGTAGAAGGAAATATGTCTTTGAAAGTCAAACTTCATTAGGAAAATTCTGCAGTACTGCTGATATGTAGTTAATTTCAAAAAATGCTGTTTAAGTGACATTAGGTTTGGCCTTCCCTTCAGAGCGAGAAGCCCTCTGTAAATCAGCAGAACTGGTTGGGTTTGGATGCAAAGACATGTGAGGTGCTCCCTTCTCACTGCATGAGACTGACTTGTGTTTATAACTTCCAGTTGAGTTCTTTGTGTTCTTTAAGTAATAATGATACATAGTACATAGTGCAAAAATGATGTCAAGCTTTGGTTTCTAAAACACTGCCCCAGAAGTGAGAAGTGGTGGTAAGGAATGAGGTCAGGGCCGGAGTGTGTGAGGCACAGGCTGCCAGCAGCTTCCTCTGCTGCCCACGGAGCATTTGGGATCAGCTCTCACCTGACCTCCCCAGCAGGGCTTCCAGAGAGGCCAGGGAACAGCATCTCCTTCCTTTTGGAATTTTCTTGTCAACCAAACATTTTTAGGAGGCACCCTGGCCTTTGTCTGCACTCGCTGTGATGTTTACAAACCAGGATTTGGTGTCGGTTGCGTTGCAGGTGGCTTGGGGAGGGCAGTGACAGCAGGAACACGTGGGCAGCTCCCTTTTCCTGCCTAGGGAGTTCCCAGCTGAGGGCTGACAGGAGGGTGAAGCTGAGCAGCTCTGCCCCAAACAGACACATTGACATTGGAAATGTGTTAGTCCCACTGCAGCGTGCCCCAGTGTTAGCCCACAGCCCTGACTGTGCAGAGCTGGGAGTTGTGTCCAGCAGTGACCTTTGGGGAGCCCAGGGTTATGTGCTGGGAACACTCCAGGTCCTCATTTTGTCACAGGCACTCAGTGGTCCTGGCCCTGGCACTCAGGGGCTGCCTGAGCTGCTGAGCTGGACACCTGTGGAGTGGTGAGACTATTTTTTTGGCCAAAATGTGTAAGCATGCATGTATGTGTTTAGCATACGTTGCTGTGCTTAAGCATGAGAAGCAGGCAGTATTCTGTGGGTGGAATCAGCAGTGTTGTTTTTTTTTTTTTTGTATATATTTCTTTTCCTTCTCTTGCAGCATCTTGATTTTCAGCATTTGATCTGCATGTTCAACCCAGTAAATTCCCTGATCTTGAAGTTATTTCCTGAGAAGTAGTAATTTGAAGTTATGCTTAGATCCAGGAACTTGATAAAATGTAAATTCCCCTATGAAATGTCCAGACTTTAGAGGAGTTGTTGCACTATAAGACAATCTGTTCAATCAGAGCAAACAGTCTTAATTTCTCACTGTAGGTTTCTTAGCATCATTTACATTATCCCAGGCAAGGTTTAATAGGAGTAAAGTCTATAAAGAGTCTGATTTTTCTTTAATTAATCTTCCACAATATAAACATTTTTAGTAGCCTTTAATAGAAGAAGAAAAAGGGAAGACACAATGGGCTGCTCTTTAAGATAAGGCCACTTATTTGCAAAAGGCTTAGGAACAGATTCTCACAGCATTAATTATAGGGGCTCATTTAAATGTGCACAAATTTTACAGCAAAAGTGCATTGAGGACATTCTGTGCTTTTGTGTGAATCTCCAGCATTCTGTATCCCAGAATGAACCCTGATACACTTTGCATTCCTTGGTTTCTTTGGATGCCAGCTCTTGTCAGTTAGGAGGGTTTATATTGGGTTTCACTTGTTCTTGAGCAGTAGTTACATTTCTGTGCCGTCCAGAGGCCCTGATCAGCACAGCTCTGTTTTGCTAGGCACTGCACGGATACCCAGATAATCTCAGGCCCAAAGTGAGCCAGAAACCACAGCAATGGAACCTCAGAGGTGGCCTTGGCTGTCTCAGGTCTCACAGGAGTTCTGCAGGTTGCTGTGTCCCACTGGAGCCAGGGCCTGGTGTGAGCTGCCTGCAGATCCCTGCTGGAGGAGTGAGCTCTAACACCTCCCCATCCCTGTGAAGCCTTCACTCCCAGGTGTTGGGGACCTGGTGCTCAGTGCTGAGTGTTTGTGGGGTGCAGGGCTTTCCTGGGGGTGCCCCTTCCTGGCTGGAGGTGCCAGTGTGGTTCTCAGAGCCATCCTGAGTCAGTGTCCCCACAGCCCTGGCCCTGGGCTGTCCCAGAGAGCCCAGCTCAGCTCAGCTCGGTTGCTACGAGGCTCCCCTTTGGGACTGCAGCTGATCTTGATGTGTGTTGACTTAAATCCCTGTAGATGATTTTGGTTTTGGTTTGGTTTGTTCTTCTTGTTTGGCTTGGGTTTTATAAAAGTAAGAAACAAAGATTACAACATGGAAAAATAGGTTTTATTATGTAGTGGCAGCTGTGGTTTTAGGTTACCTTGGTAGGCCTCGGTTATTCCCAGTTCTTGGTTTCTGGGAACAAAGTTTGTTTTCTTCCCAGCATTCTGCTTCACTTTTTTCAATTACTACCTCTTCAGCCCATGTTTTCCCCAGTCAGCTCTGAAATCTTGTAAAATCAGCTCACACTGATGACTAGAGCCTTCTAGATGTTATTCCACTACACCAGCTTGCAGGCTATTATTCTCCTTATGTTTTCTCTTTAGTAAACCAGAAAAATAAAAGCCCCCAAGGACCAACCCAAAACAACCCCCCCAGTTTACTGAAGCACAGGAGATGAATGTGGACTCACACTTGTTTTTCTCTCTGTTATCACTGTCTGCAGAACTGCTCCCAGAGTGATCAGCTCCATAAAACACTTGAGGTGCTGGAGTGCTTGACTGTGTAGGTTCAGGATAGCCCTGAATGGGGATGCTGGAGATTCTTGACTCCTTGTCATGTTGTTCTGGCATGTGGGGAGTACAGAGAGGAGTCTTGGAGGTTGGGTTGAGGGTATGTTTACCTTGAGGTGGGTGAGGAGTTGTGTTCCAAAACATTGCAGCATTCAGTTTGCTCTTTGGGATCTGGGCAGGATCAATATTTTATGCTGTGAGGACTCAGCTATTGAGGATGTGCTATAAAATTGTTACAACTATTGCATCATTAACATCACTTGGTCTCCAAGAGCTGCTCTCACTTGTTCATGGTTACCTGTAAACTTCAGGATTGATTGCTCTGGTGTTTTGTGCAGATCTAAGGTTTCATTTGGCTCTTTGATGGTTCCTCTTGTGCAAAACTGTAGAAGTTGTCTCTGTTTCATGCTTTTCTTCTTTTTTTTGCCTTTTTTAAAAGATGCATCTTTTTTCCCCTTAAGTGGTATTTCCATGTTCAGAATCTCTGCAGAGATGCTGTGGAGGATTTATTGGGGTAACTGCCCAACTGTTTGGATCTTTGCTGTCTCCTGTTGAAGAAAAGAAAGTTGCTTGTTTATAACACTGAAATTCAGGAATTTTTTTGTGTTTACTTTTGTCTTTGACCCTTTTTAAGGCAATGAGCAACCAGGCCTAAAGGAAAATGAAAATAACCTTTTCTTTGTGGCAGCATTGCCAAATTGCAGTTATGGACTGTGAAGTGCTACTCCAAATGAACTGGAGTAAACAGAGGGTAAAAAATGGAAGGGGAAACTTAGATCCTCACTAATTGTGAACTTCCTAAAGTGAAAGGGGAGGTGGCACTAAGACAAAGTTGGTTTGTTTGTAAAGCAATGCAAAGAAAAACTCTGTGACTTTAATAGCCAAAAGGCTTCTATTTTTGGAAAGATATTTCAGCTTTTGTTCTGTACAATGATTTTGGTTCGCGTTATTTGATGTGATCAGGAATGATTTTGTCCTGAGACTTTTCCTGTTCAGGCTGCAGCAAACTGGTTCCTTCTCATAGCTCAGGCCACTTGGTCAGTGATGCTGAAGATGGGTTACATAAATCCTGTTCTGCTGAGTTTGGTGTGGGTTATACAGCACTGAGGTGTATTTACTGAGCTGCTTCTCTTTGTGTACAGGGAAATCTTCTGTGGGATAAGTACTTGGAATAATATCCTTAAAGCCAGGAGGTTCTAGCACTGTAGAGTAGCCAGGGGATAAGTTCAAGGAAACTGAAGAAAGCAGGAAAGGAAAAGAAAAGCAATCCCTTGCTTCATGTCCAAAAGAGACTCGGTCGGTGTAGAATGTGAAGTCATCATGTTTCCATGCAGGAAATCTGCCTGTTTGATCATTCTTTGGTGTGCTTGTGGCTGCATTGCTGTCCCTCCCTGAGGGTGGTTTTAGGTCACCCAAGTCCCGAGCAGTTCCTGAGCCAACCAAAGCCAGCGTGCTTGAGGCTGTCTGGGATTGGTGTTGGTTGTGCCAGAGCAGCTCCTGGAGCTGTCCTTGGATGCAGAGCTGGTGCAGGGTGTTGTGGGGCACGGTGATGCTCAGGCTCTGTCACTCTGCGGTTCAGGGGACAGATTCTGGGGGCAGACCTGGCTCCATCTCCCTTGGCCTGCCTTGGAGGTGATGCCTCTGCTTTGGGAGATTGCTTTTGTCTGCCAGGAGACACTTACGAGGCTCACCCATTCCTTTAATTCATACAATTCCTTTTTGCTTCTTTTTCTTCTGTGTTATTGTTACACAGACTTTCTGTGTTAGAGGTTTTAATTCCTTGCTTGATTTCTCATGTCACTGCAGTTTGCTTCCATCTTTCTGTGCTCTACTCACATTGAGTCAGAAAAGCAAATCCTGGAATAATTTTCTGTGTCCAAGTGATGAGCAGGCTGTGATTTGGCATTTTAGTGATTGGGAGGGAAGAGCAATGTTTGCTTCTTGGTTCCTTTTATTTCATCTGTTTTCTTCTCTGACTTTTTTCAGGTAGCTAATAGGGATTTCTGCAGCCCCAGCTACACCTTTGTAGTTGTCTGGATGCTGGGAGAATGTGAAAAAGAGTCTTACCATCCTCAGGAGCAAGTGCTTGTGCTGATTACTCAGGGCTGCTTGTAGTAACAGCATGCTGCAATTAAACAGAGTTGTGGCCATTTAATTTCTGCCATTTAAGCTTATATTGAGGTGATTTCTTCTTTCATTTTGTGCAGCAAATTGGCAATTTCTTGAAAATGTGAAGAGGTGAGAAGCCATTCTTCCCACTTTGCTTCTTTCCTGGTATGGGAATTGATTTGCAATCTGAATGCTAAACACAAATATGCAGCTGTGAGGATTTCTGTGGTGTTCTTAACATGTAGTAAAAATATCTAGCTTGTTGGAGATGTGCAGAGTTTTATTTCTGGAGTTGTTCAGATCCAGCACATCCAGTGGACAGTGAGTTTAGAGCTGCTCATGAGATTTAGTGCTGGAGCAACTGGTGGAAGGAGAAACTTGCCAGAAAAAGTCCTGGTGGAAAATGCACCTTTGGGAGTTGACCTTCCTTCAGCTCATTTGTGGAAGGGCTGTGAATAACACTTGAGAAACCTGTGTCAACTGAGACTTGTTTCTAGATCAGAGTCCCTGCACATCATTGGTTCCCATCAAGGAATGAGGGGAAAACTTTTTTTGCCTTTTCCTACTCTTTCCACACATTGAACATGCCTCCAATTCATTGCACTGACTTCCACCTGAGAGTTTTTAATCTGTGTGATTGTGTATAGAAACATGCTTTGTGCTGTGTTGTTCAACACTCATTGTCTTTAGTTTTCTGTTGTGCTGCTTGGCTCATTTTGGGGGGATTTGATAATTTTTAGCAAGAGTTTCTTCTCATCTTCAGGAAGTGCTCAGTTGTCTATTTATTATTCCGTGACACGTAATTATTGAATTCTTCATAAAAACCCCATGGTTTTCACCAGCAGTGCAATCAAGTTCTGCTTAGTTGAAGGATGGTGAGTGCAGTAAATTCTTGTCTGCATTGGCTGGTCTCTCGCTCCTTTCACAGTTAACAAACTGTTGCTGGTTTACTTTGGGTTGAACTATTTTTTCCTGTGAGCTACTTTTTCTCCTTAATATTGAAGTGAAACTTGTGCCAGAGTATTTCAAGTCCTAAGTGTCAGTGCTTGATCTGTAATATTTAGAGTAGATGCAGTCTGATCAAACTGATCAGAAATTGAAATCAGCATTTTGGAAACTCAGTGAGTGTGAGCAGCAGTGCCAGTTTGGGTCTTTCCAGGGTGACTTGAGCTCAGTGTAGCCATAGCTGTACTTGCTGATATGAGACCTGTAAGAACATTTGTTTAGATCAGAATGGCACCTGTAAATACATTTTCTAGTCATGGGGGATGCTTGTCATGAAACCTAACTGCTCTCTTGGATGTGCTCGTATGGGCCCTGTGCATTGCCTTCAGCCATCTCCTATTTCTCTTACTTCTTTCAACCTAGCAGCTTTTAGAAATTATAAAATTGTTTTAGCCAGTAAATTACCTAATGCACCATGTGTTTGAGAGAATTACTACATACAGATTATCTGGCACAGAGGAATGCAAAATTTGAGTGTGTATCTGAGAGTTGAGAGACAGTGACTTCACTGCTAGCCTGTCCTTTCTCAGAAGTTTATTGTCCTTCCTGAATGAGTGCAGCTTGCACCTGTGCTGCTGGAAACAAAGCAAGCCTTGGAGCTCAAATGCTGAGCAAGCTCTTCCTGGGCTCTCAATGCACTGCCTGGAGCTCCAGTGAGGATAATGACCCATTGCCCATTGCCTCTCATCTCCTTGTTTAAGCAGCCTTAAATATGCTCTGTGAGAAATGAATTCATCATATTTGCCTCTCACAGATGTTGTCCCTGAAAGCTGGAGCACAGTCATGACATGCTTTTGTTGGAAATGTGCTGGTAATCTCTTGCTTCTTGTGGGCCAGGGTGGCTCAGTCCTGGGCCTTTCTTTCTGCTTGTGGGGGAAAGCTGCTCCTGTTGTCTGAAGCTGATTCACAGCGTGCCAAGTAGTACAGCTGAACTCATTTGCAAAGTTCTCTCTCGAAAATAGAATGCTTCCTGGAGTAGGTATTTTAATTTTTGCATTCCTTGCTGCTTTTAATTAAAACTGATAGAAAACCTCTTCAGTTTTTGGAACCTTGTTCATGCAATTAAGTCTTTGTTCTACTTGTAAAGTAGTTTGATAGACTGAGTTCTGTGTCTTCACCTTAAAGTAGTATTTAAAAAGAAGTTCAGAGCTGGAGTATTAGAGAAAATGACTCAAACCCAGAGTCATTCAAGTACTGATACATTCTGTTATTGAAAGGAAAGAATGCAAGAACTCTCTTGTGAGCTGCAGGCGAGCAGTCCTTTATCTGAGCAGTAGTTTTGGCACTGACACTGTCAGCCCTAGCCTGGAAATTCACCTTGGGATAATTAGTGATATGCTGGGAATTGCTCAAATTATGCAGAGCTTGTCCAATCCTGCGCTGATTCCTTAACAAACTTGCAGTGGCTGTTGTCAAAATATTATGATGGGCAGCCTGACTTTCCACATCTAGTCTGTGTTTTGGTGATGTCAGGCAGACTTGATTGTGGAAATACTGCCTAAATTCAGCTGGGTTTTTTGTTTTGTTTTGTTGGGTTTTTTCTTAATTGAAAGAGGAACTATGACAACTTCAATACAAAGAAAAAAACACAGCCCTCCCAGAATTGTAACATCTTGTCTTGGAGTCAAAGGCAATTCACAGCACTGAGTTAAAACAGGACTCTGAAATTGAGTGTTGCTTTTTCTTTTTTTTTTTTTTTTTTTTTTTTTTTTTTTTTTTTAACTCCAGTGAGTGGCATAGATGCTTTGAAATTGCTTTGTGGGTTTTTTCCCTTAGTAATATGTTACCTGCCTTTCCCTGGAGAGGGAGCACTGCAATATCTTGGCTGCAGGGAACCCCAAGATAACAGAAGCATTGGGAGGTGCAGTGCAGGGATCCCCCAGTTCCTTCTGTCTGACATGACTGCCATGGAAGCAGTGCTGAGGAACACTGCTGGAGCCAGGCTAGCCCTGCTGTGCTGCCAGCCTCCCATGGCAGTGCAGCAGCCTGGACACCCCCTGGCCAGAGCAGCTTTGTGCATTCCTGCTGGGCCCAGGAGCCCTCTCAAAGCTGGGGTGTGACAAGGACAATGTGGAGACTCCTGGTCAACCCTCTTGGGCCAGCAGAGCCAGAGCAAGGTGCAGTTTGGCCTGGTGAATTCCATTCCCAGCCAGATATCCCACAAGCTGGTCTGACCCATTTCCTCCTGGTGTTTGATCAAAAAGGCCAAATGTGCATCACACAGTGTTTGACTGATGGCAGCTCATTCTGCTCCCTGAACCCTGATGGCAATCTCCTCTGTATCCCTGCTCAGTGCTGCATGGGATGCTGCTGTCCCTCAGTCACTGGCATAACCCAGCCTCAGTTATGTATTATGCATTGATCATTATATCAATATTAATCTTAATTATCTGTGATGGATTTCACATTCCCATCTTACGCTGGCCAGGTTGCCACTGTTGGGCATGTGTGGATTCAGTGTTGCTGAGCTTTGAGCTGTGCTCACTGAGTGGCACAAGTGGTGTAGGAACTTAGGCTGGGCTTTGTGTGCAGTGCTGCTGCTAGACCTGGCCTGGCTCATGCTGCAGCACATTGGAGATGCTGTATTTAGGAGTTTATTTAGGTTGTGGTTGTAGGGGGATAGAACATCAGTAAATAAAGGTATAGAAAGTAATCTTACCCCCTAAAGAGTTGCAGCTGAGCCAATTGTTAAGGGTTAGAGCAGCCTGATGTTAACAGGCCACAGCTGTAGCCAATGGAGGAGTGTTATAAAGGAGTGGGTTGGGTGGCTGCTGTGAGGACAAGGAAGAGGCAGTGCCTACAAGGAACATCAAGGAGGTACCAAACTCCATGGGAATACGGAACCCTTGCCATGTGCTGACAACAGAACTCTTGCACTGTAATGGCAACAGGAGGTTCTGGGTAGAGCCAGCTCCAGTGTGCTGGGTGAATCTGGGCATTGTCTGATAATTGGCATTTGACTGCATTTAAAACAGTGTGGAACTGCTGCTGGGACCAGTGGCTGTGGCAGGTTCTCTTTGGGAAGGTGGAATCTTAAGATGCTCTCAAGAAGGACTTTTTATGTTCAGGTGGACATCTGCAGCCATTCTAAAGGGGGCAATTTAACCCACAGCAGACGTGGCCTGGCGTGGTGAAAGGCTCAGGGTGACATCACTCCTGCAAGGTACCAATTGCTAAATTGCACACAGCTGCCCAGAGCCAGCTGCTGCTGCTCTGCTCCAGAGTGCAGTAACTTGGGATGATTAAATCAGGACAAGTGTTTGCTGGAGAAGACAGGGAGGTGGGATGGGAAGGGAATGGAGAGATTGAAAGAGAACTTGTTGGTGTTTGCAGAGGAGCAGAAGATAAAGGCAGCAGTTACCTGGGGTCAGCTGGTTTGTTCTGGTGAAGTTTTCTATTGGAGGTGCTGTGTGGTTGGTGACCATACCAAGGCTGATTGTGCTCTGTGTGTAACTGTGCTGTGCACTGGAATACTGAGTTAAAACTCCTCAGCTCCTTCTGATCTCAGGCTGTGAGGAATTACTCAGGTGCTGAATAACCAACAGATGATGATGGGACACCAGCTGAAACTGCTTTTTCCTTGCTCTTTGGAGTAGCTCCTGTATTTCCATTCCTCAGAACACAGCACTGCTTAGACTTGCAAACCTTTGCCAGTTTTGTTGAAATTGCCTTTGTTCAGAAGTTTGTGTCTGACACGAACACATTTTGTTTCTTTCTAGGGAAATGAGACTCCTAAAGTTGCTAATTCCTGTCTTAAAGCCATTATGTTGTCTTTGTGTTTAATATTTGTATACTTTATAGTCAGAAAGTTGCAGGAAAGCAATCTATTTACCAAGGTGTAATATTTATAAATAGAAGAAGTTCAGTTTGATGTAGACTTGAAATTAATTTGAGGTGTATTATGGGATGGAGATGGTTGTAGGTATCTGTAATGATCTGGTGGTTGATGAGTGATCATCAAGGTGGCATTAAAGGCACTCAAGCACCTTAACCAGGCCATTATTATGGAATTTTATTGTGCTAGAGTTTGGCTTGCAGATCTCATTGTTCCTGGCATTTGAACAAGTGTTTCTAATACCAAGGAATTAACTTTTTGTGTTTTCTATACCAAGGAATTAACGTTTTGTGTTTTCTAGTATGTTCTGCACTTGTTTCTCTTTGATTATGTGTATCTAGTGAGTATTCTGGGATGCTTTTGTGTTAAAGAGACTGAGGTAGAAAGAAGACTTTATCCTCACTGAAAAGTTGTAGGAAGTTTGGCCAGTTGAACTTGAAGCTGACACTGTCCTGTTAAATACTTGTCAAGGATGGCTCCATAAAGGTTGGGAAGAGGTCTGGAGAATCAATTTAAGGCAGTCATGAATTCTGTATAATAAAAATAGGAATTCTAATAGATGAAAGTAGAAAGGGAATGGGAGATGCTGAACTCTGTGGCTATCATCTTACATGCTGTTGATCCTGAGCAAAAGAAACTCCCTAGTAGTCATTGAAAACACCTCAGTGCATTGAAAAAATGTGTTGGGTGCATGGTACTCACACAAAATGTTATGCATTTTATATATATACACACACACACATATGGATTTCTTTCAAGATTAGCATTATTGCTCCTAATGCTGTTTTCTTTAGTGTACGGCTCATTTCCTCTGGTTATTCTGTATCAGTGACCAGTTTCTGATACGGATGTTCATTCTCTAATTGATCTGATCTTTCCCATGAAAAGTTGATATGGGATGAGGCTTGGGGAGGGAGCACAATCCATATGCAACTGGCCCTTGTCACAGTTTGGAATATGGAGAAATTAGAGTTACAAATCTAAGAAGTGTTGAATTATTTACTTTTGACTCTGTTATGTTGCTGAAAGTAGAGGAAGTATGCTTTTAAAAATGATTATTTTTGCTTGCCATTTGATTTTTGTGATTAGTGTGATAAGTGACCTTTGGATATAAGATATTCCCCACAAGTCCAGCATGATGGTTGTCCTTGAGGTCTGATTACAGTGTGTTCTTCTAGCTCCCAGGTTCTTGCTAGAAGTGCACTTAGCAGCTTAGCTTCCTTTGGCCACAGTTGTGTTTTGGAATTGTATTGCCTGGCTCTTTGCAGTTGATTTGTGTTTTTCTCATCTTCTGTCGTTTCCTTGGTTTAGTCAATTTATTTGTAGGCGTTTTTCTGAGGGAGGAGCTTGTGTTGTTTGTAGTACTGTAACACTTAGCAAATCACCCTTCAGTGAGAGATTAGGTAAATCAGCCACGTTTTCATTTAGAGCTGGCCAAGTAAAACAGGAGACTGGGGAAACAGCAAGGAAATTATCTTTTTTTTTTTATTTTTGATATGAAATGTTTTAAATTTTTACTTTGACCATGGTGTGTTTTGGCTTCTCATCAGCTGCTTGAATAAACAATTACACTTCAAGTCAGTCTGTTTTGGTTTCTTTTTTTAAGAATATCTGAAAACTTATACACTAGAAGATGTTAAGTCAGGTTAGTTCTGAGCTCAGCTTTTTGTTCTGTGGTTTTACTGTGATAAAAAGTTCCCTAAACCTTCTTGTGACTCCTCAGTGAAATGAGCCCTTGCCAGTGTGTGGAAAGACCCCATTTCCTGCATTATATGGATAAAATATATTTAGCTGGAATTCATCTGCATCCTAGTTTTCCTTCTTTCTGCTGCTTAGTCCTGGGTGTTTAAAGCCTTCAATATTCTGGTTTTTGAGACTCTAATGGTGACCACATCTCTGCCCACAGATGAGCAATGTTGGGGTGAAGCTGCTCCAGGTGGGGCGGGGCAATTTTACAACTCTGGTTATTCCAAAGGTGTTTACTTCTCCCACCTTGACATTCCTCACACTTCCCAGCTTCCCCTGTTCCCAAGGTGGCAGCCTGAGGGTTCCATGGCTTCCAAAGCCACCAGGAATGCGGGCACATTTCAGCTGGGGTGGCCAGTTGGGTCTGTGCAGTTCCCAGGGTTCCTGCAGGAATGCTGAGGCTGTGGGAAATGCATGGCACAGATGTTGTGGTGTGGGCTTGAGCTGGGTGCTTGTGAAATTGGATCTGGCGCTGGGGGAAGGTGTCTGTGTGCAGGGAATGGAAGAGGGAAAAGGAAAGACTGGAGGATGGAAAGGTCTAAAAGGCTTCAACTGAGTAAAGTAAGAGTTGGTAGGACAAATTTAAGGAAGGAGAAGAAAGCTGAGCTCAGAGATGGGGAAGGAGAGCATCTCTGACATTGCTGCCTCGTGAGTGCCTGGAGGAAGAAACAGCAACTGCAGATGTGAGGGAGCCGGAGCCAGGGACGGGAGCCGGGCCTGGGGACGGGAGCCGGAGCCAGGGACGGGAGCCGGGCCTGGGGACGGGAGCCGGGCCCGGGGACGGGAGCCGGAGCCAGGGACGGGAGCCGGGCCTGGGGACGGGAGCCGGGCCTGGGGACGGGAGCCGGGCCTGGGGACGGGAGCCGGGCCCGGGGACGGGAGTGCCCCTGCTGAGACAGAAACTCAGAGACCCTGGAGTGCCTGGCTGGACACTCTGGAGCACACCTCAGCAGTTCTTGTGCATGAGAGCACCCTGGCAGCTCTGAAAGGACGCAGGGATAACTCAGTGCATTCTGTGGGAATCTCTGTCCTGGGTGTGGAACCAGGGACAAGTCTTGGCTACCAGATCAATTTGCAGGATGGAGGCTTGGTGCAGTAGTTGTTTTTGCAAGAGTTTGACGTGATTGGTACTGCTGGATTTGAAACAGTGCAAGTGTGAGAAAGTGGGGAGGCAGCACATTGAGGAGTTCCTGAGGCATGGCAGAGTAAAGGACAGGCTTTATTCCTAAAGTCTGCTTTACTACAGGCCCCTTCAAGGTAGAAGAGAACTGATTTAAAAGGAGAGGCAGACATCATCATTTGGAAGGGAAATCGTGTGGCAAGGAAGTTCTTACAGAGCTGACAGAAATCAGAAAATGCCCAGGAATGACCATGAGTGCATTTGTTCCTATTGCTTTTCCATCTGTATTTCCTTAATAAAAAAAAAAAAAAATCTGTGAAATGCTTCAGAACCAATTGCATCTGTACTTGGAGCTGCATGTGCCCCTAAACAGAGGTGTTGCAAACCAAGAGCATCCACAGAGCTGATACTCGGAGGAACTCAAAGGCCCAAGAGTGAAATTTGGTTGTGAGGACACAAATTAACTGAACACAATAATTTCTGCTAAGGGCAGAAGAGAACTGGAGCTGAAGTGCAGGAGAAGCCCTGGCACGTGTGTCACTGCCACTGTTGGTGGTGGCACGGACTTAAAATCTGCAGCCTCCTGTGGTTCTTGCTGCATGGAGCTCCTGCCTTTTCAGGCATAAACCAGGGTTGTTTCTAGGCACAGACACCCAAAGGGAAATCACCTCTGTAGCCACTGTATTAATTACAGTGATTAATAAATAGCACCAGTAGAAGTTGGTCAGTGTGTGAGATGGAGAATGTATAAACAGGAAAATTACAGGGTCTCCAGCTTGTGCAAATACCTCCCTATTTTTGACATTAGTTTGGCATTAGCCTCAGTATTTCCATAACTTCTTTATTCTGTCTTCTTCACATGGTAATTGCAGCTTTTAAAGATCCAGTTTGCTTAACTTTCAGTTCTTTATAATCTCAAAGAGGGAAATTTAGGAGTGATTCAACCTATTGCAATGAAAAGGCTGCTCTGTGAGTTGGAGTTACTCCTGCTTGTTGGAGTGGGGTCATGTGGGGATGAGGGAAGTGTTAGAAATGTATGTGTGAGATCCTACCAGGTAAAATCATGTTTGTTGCTATGTAGTTGTCAACAATTTTTTTTCTGTTGAGTTTGAAGGAATTAATCTTACTAACAATGCTCACAGAATCGGGAAAGCAGAAGTTTTATGAAGCTTTGATGCTGGGCAGGGTTTTTTTGGTGCTTTTTTTTTTTTTTTTTTTTAGATAGTATCTGTAGCTAAAGATCTGTCTTTTGTGGTAAGATTGACCTAAATTGTGTGATGGAGTTCTTGGTTTCTTCAGTGCTGTGCTTTGTCTTTCAGAGAGTTAACTGTCCTGCTAATTTGTGGTGTTGAAAATAAAAGGTGATATTGAGTAATTCCCATCTTTTAGTCTGCTTCTCCACCTTGAGCTGTGCCCAGTGTTGTGTAGGATCTTCAGAGCCTTCTAGGAGTGAGACAGAAAAGTGGTTTTAAAGTGTGCTGGTATCCTGCTCAGAGGCTGCTTTTTGGATAGTTTTTATTTGTATATATGTATGGAAAGGTGGATGTGTGTGCATACGTGATGTCCTTATTTCAAAGAAATCAGAAGTATTTATTCAGTGTGATTTTTCTGTGAAGTGGTTTTCTTCTGAGCTTTGCTTTCTGATCCGTGCCCACAGACCTTCATTAGCTGCAGCTTTTGGGAACCTGCGTGGATGGATCAGGCAGGACCTTGCAGGGCTGAGGCTGGGACAGGGATGCTGAGGAGCTCAGAGCTGTTGGAGAGCCTTTCCCACAAAGTTTGCTTGTGGAGGGGATTTGTGAGGGTGTGATACTGTGAAACGTGGAGATGAGAACTTAGGTGTGTTATAAATGCAAAGATCCACTTCAGAGGAATGCTGACCTTGATTTGTGTAGCAATTAGATAATTGTACAAATGTTTGGAGGCTCAGGACCAGGAGGAAGCAGGAATTGTGCACTGGGGACAGGAGGCAGAATGCAGTGCCCTGGGACATAACCAGGTGCTGCCTAAATGGAGCCCGGCCCCACTGATGTTGGCCTTACTGGAGTGCAGAAGCATTTTTGGAGGGAAGTGGGACATTTGATAATCCCTCAGTGAAGCATTTGGGGTTTGAACTCAGTACAGAACTGTTCTGGTTTCCTGTGTAACAAATGTGGTGAGCCTTTATCATTTTGCCAATTAGTGATTCATTATGGTTAAATGTCATGATAGATGTGTCTGTATTTGAAAGCTGTGATGATCAGCTCAGTCTGAAATAACCTTATATGTACACAGCACATTGTTCTTATCTTGGTAGTTCTGTTGTGGTTTGGCTTTTGTTTGTTTGTTGTTTTTCTCAGTCTTTATCTGATCAGGAGAAGGAAATGGAGGTCTCAGGGTCATCTCAAAATGCAGGCATTTAAAAATCTGGGGGGAAAAAAAGCCCAGCAAAACAAAAGACCAAACCTAAGGTGTCTGGTTAATGAGTAAAGTTGTTCAAAGTTCATACTTGAAAGTGCACATCAATCAGGAGTTCCCAGTAAAGCTTATGAGAATATTTGATAAAAATAGAATTACAAGAAGGGTCTGTTCTCACAAACCTTTGGAGCAGTGTTCAAGAACATTGTGCACTTTGAGTTTCCAAGTCACTTACATCTAAACCTTGTTAACCAAAACTACAAGTTTTTGTTTCAATAAAGTATTTACTTTCTGTGTTATCAAAGGTAGTTTCTAATAACAGAACAAGTGCACGATGGTTTTTTTTCTTCTAAAAAGTGTGTTAATGTTTTTGTTTCTGTGTTTATGTTTTTGTTTTCTTTAGTATCAGACATTGAAGGTGGTGATGCTTTGCAGCTCAGAAAGGAACATGCCCTCAAGATATTTGCTTACATCAATTCGTGGACGCAAAGGTAATTTTGGATTGGGTTTCAGTGCTGAGGATGCTGACTCTCAACAGCAGCTTTCCCTTTTTAAAGTACAGTAGAGTGTTCAGAATTAGCAAATTATTAATGTGTAGTTAAGTGATACCTGGAGAATAAAGACTGTTTTACTACTTAGGAAATAAACTCGTTACCCAGTGCATTTTGGGAAAAGCATGTTTTGAATGCAGTTGGCATTCTGGATTCTGTAATAATTGTGTAGAAAAACAAACTGCTCTATTATGGTGACAAACAATGTGTCTTGCTGCTTTAACATGAAATTTTGGGACCCTCTTCTGCAGAGGCAGGGGAGGGTAAGAAGAATTTAAGAAAAAGTGACTGAATGGAACCATCATGTTAAATTTTTCTGCATGTTCTAATATTCTGAGTCCAGGTGATGAAGGATTGCAGCCCATAGTTCAGTAGCTATGATACTGAAAATGCTTTGCATGTTTTTATCTTAAATTACATTATTCCTTTTAATCTAGTATTTAAATTCCTGTTGCTTTGAGCCTGTTTCTTTAAAGTAATGATACCATTACATTATGATATAATGATAAATTATTTCGCAGCTACTTATTTTTTTCCAGCACAAGGAAATGTATGGATATTACCTTTTAGAAAGAACCTACAGTAAAGGTGTTTGTGATTCAGTGTTCAGCAGTAGTTTTAGGACCAAACTGAATCATCAGTAGTGTTGGGAAAAGCATGGAGGATCAATTGGAAAATACTAGTTGGGTGTTTAGAAGACTCCAAAAGAAAAAAAATGGAATGTCACATTTTGGATACCTGTGAAATAGGAAACCCCCTCTTCCTCATTTTGCCCAACAACTACAAGCCAAGTTAATTTTCTTCCTCCATGTGCTTTTAGACACAGAGAAGGGATTTTTCAATCAAAATAAACAGCAGGCATGGGAACCAGACTCCTGACAATTCTTGACAGGTCCTAGATGCCAAGTTTGTCAGAGAACAATTGCAACCCAGTTTTCCAGGTCATCATCTGTTCAGAGTCTTGTTGTCTTCTACAGCTTGACAAATCCAACCTGAAGAAAAAAACCAAAGATTGGATAATATTTAACTCTTTATTTTCTTCTGGTTTCCTGGTTGCCTTCCATATGTGATGGGTTCATACTGGAAGAGCCTGGAGAGCAGTCCTTGGGCTGGTTAAAGGAGAGTCTGACAAAGAGGCCACAGGAAGGAGTTTTGGTTGATATTTCAATTTCCTGTCCTGTCTCTGCTCTGCCAAATGGGCTTTTGAGAGTTCTGCTGGGTTTGGGTTTGAGGCCTTCCTTAAGAACTGCTTTTGCCTTTGTTGCCTGTGGTTTAAATCTCTGCTTTCCTTCAGAAGATCACCTGGGGACTGCTCCTGAAGAGCACCTTAGTCTTTGCATTTTACTTCTCTTCTGGAAATTGTTATGTTCAAAGAAGTAGCATCCTCATTTTTTATTGATCTCCTCTATTTTTGGTGGAAATCTTCTTCCACATTCCAACAGAGGAAGACTTGAGAGGTTTTGCACACACCTGTCTTGGAAAAGAGTTCTGCAGGATGTGAGATGTCTTCACCAGACTGTTTTCATTGTTATTGAGGATGATTTGTTGCTCTTTAGTGGGGCAGTAATTTGTAGGCATAAGTGATGGACTTTTGAACATCATTTCCCCCAGGATAAATGCTTGAGGATACCCTGGGTTTTGCCTGCAGTCCTTTGTTGTCATTTGTTAACATGAAAATACATTTCCAAGTAAATGACAAGATGTTTTTCACATAGATGAAACTCCATTTACACAATATTAAAGGGATTTTTCTTCCCTGCACAAATGGAACAAAGGGGTTTGGGTGCTTCAGTCACTGTATCTGTGCTGGAATTAGGGAATCCTGAATGTTACATTTTGGTCTAAGCCACTGAAAAAAGTAAATATCTGTATTCAGAAAGGATGTGCTTTAAGAGCTGTAGCTCAGGGGCATGTTTGTGTTCCATCAAGAGAGGCAGCACCCTCTGCCTGTCATAGCTCTGGGTTCTCTTGATTTTTTTTTCCCCCCTAAAAATTACAATTTATTAACCCCAGTCTCTAAATTAAATGTTGTGTTTGCAGAAAAAAATTCATTGCTACTTACTGATGGTTTCTTGCCCTGTCTTTTGGCTCGTGATTTCTTTTCGAAGTGGTCCATGTGATTTTTGTATTTTAATACCTGAGGGCTCTGGTTGTGGAGTGGAGCCCATTGTTGTGTGTCTGCCAGGAGATGGAGAAGATCTCTGCTGCAAGGCAGCTCCCAGTTCATGTAGCAGTTACTTTGTGTAGTAGAGTTTGAGGAAGGGCAGAGTCCCTGTCCCAGAGTCTGTCACAGGCATGGAGCCTTCCTGTTGTTCCCCAGCGAGTAAGGCCAGTGCAGGGGTGGCTTTCTTGGCTGTGTTCTCCAGATTTAAATCCTTCTGCAGGAATATCCTCCACCTTTTGGTCAGAGTGAGGGAGGTGCTGCTTTGTGTGGAAGAAGCAGCTGTTCCCAGACAAGAGGTTTAGGTACCTGCCTCAGGGGTTTATACACCCAGAATCTCTTTGGCATCCACAATTAATCCTTACCCACAACTAGACTCACATTAGAGCTGTTGAACTTGATGGTTTAATTGATTTTTTAAATAATATTGTCAAAGGGATGTTTTCCCCTCTTGTTCTTTGCAGTTTACAGGGGGTCAGTAGATAACCAGGGGAATAATCTCTGAGCCTGCCAAGTGAAGGAAGCACTGAAGATACTTGAGCTGCCTTTTCCTAGATGGATAAAGGATATCAGTGTGCAGGGCATCACCATCCACATGCAGATAAAGGAAGTGAACTTGAATACTCCATTAAAAATAAAATTACTTTGCAGCCCTGTTGATTTGAAAATAACAATAAGGAGTTCTTACACAGCTGACAAGCATGTCAGGATGATTTATTGCAATGAAGAGCAGCAGAGAAAGCCTGATGAGGAAATGGAGTCAGAAACATACTGAAAAATGGGACTTCTTCAGTAGCACAGTGACCTTGCCCACAAGGCTTTTTTTCTATATTTTACTTGCTGTACCAGCTGCTCAGTGATAACAGGGACTTCATAGTTTGGGTAAGCATTTGGAAATAATGGGATGTTCTCAAGGCTTAAGGAGGGTTCTGTGACTCCCACTTGCTGCTGGGTAGAGTTTCATTTGGATTTCCTTCATTTTGCGATTCTGTCAAATAACTTGTTGTTTCAAATGTTTTAATGTGAAGAGTTCTCTTGGTGAAGTACCCAGCTGATTTTAACTGTAGGAATTTTTATTAATTTATCTTTTTCTTTCCTTACAGACAATGTTTGTGCTGTTTCAAGGAGTATAAACATCTGGAGATCTTTAACCAAGTGGTTTGTGCGCTGATTAACTTGGTGATTGCCCAAGTGCAAGCTCTGAGGGACCAGCTCTGTAAACATTGCACTATTCACATAGATCCAACATGGCCAGAGCAGAGCCACCATGCTGAGGAGCCCCTGAATGTAGAGAGAGAATCCCACCAAGAAGAAAATGGAGAAAGACAAAAACCTCTAGAGAACAAGTTTGATTCTGCAAGAACTTGTATCCTGGGCGAGGAGGAGCCCACCAAGAGCACGGAGCCCTTCAGCTTGTGGAGCACTGATGAGAAGGAGAAGCTGCTGCTGTGTGTGGCAAAAATCTTCCAGATTCAGTTTCCTCTCTACACAGCTTATAAGCATAACACCCACCCCACAATAGAGGTATAGCTTCTCTTTGTGTCTGTCTTGGTGAAGGTTAATTGTTGTCATTAATGAGCAGATTGCTTTCACTCAGGATGGGCACATTCAGCTCTCCTTCAGTAGAGCCTTTCAGAGAAACTTTCTGAATGTATACATACTCTTCCACTTCTTTAAATTGTGCTTAATTGTTATAGGTAGTATATTGCTAAGGCACATTCAGCTCTCCTGTTCACTTCAGCAGAGCTTTTCAGCTTTATATAAATATATAAATCCTCTTCCACCTTCTTTAAACTCTGCTTAATTGTTATAGGTAATATATTGATAGGAGCTGGCTGGAACTGTACACTGAATTATTGTGCAGTTTAAATAACAGGTAGGCCAAAAGGGGACTATAGCAATGCCTTTCTTCCAGAAGGTAACCCATGAATAGTTTAGTAATTTTTCTTTCCAATTTATGGTTCTAGAAGCAAAACTTCATAAACTAAACTTTGTGCAAGACCAAACTCGTTAGAACAACTGGTTAGTTGGCTGGGATACCTGAGATCAACACAGATTGCTTTGTTCCAGGGTGCTGATTTTTCTCTCTGATATTTGTTATGGCTGCCATTCACATTTTCCTTGATTTTCCTGTTAAAAAAATTAATTCCAAAATCCTGCCATGTTTAATTCACAATTGCTGAAATAAATATGATGGTGTTAGCATTTCCTAGTGGAAACAACACGTTTTTGGAATGGTTGGCTTTTGATCCAGCCTGCGGTAGTCTAACAACAAGTAAAGAGTTATTTTACAATATTTATATGCAAATTAGATGTACATTTCACTGTATAGAAAAGCTTTTATCCAACAAACTTCTGAGAAAGTCAGAGTGGAGAATTAAAGTGCAGCTCACCCACTCCTTTTATTTATCAGCGTTGGAAGAAGGGTCAGGTCTCTAAGGAAGTATTCAAGAAGGCTGCTAGAGTATGCAGAAAAAAAATTAGGGAGGCCAAAGCTCAGTTTGAACTCAGAATGGCGACTACTGTTAAGGATAATAAAAAATGTTTTTATAAATATATTAATGGTAGGAAGAAAGGTAAGACCAGCCTTTGTTCTTTATTGGACAAAGGAGGGAACTTAGTATCTGCAGATGAGGAGAAGGCAGAAGTGTTTAATGCCTATTTTGCCTCAGTTTTTAGTGGGAAGATGACTTGACCTCAAGACACCTGCCTGCCTGGGCTGGTTGATGGTGTCAGGGAGCAGAATGGTCCCCCCATTATCCAAGAGGAGGCAGTCATAGAACTACTGAAATGCTTGGATATTCATAAATCTATGGGACCAGACGGGATCCACCCCAGGGTAATGAGAGAGCTGGCAAATGAGCTTGCAAAGCCACTCTCCATCATTTACCAACAGTCATGGCTCACTGGTGAGGTTCCGGATGACTGGAAGCTGGCCAATGTGATACCCATTCACAAAAAAGGTGCAAAGGAAGATCCTGGTAATTATAGACCAGTCAGCCTGACCTCAGTACCTGGCAAAATAATGGAACAGTTTATATTATGCGCCATCACGCAAAATTTGCAGGATGGCCAGGGTATCAGACCCAGCCAGCATGGATTTAGGAGGGGTAGATCATGTCTGACTAACCTGGTCACCTTTTATGACCAGGTAACCCGCCTAGTGGATGCAGGGAAGGCTGTAGATGTTGTTTACTTGGATTTCAGCAAGGCCTTTGACACTGTCTCCCACAGCATACTCCTAGACAAACTCGCAGGCCGTGGCTTGGACAGGAGCACTCTTTGCTGGGTTCAGAACTGGCTGCATGGCTGGGCCCAGAGAGTGCTGGTGAATGGTGCTGCATCCAGCTGGCGACCAGTCACCAGTGGTGTCCCTCAGGGGTCTGTGCTGGGGCCAGTTCTGTTCAATATTTTTATTGATGATATGGATGAGGGTTTAGAGTCCTTTATTAGCAAATTTGCAGATGACACTAAGCTGGGAACGTGTGTTGATCTGTTAGAGGGACGTAGGGCTCTGCAGAGAGATTTGGAACAGTTGGATGGATGGGCAGAATCAAATGGGATGAAGTTCAATAAGTCCAGGTGCTGAGTCCTGCACTGTGGCCACAATAACCCCCTGCACCGATACAAGCTGGGGACGGTGTGGCTGCACAGTGCTCAGGTGGAAAGGGACCTGGGGGTGCTGGCTGACAGTCGGCTGAACAGGAGCCAGCAGTGTGCCCAGGTGGCCATTAGGCCAATGGCATCCTGGCCAGTGTCAGGAACGGTGTGGCCAGCAGGAGCAGGGAGGTCATTCTGCCCCTGTACTCAGCACTGGGGAGGCCTCACCTGGAGTGTTGCGTCCAGTTCTGGGCCCCTCACTTTAGGAGGGACGTTGAGATGCTTGAGCGTGTCCAAAGGAGAGCAATGAGGCTGGTGAGGGGCTTGGAACACAAGCAGTATGAAAAACGACTGAGGGAGCTGGCGTTGTTCAGCCTGGAGAAAAGGAGACTCAGGGGTGACCTTATCACTCTCTTCACCTTCCTGAAGGGTGGCTGTGGTGAGCTGGGGGTCGGTCTCTTTCTCCGGGCAACAACAGACAGAACAAGAGGACACAGTCTCAAGCTGCGTCAAGGGAGATGCAAGTTAGAATTAAGAAGGAAGTATTTTACAGAAAGAGTGGTCAAATACTGGAATCATCTACCCAGTGAGGTGGTGGAGTCATCATCCCTCAAAGAGTTCAAAAAAAGACTGGATGTGGCACTTGCTGCCATGATCTAGTTGAATCGTTAGAACATGGGTTGGACTCAATGATCTTACAGGTCTCTTCCAGCCTTGAATTTCTGTGATTCTGTGATTTTCTGAGAGTTGTGGGAGCTCACTGGAACCCTGAGGATTGAAATTTGCTTTATAAACTTAAGTCCAAGATGAGAAGATGCTGAGTCAGATTGAATGATGTGAGTTAGGGTGGTCACAACACCTGATCAGTTCTGATGGAATGGATCAGGCAAGAAATGGAATTAAAACCTCCTACACAGCAGGTTTTTAGGTGGGCTGCATTTTGGTTCTTGTTCCTCTCCAAACCATATGGGCATGAGCTAACAGAGGGAGTTTCAAGTGTATCTGTACAGATATAAAGTGAATTGATTTATCTCCTGCACTCCTGTGGGACATGTACCGGGACTGGCTTCAGAGGAATGTGGGATGAACAATTCTGGAGCAGCTTTTCTGTGGACTATCACACGTCCTTCTCTTAAATTACTATTTCATGTATTCTTTCCTTCTCTTTGAATTTCACTTCCCAACGATCAAAAGGAGCTCTCAGGTGCCTGATGGGATTTCTTTTCCCTTGCTGTGCAGCCTGGGAGTGATTTAGACCAGATCTGTTGTACTTGCTGCCCTGTGATAATGCCCATCACCCCAGACATACCAGTGGATATATAATACATGTATCATCTCTTATACATCACTTGAATTATCAAATACATTCATTAGCTAGCCTAAAAACACAACTTAAGGGGAAGCTGGGAAGAAAACCACTGAGGTACAGACAGGTAAGGGATTTTTTTTTCCTTTCTGCTAGAATTTGTGTGTTTCCAGGTCTGGATTGTGGAGGTATGCCAGCCTGCCATATTGTATGCCTTTTTTTAGTGGGAGAGAGTTTTAAATTTTGCTTTTAAAAGGTCCCAGCATCAATAATTTTTCTTACAAACTGATATTTTCTGTATCTGGGAGGCACTAGGATTCTGTTATTCTGCTGTTTTAATGGCAAAACTTTCTGCTCCCATGAGTGACTCACTGAAGTCTAGAATTTAATTTTGGATTTCAGTCTAGAGCACATCTTAGCTGAACTGAGACAAGTTATTAGTCCCAGTAATAAGAGCACTTCTTGCTTTAAATCAGGCTTGGTTTCAGTCCTCAAGAGATCCTAAAATAAAAAATCTCTGCTATGAGTGCATTAGCTATACTTGTAAGTTAAACAGATCCTGAACAGCCTAAATTTGCAAAAAATGTATTGGTAGAAGCTGGTGTAGCTCTCCCTCTCCCACCATTTCCTTTGCCCTGGAAAAAGGGAAATTTGCTGATCCAGAGCAGACTCCAGTCTGCACTCTGAGTGACTTCAGAAATTCCTTGTTTTAGATCCTTGAGGTGAACTTGCACAATTTCATGGAGTTATTGAACATAACTCCATTGGATTTATGTTGATCCATTAAGGGTTTGCTGTTCCTAGGCTGCCTCTTAGGTGCCATTTAGGAATTCCCAGTGTGAGGCTTTCCCACAGTAACAATTAGTGGTCAGTATTTCCCTTGTCCTTTGCTCCAAGACACCTCCAAGGGCTTTGTTCTTCAGTTCTTGAATTCTGATCCCTTCTGAGCTGCTGTCAAAGCCTTTGGACACTGGGCTGTCTGCTGGAGAAGGAAACATTCATGTGGGAGCAGGAGGTTTCCCTTCTTCAGGAGTTAATGAAACTGGATGAAAATAAACAGCAAAGCAAGATTTGTTGGGAGTCAGAAAGGTGTCTCTGCCTGTAGGATCATGCAGATCTTTCCTTAAATGATGTGGACTAGGAATTGTTTTAGTCCCTTACAACATCTGTAGAGTGAAGACCACAGCAGCCTGGTTGGTATCCAGAGGAGCCATCTACACACCTCTCTTGACACTCATCAATATTTTTGGTACCAGAGGGATATTTGTGTCTATTTTTCATCCTAAACAAATTTAACTCAAAGTGTTTTTAAAAATATAGTTGGTTTTTTGAGGAATGTTCATTTCATACTTTGAAATTACTTTTTTTCTTTGTGGGATATTTTTATCCCTTGCATACAGGGTGGTTTGTAACTGTATCCTTTACATAGTTAGTGCAGCCAGTGAAATACCTGGAATGGGCACTTCAGAGGAAGGGGAAAAGAATTTATAAAAGGAAGCTCTCAAAATCCTGCAGAGAAGGAAGCAGCAATGTGAAGTGCACTCCTGAACTTTGCGCTGTCTCAGAATGAACAAAGAATCTGAAGGGAGTTCCCTGACCATTTACCAGACCTTGGCAGGATGAAATGAAAGAGGAAACAGAATCAGTTGTTGAGGTGCCTCTAGCTGCAGTCCCCAGCTCTTTGGGGTCTCCTGCTCTCTGCCTCTCCTTCTCAAGTCAATATTTTCTTGGCAGATGTGTTGCTTTCTGCCAGGGTTGTGTCCAGTCAGAGCTCAGCCAGTGCATTTTGTGATGGAATGTTTGGAAGGCACCTTAAAGCTCATCCCATCCCATCCCCTGCCTGGGGACCCCTTCACTGTCCCAGGGTGCTCCCAGCCCATCCAGCCTGGGCACTGCCAGGGATCCAGGGGCACCCCCAGCTCCTCTGGGCACCCTGGGAAGGATTTCTCCCTGATGCCAAATCCAGCCCTGCCCTCTGGCACTTTGGAGCCATTCCCCTGTTCCTTTTGCTGTGTGCCTTTGGGACAGCACTATCCCTGCCTGCCTTTCTCAAAGCCCCTCTCCAGCTTTTCTCCAGGTAAAGGTCCTGGAAATCTGCTCCGGCTTCTCCTGAACTCATGGTGGGTTTTAATATCATATGAGGAATTCTCTAATTTCCTCATACAATTGAAAAGAGTAAAAGGAGGAGAGTAGGGAACTCTCAGACTGTTGTGTTTCCCATCTGCAGAGCAGAATTCACATTTCCAGCCTCAGTCTCTCAGAGCAGCCTTTCCCAAGCTTTGCAGGACTCGTGCAGCAGCCTCTGTGAGTTTGGGGTTTCTGCATTCTAAGAACTGCAGTTCACTTGACAACAAATCTCTTGTTTTTTCAAGAGAACTAATGAAATTTCTCACACCCTTTCTGCAGTTTTCATGAGCAGAGCACTGAACACCTTTTCTTGCTGCCTAAAAACATACCACCTACTGCCTTCAAAGCTGATTTAAAAATAACTGGTGGAGTATCACGAGTTCAGGCATGACTTAGAGTTCAGCAGAAGAAAAAAAGAAAAGAAATGCTTAGCTATAATATGAGCATATTGAATAATTCAAAATGTTTGTATCACACTTAATCCATCCAAAATTGCTTGCCTCCAGCATCCTCTGGTACAGTTCTAGGATTACTCCTACACAGCTATTTAAAATATATTCAGGAAATTTCATTTAAAAACTTAACTTTGTGTTAAACTTGCATTTGATTTGTGACTGTCAATACTGGGTGTTTGCCATGGAGGGATGAGAAGAGCAATGTGTGGTTTTACCTACAAGTATCCATGGCAGAGTTGGGTTTTACAGCCACTTTTTATACCTCCAGTGCCCTTTTGCCCCCAGCAAGTGCACGGAACCCACAATATGTTACAGCCCTAATAAAGAAATGTCCCACTCTGTACTGCCCAACAAGTGGACATTAAAAAGAAAAGCTATTTTCCTAAACCATTTTAAGTTTAGTGCTTCTAGAAAATAGATTTCTTGTTGCAGCAAGTAGCTAACAGAGAGTGATAGGGTGATAGAATTCCTTCCCCTTCTTCACTTCACTTCGCTTCACTCACTCCTGTAAAAGTCTGACATTTATTTTGTATGAGGTGTTTTGTTATATATAAAAATGTAGTAGTTGAAATGGCAATGAACATTTAGACATTTTAACCCTTTCAGTCATTACATGTGGGATTGTAGGATGTCCTGCAGTTCATGTAAATTCAGATGTTTGCATATATGTCTCATCTTTATTAGAAATTGCATTCCAAAGTGCCTGGATTGGTTCTGTTCTGTGTTTCTCAGGCTGGTGTGACAGACTGTGCCCTTGGCCATATTCCTGTTGAAAAAAATGGGTGATCTGAGCAGGGGTGGGATTGCAGAATAATCTGTTCATCCAGACACTGCTGAAATGTTCTCTTAAGTATATCTGTGTATTTATATATATTAAAAGAGGTAAGAAGTTTGGAAAAGTCTGGTTTGCAGTGAAAAAGTGGAGCAAAGCTTGAGCTTCTGTCTTGCTCTGAATGAGAATTTGGGTTTTTATTGTTGACTGTGATACTTGCTAAATGGCAGTTGGTTTTTTGGTCTATAAATGTGTTTTTATTGCTTGAGTTAATTTTAATTTTTTTCTTTAAACAGGATATTTCTGCTCAAGAAAGCAATATATTAGGGGCGTTCTGTGATATGAACGTAAGTTGTGCACTTTGAATCCTAGAAATTTAGCCCTGTTCTGTGGACGCGTGTTGTTGAGTTTGCTGTGTGTGTGAGCGACGCGGAGCTGATGCTGTGCTGGGTTTTGCCCCTTGGCAGGATGTGGAGGTGCCCCTGCACCTGCTGCGTTACGTGTGCCTGTTCTGTGGCAAGAACGGGCTGGCCCTGATGAAGGATTGCTTCGAGTACGGCAGCCCCGAGACGCTGCCCTTCCTCATCGCGCACGCCTTCATCACCGTGGTGTCCAACGTGAGTATCCCCTCCTCTGCTGCAGCACCAGCAGCCAAAGCAGTCTGAAAGCTGCAAGCGCTCCCTGCCACCAGAGAGGGGTAAAAAGCTGTACATTTTCCATGTTTGCTCATGCACAGAGTGTTTCATTATCCAAACCCTCTGCATCTCCTGGCAGCACGCGAGGAGTTTGCAGCTTGGACCTAGATGGGAAGATTGCAACAGCCCCCAAAGGATGTTGTCAGAGGCCATTTCTGTCCCTGAAATTGTGCCATGAGAGTGGTTTTAGTTTCTTCAGGGTATTTTAACTTAGCTATTCCCTCTGAGGCACAGAGGAAAAGCCTGTGGATTTTTTTTCTCTTCAGTTTCCTGTGATTTTATACCATTATACGCATTTGCAGCATAGAGGTAATCATCTTTTTTCCCCACTTAGTTTTAGAATTCATATCCTCCATCATGTCTGCATTTTGAAATCACAGGGATTTTTGATTGGCAGAATTATGAATTGATTTTAGTGGAGATTTGAATGAAATTGGTGCTAAAAATAAAACCCAGTCCCTGAAGAAGGACATATGAAGACTTAGTGTAATGTCAGGATAGGAGTTGTGACCTGTCTTGTGGATGGGCAAAAAGAAAACCAGAAGTTTGCCATTTTTGCATTTTTATTTTTTTTGAGAAGGGGCAAAGCTACTTCAGTAATGAGTGGCAGCTCCCTATCACAGCAGCATGTTTTCAAACCAGCATTCTGCCTTTCTTCATTGTTCTGTTTAGAAGTCTTTTTCTCCACATAGTTTCTTTTCTTTATTCTTAGTGATGTGCCCTGTTCCAAAATGCTTCTCAGCAAAGTTTCTCCTTTCAGATATTTACTTAGCCACTTTGCATTTCTCTTTGGTTTAGTAGGTAACTTGTTAAGCTGGCTCTTGCAGCAGTTTTAGATGAGTTCTGTGGCTGAACCTGGCAGATAAAATGAAATTCATCCCAAGCCATAACTAAAAGTCCTGTTTCTTCAGCCTCTTCCAGCATTGCAGCTTTTCCCATTCAACAGGCATCTTTATTTTGAACTCTGTCTGGCTTCGCTGGAAAATCTGTGTGAGCTGAGGAAAACTGTTTTAAAAAAATTGCATTTAGATTTTATTTTTATGTCAGTTCACTACAGAAAGTATAAGAAAATGTTCTATGTGTAAGTTGCTTTATTCATCCACCTGCTGCATTTTGGTATCACTCAGTGTACTTGGGAGCACTGCTGCCTTTCAAATGCAATGTATTCATTGCAGCCAAATGAGACAGCTAATTTTTTGGACAAAATGCATTTTATCTTGCCAATATTAAAAAAAGATATTTCTCCACCTCTGTAATGATGCATGAGGTTAGGATTTTGATGTAGTGTTTCTCTTTCCCTGTTTTTTATATAATTTCACTGTATAATTCATAGAACTTAGGTAAATATTAATAATTGCAGAGATGTTGCTGATTGTGAACCAATGCACCAAACTCCACTTAAACCAAAAGAATCATTCACAAAACTGAACAGGATAGTGGTGGTCTCAGCAAGGACTCTGCTAATCTGTCTTGGTTTTATCCCAACACATTTGATTTAATGCAATATAGATATTTATTCCAGTAATAGCTCTGCAGTGTCAATGTTACCTTGTTCCAGTGTGTAAAGCCAGCCCACAGTGTGTAGTAACCCTTAAATACAATTTCACAGCTGTAGGAACTCTTGAGAATGGCAGTTAAGTGGCCATTCTTAAAGATTCCTTGAAATCTCCATGCTGGAATTGTTTTTCAAGTCTGTAAGATGGAGTTCTTCAGCCACTACCTTCTAGAAATTAATTACCTCTGATAAAGAGCAAATAATAAAAAAAACCTCTGAAACTTGAGAACAGAACAGATGCAGTGAATGCTTTGTCTTAAAATCAAGTGGAAGCAAAAAGTGATGTAATTTTATTTTTTGGCACTTTACAGATGCTAGTTGATGTCATTTTATATATGTTCTTTTATGTCATTTTAACAAGTTAGTATGTAAATGTGAATCCACGTTCAAAATCACAATTTCATCTGTAACATGTGAAATGATGCTTTCATTGAATTCTGAGGCTGAAGGTTGTGTGCAATGCAAGTTTACAGGTGCATGATTTCAGTTTAGAAGTTGGAACTAATAGAGTGAAGCTTACTCTGAACAGTGAAAGCTATAAAAACAAAATGATAAAAACATTTCATACTCTTATTTCAGAAAGAAATGTATTTTCTTTGATATTCCATACTGTATTTTAAAAAACATTTCATACTTTTATTTCACAAAGAAATGTATTTTCTTTGGTGTTTCATACTGTATTTGAAGCAGAGTACATGGTGTTAAAAGTCAAGTGGTGTAATCACAATAGTATCTTTGTCACCCCTGCAATTCCTTGTCAAAATGTCATTTAATTCCTGTTTCTAGAGCAAGCATCTTCAAGTGACACTTTGTATCTTTGGGATGTTAGCATTTTTTCCCTTCTTGAGGCTGCCAGTTGGATTAGAAGCTTGTTCCAAGTGTGGTCTTTTTTTGCAGAGGGAAGATTTGGCTGGTTTGTCTTGCAAAGTAGGTTATATTGTTACTGTGCAGTGCTTGTTGCCTTGTTAAATGTAAGCCTGCAAATATTTTTGTCAGAACTGCCTCAAAAAGTTCCTTGGCAAGTGCTGGAAACGTTGAAAAGAGAAGTTGACTGCAGCCTAATATTTTTCTCTCCTGTCAAGAAGGAATATAAGGAATATATACATTTTCTGCATATGGAATTGAGTCCCTAGGCAGAATTTCTTGCATCAGCTGCAAAGCTGAAATTCTTTCAAGAGCAGAGGTGGGGATGCAGGGCCGTGAGTGAGTGATGGGGCTGCTTTCACAAGGGCTGTGCAAAGTGCACATGATTGAATTTACATTGAATTTACGTGGGCAGGAGCAGCTGCTGCTGCTGCTTCATCTGTGCTCCAGCCCTTACCTGGCACGGAGTAACAGGTTTAACAGGCTCTGAATTCCTTTTTGAAATGCAGATGGCACTTCTGACTTTGCCTCTGGAAGCCTTTGGTCGGTGCTTTTCCTCACAGCGGTGCTAAGTAGCTGTTTCAGGTTGTTTGTTTTTTGTTTTGTTTTTTTCTCTGCATTTATTCCTGCAATCAGCTTTGCAAAGGTGGTAAAGGCAGAATGGTAAATATGAGAAATGCAAATATGGTAGTAAAAAACTCTGCCTAATCACTGCTTGTAAAACATCTTATTTTGAAGGATATGTAAGCTCTAAGAAGCAAAACAACACAAGTCAAACAGTGTTACTTGGTTTAGGAGTGGTTTGCAAGGAACTGAAAGAATGGAATAATTTTCATGTAGACTTTTAAAGAAAAAGGAAAAAAACCCCACAAGGCTGAGTAGCAGTTTTTCCTACTGAAGAAATTACAGAAAATACAAAATACAAAAATACACGTGGGCAATATGATACTATTTATACAAAGTCTGTATTTTCCAGCTGACCAGCAGGAAAGATGCAAATCCTCTTTATAAGTCAAAAAAGCATTCCTCAGGTACCAGTCTGGAAAATCAGAAAATGAAGAAGTTGAACACAAACCACCAAGAAATTATTTTTTAAAGTGGGGTTGCATGTGCAAATATACCAAGAGTATTTCAGTTCTCTTTAAATGTCATGAATGAAATGTTTATTTCTGTTTTTGCATTATAGATCAGAATATGGCTACACATCCCTGCTGTCATGCAGCACATTATACCCTTTAGGACTTATGTTATCAGGTAAACCTTTATTTTAAGAATTTTTCTTGTGGGACTTTGTGACAGCTAATTTCTAATTGTGACAGCAATTTCTAATTGCAGCTGCTACTTTTAATTGTGCAGGTTGTTGCTCTGACTGTCATTTCAGCAAGGAGGGTGGAGTTAACGTTTAGAGTTACTTTGGGCAGCTCCTTGCATCTGATTTCAGTATCAGTCAGATCAGTCATGTTAAGAACATTGTGAGTGTGACATCAGCCCCATTCTCCAGCTGTACTCCAGTCTCCCTCCCTGTGATATCTTCATGAAACTCCAAGTTTGCAGTGAGATGCTGGAAGTACAAGAGCAATGTGCAGTCACTGGGATTCCAGACCCTGAGTGTGAACACAGCTTCACATTCTGATGTTCTGGGTTTCCAGCTGGCAGGAGCTGAAGTGTGATCCAAAGTCTGCTTGCACTCTTATGGAGCTAAATATATCCAGTCCCAAAGATTTGCTTTATATCAAGCTGTCTATAATGGAAATAACACTTTCAGATTGAAGTGCTTGTAAGGGTATTTAATTATATGAGCAATTTGTTTTTATTGGCTTTCTCAGGACAATAGAAACATTGCAGTGAGCTGCTGATGAAATGATCTCTGTGTGTGGATCTGCCTGGAGGTGGAGGGGTGTGGTCACAGCTAATTCCCATTCCAGTAGCCCAACTTAAAATTTTCCTGCTTTTGCATAGACCCACAGCTCCTCCAAGGCTCTGGGTTTCCTCTAACTAATGTTAGAAATGTGCTTAGGCTGCTCATAGCAAAAATTGAGCTTTTACACATTATTCTGTCTTAACTATACCAGTGTAAAATAACACTCAACAAAAATAATTACATTGGCAGCAAACAGGCTCCCAGAACAATGAGACTGGGAATTGTTTCATATTTTAAAAAGGTCTGGTTTTATGTTGACTGTAAAAATTTAAGTACTGACTTGGCTGTTAGACTGTTTTCCTATACTGTGGTTTCTACTAAAATGATCCCAGCACAGAGAAGAGTATTTTGATCTTTTATTAAAACACATCACTCTTGAGTTATAGTCCAGCCTTGTGCACTCCTTTAATGCTGATGTGCTATCTTTGAAATCTTCCAAAGGTAATTATTAATCATGAGGCAGTCAAGAGAGGGCAGGCAGAGGATTTTCAAGTGCTTGTCTCTGTACATACTCCATTAATGCTTGTTGGTGTACCTGGGAATTTGGTCATGAGCCCTCCCTGTCTTCTTGCAATGTATGGAAATGAAAAGGAGCATTGAGGGAGCAGCAGTTAGAGTTAGGCTGATGATAAGGAACTACTGAGGGAGACAATAACACATCCTGTACCTGCTGCTGCTGCTAAGCCTTGCTTGTCATCCTGTAATGCTTAAAACATTTTCTATTTTATAACTATTTGGGGTCACTGGAATGTATAGAAGATTTTTTGGGTCCTCATGTGTTCCTCTTTGCCCAGTAGAAGATTTGATTTGCAGTGTGATTTGTCAGCAGCTTCTTGTCATAAATAATGCCCCTGATGTCTGTCTGTAGAATTTACAGCAGGTTAACATCAATCAGAAAGGTAGCACTGCCACAGGATACATCCTTGGAAAACCAGCTTAAAGCAGGAAGGTGATGTTCTCCCAGGTTTATTTTTCACAGCTGACTCCTGATGGGATCTGAGATCGCTCAGTGTTATGAAATCAGAGCTTTTTAGTGAAGATTTCCTTATGGAGTGGGACTGAAGCTGGGAGGCCATGTAACAGAAATGAGCTCTGGTGCTGTACCTTGGTGTGGGACAGAAGTGAGCCCAGATGCCCTCAGGGAAGGATGAGTTTGCTCATGGATGCAGCTCACCCCACTTGCTGTCAAACTTACAGATCCTGCCTTAGCAGCTTGGGTCTCTGGCTCTCCATCTGCTTTTCCTTCAGGAAAAGGACAGAAAAAAGGGGACACAATCCTGGGCACAGCAGCACAGCACCTTCTAAAGAAATCCTGCAGAGCTGCTGCTGCCCTGCAGACTGAGGGGATTTGGGGAGGGTTTTAGTCCACAAGGAGCTCCTGGGGCCCTGATTTAGTTCCAGTTTCTGCCCCTGTAGATTCCTTGCAGGAAGTGCATTTTGCAGGGCTGACCAACAAGAGACATCACCTGACTTTTTATCAGCTGAGGTTACCCTCATGATATGGTTGTTTCTGCAAGGAGTGGATGAAGGAAACAGCAGAGTGTGTATTTATACAGAGGAGGTCACTGCTGGAGTTTCCAGAGATCATGGACACAATCCTGTCATTATTGCTGCCACTAGAAAAAGATGAATAAATGTTATTTTCTGCCTGGCCAATGGAGCACAGGCATTCACATCTTGCCCCTGAAGGGGCCTGGGTTTTTAAGCAGTTTAGGAAAGAAATAAAGGATTAAATTTAAAATGGCATGAAATAAAATTTACATCTTTCAGTAAGAAAAAGTGATTTTGACCTCCTTGGAAGGAAGCAATTCCTGATCCATGATGCTTCCCATAGAAAATGCAGCTGAAAGAATTCAAGTTACTCTTCTGTATTAAAAATATTCATCTTAAAATGGGGTTTATGAGAGTACCCAAGACCACTCCTTGCCACTACATGTCATAAAAACCTCTTGTAATGAGCTTTGAAGGTTTGAATCACAAAAAAAAATATTTGCCTCCTCCAAAAATCTGGAAATTGAAAGTAAAGAGAATAGATAAATCAGAAGACAATAACCAGACACTTCAGGAGAACTGACTCATTCTGCTGGATGCCCTTCTGCAGCTGTGGTCCAAAGGAGTCAGATTAAGGAAAAAAAGATGATTTCACAGCTGAGTAGCTGAAGTCCTGAAGCATGAGATGTGATTGTAAGCATTACATTAGCATGGAGCTGCATGTTTAAAACTGAACTCTCTCTGTCCCCAAATACAGAAAAGTGAAATAATTTAAGTGAGTTAAAACTGATATTTAAAAAAATTAATGTAGATACTATATACTATTTGATTGTTTTAAGTATGCCAGGCTGGCAGGACAGGTCCTATAGTATGTGAAGTATCCTTCCTGCAGTTGTATTAAAAAGTTATGTTTTATTCTGAAAGTCTCATTTAGGCAAAAACTCCAGATTAAATAGATTACACAGTCCTGGCATATCATTCATCTCTTCCTTGAAGACTTAATGCTCATCAGACTCAAAAAGATAAAGATGTAGGAATTAAAAAAATAATGAAGGGCAGAATGGAAGCTGTTATTAAGCCATTACATGAGTCAGTCACACATTCACATTTCTATACTGTCTATACAGTTCTGATCCTTCCATCCTGCAGATAATAACAGAACTACCTTGGTGGCAATAAAAAATTTACATCGAGAGGTAGAGACAGAGTCTAGGAGGGTGTTTTAGGTTTTTTTGACAGGGAAATTCATATCATTTATGAATGATATGAAGATAACAAATAGGAAATGGTAATTCACAAGTTTTTAAAACCAGGGAATGGAGAATGTGCCACCCAATTGTCAGGTTGCAGGTGGAAGAAATGAGAGGAGTTTGTTTTTCACTCAAGCATAATTGTCAAACTGACTGGCACAGGTTAATGAGAGAGCCAAAAGTAGAAATAGAAGAGATAAATGAATTCACATTTATCTCTTCACATGAACCCAAAAATGGGTTCATCCATTTTTTTATACATGGGATAAATCTTTAATCTGCTTTCAGAGTGGCTATTTTGGGTTAAATAGGCATTTTCCTTGCTCCAGTGTCCTTACATGAGGCAATGCAGCAAATTTACAGGTGGTCAGTGTAGGGGAAGGTGTGAGTTAATTGTCAGTGTAGGTAAGGATCTCTTTTGTTAATAGTATTGTTCTGCCTCTAAAAACATGATGTGTTACTGATGCAGACAGGTTTAAGCCATTCCATCTTCTACAATAACAAAGGAGGCGTGGCCTACTTGGCAAGTTTGTGTGGTTTTAATCTTTGGAGTAAAGATAGGATCATGTTTGATTTTTGACCAGTGTAGTGGTGCCAATAAATTTTCTAGTGCTGGCTGCTGTTACACTTCTAGAGAGAAGTTTGCCATCTTCTGCTTCTTTCTAGGTTAGAAAAGCCTGTTGTGTTACAAAGTGTGTGGTAACAAGTGCTCTGTTCTCTTGCTTTAGAGCCTTGGCAAAACAGAAGATACTGTTAAAGTACTTCTGTAGCTTTGAAAATGCACCTACACCAGAGTTCCACTTGCTGTAAAGTGCAGGTTTTTAACAACACACTCTCATTATCATAATAAAAAAAAATGACACAAGTCTGACTCAGGTTCAAAATGTGGTTGTAATGTGAATTGTATAAATGAAAGTAGGTTTAGACTGATAATATTGCATTAAAAAAAGGAATGTTCTATTTCATAAACTGTGTTAATGTAGTTACTTCACCAGAGTTTGTAGTGTGAGGAGGATTTCAGGTCCAAGTCCTGTTCCAGAAATGGAGTGAAGGCACCAAACACCCTTCCTCTGTGTGTGTAGGTGTGTCCATGCCCCTGCTCAGGGCATGCCAACACTCCTCTGTCCTTTGTACAGTGAGGGAGTTCATGGATGTGTTTGGACATGTCTGAGATCTTTAGAAATGCTTCACCAAACTCTTGAGTCTGATTTGATGGAATTATGGACACAGAAAAGCTCTGGGAACCAGACCTGAGGAGAGTTTGCATATAAAAATGGGAATATGAAAATGGGTCTGATATTGCTGGGATTTTTAGAATCATGAAGGTTGGAAAACGCCCCTGAGATGGAGCCCAGCCTTTGACCCAGCCCTGCTCACACTAAACCATGGCTCCAGGTGCCACTTCTGCCCTTTTTTTGAGCACTTCCAGGGATGGCAACTCCAAAATCCCAAGCTCTGTGTCTGCTTAGGGTGTGGGAGCTTAATTATGGCCTCTGTTCTTTCACCCTCTGCCACTCCCATAACAGAAATGCTCAATATTTCATGTGCTGTTGGCACAGCTGGGCAGGGGTGCTGGATGTCCCTTTGTCAGAAGGGCAGGACAGACAGCATGGTGGCTGGCACACAGGTGCTGCCATCACCGTTTGCTGCTGACAAATCACTCATTTGCTGATTACAAATGATGGTTTGGTGACACAGACAGGACATTTTGTCCTCACAGTGAAACTCTCACCTGTGGGCAGGTTACAGGCAGGCCCTGGCTCTGCTTGGTGCTGCCCTTTTTCACTGAATGTTCTCTTTCCACCCCTGCTTTGCTGCTGTTCAGAGCTCACAGCACAGGAGCAGCATTTTCCTGCCAGGACTTGATTTCCAGTGCTCCACACAAGGAGACAAATCTCACAACAAAGAGCAGGGAAGGATCTGATTGCCTGGTCCTGCTTTTGTCCCCCTGTTACTGATGTGTGATTCCTGTCTGCATCTCCAGTCTCTGGGATTATTTGCACTGAAGTCTCTTTTCTCTGTTTGACAGTGTTAAGTATCATGTAAGTGTGTTTATTTTAGGCTTCTACCCAAGAGCTGTGGAAAAGAACCATCATCTAAATAAGAGTCACAGCCTGTAATTTTGCTTTTGACAAAAAAGTGCTGATGTTTATATGATGTAAATGCAAAGGAATGGTGCATAAATCTGGTTAAGTGTAGTTTAATATCTGTTGTGTTTTTTAAAAGATTCATGCATCTATTTGGCCAGTCTCCAAGGAGAGATCCAGGCTTAGGCTGTCAAACAAATGGATTTTTAACACATTTCTGTGTAGTTAAATCTAGTTTGGATGTAGCTGAAACTTCACAACCCTGAAAAAAAGCAGAAAAAATTAATTATGCTGACTTTGTATGCATGTACCTTTCACTGTGCCATCTTTAATGGCATCAAAATAAGCCCAGGAAATCTTGTTTCTAAACATTTTTCTGTTACACATTCAGTCAGAAGAAATTCTCACTTGTGTTGGTGTTTTTTATGTGAACTTTACTGGCATTTCACTGCAGATTTTCTGTGTTTTGGTCTTCTGAGGTTTCACCAGGTTCTATGCGTGAGTTTTTGTAAGTATTTCTTATGCTTTCCATTTGCAGAGAATATTTGTGTCGCAACTCATTGTGCAGGATTAGAAGACTGCAAGAGAAAGGGCTTAAGCAAAGTTCTTTAGCAATTGACTTACTTCAA
Organism: Ammospiza nelsoni; assembly: GCF_027579445.1. NCBI lineage: Eukaryota > Metazoa > Chordata > Aves > Passeriformes > Passerellidae > Ammospiza > Ammospiza nelsoni. Next base: position 2,330,444 of record NC_080635.1, read on the forward strand.
AAAATATTACTATTATTTCTGGTTTTCCTTGGTGTTTTTCATTAATTGGTGCCAACTTTTAATAGTGGTATTTTAAGACTGAGTGATCTTGGAGAAATGCATCTTTGCTGTAATCAGGATGGCTGCAGGAATGTTGTGGTTTGAGCCATGCCCTGTTTGTGTTTGTTGTGCTTTCTGCAGGTATTTGTGTAAGCTGTCAGACCAGGAGCTGAGGCAGAGTGCAGCCAGGAACATGGCAGATTTAATGTGGAGCACAGTCAAGGAGCCCTTGGACACAGCCCTGTGCTTTGATAAAGAAAGCCTTGATCTTGCATTCAAATACTTCATGTCACCAACTCTGACCATGAGATTGGCTGGGCTGAGCCAAATAACAGTAAGGATTTTTAAAAATACCAATTATTGCTGTTTGTTAGCAGCTGTTTTAAAAGTACCAGTTATTATTGTCTGCAGAAAATGTTTCTTGTTGCAATTTGTGATTTACAGTTTACTTGTTGCAAGTTATGATTTAAATTTATGATGTTTGGGGGGCTTTTTTAATGTGTGAAAGCAGCAGGATCCCCTTTCATGCAGCCTTAGGAAATTGCAGCCATGGTGGTGAGGGTGGGCTTTGCTGGAGCTGAGTCCCAGTGGTGCCTGAGTTTGCACCATATGGAACTGGCTCACATTGCCTGAACAATTCACTGAACAGCCCCCTTGGAACTGGGCTTTGTGACAGCTGGGTGAAACGGAGCCCCTGCCACAGCAAGATTTGGTGTTGGGAAAGGCTTTTAATCTGTGTGCAGTTGGAGCTTTGCAGCATCTTGACCCTGCTGCAATTAGCTGCTGCTTTGTGTTGCACAAACCTCCTTTTCTGTTCTTAGTGCAGTTCTGCACTCATTAGCAGGAGGGGGAATTGAAGAGGTAAATACATACAGCATCAAATAGAAAACAATTAAAACAAAAAAAAAAAAAAAAAAAAAATCCCCATCTTTTCCCTTTCCCATGGAAATGCTCCATGTTGCACCAGGCACATTGTCTTGATTTGTCACTGCTGCCTATAAACATAGAGAAACAATCCCACAGGAGGGCAAAAATTAAGTTTTTTATCCATCTGAGCCTTTTCAATTTTGTGTTTTCTGAACATATTTGGCCTCCTCTCTTCTGAAGATGTGGTGTCACTGAGTACAAGTTTACTTAAACTTGATTTTGCATCTCACTGTAGCTATAGATAGAAGTACCCTCAATTTAATAAATGGCAATTTAAAGAGATCTGTAAGTACTTTTAATCAGATTATTGCTGGCTTTTACCCAAAGTAAATATTTACATACAGGTAACTTACTAGGCTGTAAAAACAGGCTGTGGACTGCATCCACCACTATAATTGATCTAAAAATCTGTTTCCACTTTTGCATAGTTCCAATTACATTCAGTTCCTATAAATCCCTTCCTTTGGTTTTATACAATTCTCCTTGTTCAGCTACCAGTATGTGTTTTTTTGTGTATCTTTGCCAAAACAAAGTCTGAAAATAAGAATTCTTCAGCTGCTTTATCTTTCAGGTATTTTCTAGCTCATTTAAGGGAGTATGAAGTTGTGTTAAGTAGTTATATGTTTTCACCTGTTGTGATTGATGAATATTGCTGTAAAAATGAGAGTTTTTAAAGAACAGACATGTATTACCAGAAGAAAAACTTTACAGTATTTTTAGACTAAAGCAAATAGTAAAAAATAGTAAAAATTTAATATTGTAAGCTAATTTATGCTGTTAAATTACCAAGTCTGGTTTTTTAATGTGAATAGTCTTTAAAACTGCTCTGAAACACTGAGACAATTTATTCTTCCTTCTCATTCGAATCATAGAAGGTTTTATTTCTGTTGTTACCTTGTTTCTCTTCCATTTCATCTCTCAGTCACCTGTAGAGGTAGTTCAGCTCCAAAATACCCTCCCTGTCCACTATTACCCCACAAACAGAATGTTATTTTCCGGTTTTGGTGCCTGCCTCTGGAGATGAGCCCAGGGACAGTTTTAGTGCTCAGCTTTGTCTGCTGAAGCCTTTCCACCTTTGTGTCCTTTCTCTGCCACATTTGTGTTGTATCAATTGAGTGTCTTTAGTGCCTTTAGTTTCTTACCATGTTTCATAGATAGTAAAAAACAAAAAAGGATTTTTTCCCTCTGGCATCCAAGGAAACAAAACTTGAAGTGAGAACTGTTAGGAGGTGAGGGAGAGCAAGGTGTTACAAACTGTCCCACGTGAGCTTTGTCTTGTGCTGAATTCTGGTTAGTTTAAGGTTACTTTAGCAGAATTCTGCTTAGTTTAAGATAGTTTACCTGAAGTTATTGGAAATATTGTTTGCAAATCCCAGTATGAATTACAGGGTCTTTGTCAGAATTGCTGTGGAGAAGGATTTGGTATTTTGGGAGGTGTTGATCAGTGGTGAGCCTGGATTTAAAAGTGGTGATAGGAACAGCTCAAGTCTATCACTCTTTCAAAATATTTCCATTTGGAGGTGAATCTTCAGAAAAATCAGTGAGCTTCCTCTGTGTTGTGTGACCCAGCTCTAATTTCCACTCCTAAATATGTGTCATTTGAAATTCTCCATTAGTAACCAATCTATTAATAATGTGTGGTCAGGCTCTCCCATCTCACCAATTTCAGTGCATGTTTACTATTTTGGTTTTCAAAACTGTTTTTCCCCCCTGAAGTTTGTTGAGATTGGACACAAATAACTCTTGGGAAGTCTTTACACACAGAGTTATTGAGAAGATTAGTGAATTCACCTGAATTACAGAGTGCATGTGCTAGACTTGTTTTAAGAGAGTAAATATTTTGACAAAGTTATGCAACGAGTTTAATTTTGACTGCAAAAATTCACATTACAGTGCCTTTATTTTATTTTTTTTCTTTTTAAATAAGATGCCAAGTAAGGTCAATTATGTAATTTAAATTTTTTTTTTAATGTTGTGTACATGTAAAGAATTGGATACAGAGCCATTGATGCTGAGGGAAGAAGTGGAAAAGAGATGTAAAACTTTTAACAGACTGTTTTTTTCCTTTTAAATTTAAGAGCTTGGACATGTTTGAAAGCTTCATTTCCTATAAAAATACATTATTTTTGTTCTTTAATTTTGTCTAAACGACTTATTTAAAAACATATAAAGTCCTATAATGTCACTAATAATTCTATTTTGAAATATAAGAAAACTTCCTTACCAAATATTAGGATAAAATTGTAATTTTTTTCTTCCTTTTTCTAACTATAGAATCAACTTCATACCTTCAATGATGTGTGTAATAATGAGTCATTAGTTTCAGACACAGAAACGTAAGTAGGAGCCTTATTCTGAATACTTGAAGTGTTTTACATGATTGCATTTCTTCTCTGTTGTTATGGATTGCACACATGGGGGAGCAGTGATAATCTGAGACATTTATTAGAAATATTCTAATCAGGGGGTTAATAAATGCTTTTAAATGGTAACTGTGAAATATTTTTAGGTGTTTCTGGTTTTTTTTTTTTGTATTAAAATACTTAATCAAGATAAGCTTTAGAAAAACATAAATACTGAAATAATAAATACCTATAATGGCCCATTATTTCCATGGTGATATATAAATAAGAACCAGCTAATTCATATAATTTTTGCTATTTTCTCATTTCTCTGGATTATTTGTTTAACCAACACTTGTATTTCCATCAAACTTGTTACTTTTCCACCCAGTTTGTGAGCCAATGCCCTTGTTGTTTTCCTTCAAAGTCCTTACTTGTATAACTCAGGTGCGTTGAACAATTTTAGGGGGACTCACATAAATCTTCAAGAAGATTCACCTGTGGGATTGTATTCCAGCCAGGAAATGTATTCACTTCTGTAGTAACTCTAAACTTAACGGTAGAACTGTCAAGAATTTAAATTAAAAATATGTATTTTGGTAGTGTTCTTGTGAAATAACAGGCAAAATGTGTAAATTGCAGAATTTTACTCACAGTATACTTGTTGGGTTTCTCTTGGGGGGTGATGTGCTCTGTTGATGCTGGGAGCCACACACGCTCTCCAGTACTTTGTTAATTGAGAAGTCTCACAGCAGCAGTGTCTTGCTTTTGTCTGGATACTTTTGTTGCAAGTTGCATTTGAACACTTTCTGAAATCTGGCTGCAGTCATGACCACAGTTCTGGAGATTTCATGCAAGAAGCACCTTAGATGTTTGAAGAGAAATTCCTGGGAATGTGTTGCTATTTGAAACATAAAGAACCAGAATTTAGGGCACTTTTGCTTCTGTGGAGATGTGGAAATACCTTGGAAATAAGAAATAAATAGTAAATAGTGCAGGAGGGGAACATGTTGGGAATGTGAGGTCAGCTGGGGTGTTTGCTACACTGAGCTCTCAGTTCCTGGTGTGTTGTTACACTGGGACTGACAAACCTCAGATTTATCCAGTTCTTCTCCTTCCCTCACGCTGAAAATCTGAGACACAGATTGTTTTTAGGTTGTAATAACAGTAACAAGTGATTGTGCCAGTTAAACCTAATACAAAGCTGTTTGATTTTCTGTGTCAAATGTAAAAAAGAGAAGTTAGGAAGGTGGAAAAAGAGAAGAGTGGTTAAATTTCCCTGCAGAAGAACAGATGTACTCTGCAAGAGCATCAGAGTTATTTTAAAGCTGAAGGAAATTGTCAAATTCTCCTTTGGGATATTACTTTCTTGGCAGGGGCATCTGTAAACAGGCTGTCATTTGAAAGGAATGCAGCACGAACAGAAAACTTTCTTTTCCACTTTTGTAGTGTGTGATTTCAAAAAAAATCAGCATTCCAGTTGTTCTGGTGTTTTACCTGAAAGGTTGGTTACAAACCAGTGTCAAGCATTGCTGCTCATCTTCAGCTATCTTGTGGAATCACTGATGTCTTGCAGCCAAATAATCAGGAAGGGCTGGAGCAGGAGGATGGGGAAATGTCTCACTTGTCCAGTTTGCCCAGTACAAAGCTTCCCTCTCATTACAGACTCTGCTCATGAGAAATTTTTGGCTGAAAAGGCACGTAGGGAGTTGGCAGTGACTGAATGAGCAGCAAAAGGAAAGCTTTTCATTCCTGTGTTCTTTCCTTAGTGGAGAAAGGAAGTCTTAAGAAGTTTTATTTTGTACCTTTGTAGCCTCTGCAGATTTGCCAAAAGAAGATGTCCTGCATTATGTCTGGTCATCCCTATTTTATGTTTTGACTTTTCCAGATGCATTTGGAACTGTCAACCTTTGGGATTTCTCCTTCTGTATCTTGATAAGGTGGGTTTGCGGGAGGTACCTTAAACAAAAATCAGCTCTCAGTTAGTGCTGGCTCTTCCCTGTTCAGAATTAACAGCAGGAGTTTTTAGCAAATATTTTGCAATGGTAGCTTCCCACCTTTATCCTCAGCACTCAGTTTTTCTGTGTAAGACAAGCTAAAGCATCTTCTGCCTTGGAGAGCACTGGATTTCACAGGTTGCACTGGGGAGCAGCACAAAGCTGACAGAGGGGTCTGGTGTGGAGCTGCAGGTGTTTGTTTGTGTGATTTTTGAGATTCCATTTCCCTGCCCTCTCAAGGGCTGAGGTTTGTGCTGACAGAGCCCTGCGTGCTCCAGGTGTGGGCAGTGCCTCAGCCCCCCAACTTCATCATTCCCCAGAGATGGAATTCTCATTTAGCTCTTCCTGCCTCTAAAGATAGAGCCAAATTCTTTGCAATCTGAGGTACTGAGGAGTGTGAAATCTACTGAGGCTAAAAATAACAAGCCTGAACAGAAGAGGCTCAGAGTCTTTGAATAAGTGATTCCTGCAAGTGTTTCACTGATGTCACTTAGTGAGAAATGATGATGCTTTTCAGGAAGTGAAAGATACTCTTTTTTTTGGGTGTTACTTGGAGCACAAGAGGAAAAAGTGTTGGTCTTTTCTTCGGTGAGGACATTGTCAGCTTCTGGAAATACCGTGTGTAAAGAGAGAGTTTGTTTTGCTCTCCCCTGGCAGGCAGCCAAGGGCTCGGGTTTCAGGTTCCAGGTTGACACTGAGGCAACTTCCTGACTCATTTAAAACCTTGATTACCCTCTCTTGAAAAGCTTCCTGCAGAGCAGTTCAGGTGTCCAGAACTCCTTTCACCTGTGAGCAGAAGGAACTGGATTATTTCTTCTTTCTTTCCTTATTTATTGAGATACTCAATTGCAAGTTCTGTGTTGTCTTTTCCCTTCACTGTTTTACCTTATGTTAACTCTTTCTCCATTTTTGTCTAAGCTTACTGATTTGAGTTTCTGGCAGCATTATTTAAACCCTCTACTCTCTCTACCCTATTTCAGGGATCTTTTCAGATTTTCTCTTAAAAAAAAGGTGAATTTTTTCACTCAGCTCACTAATGTTTCTTTCTTGTGGCCCACACAGCAGTTAAACAAATATTCCAGATGATGTCAGAATGGTGGTTTCAGAGCCTGCAGAGCATCAAAGAGGAAAATTTGTGCTCAGAAGCAGAAACATGTGCTTGAATGTGTGTTGGGAAGGTGCCTTCTGTATCCTCTTTGCATTTCTGATCCTAAATAGTTGAGATCAGGGTTTCACATCTGTTGTTGTGTTATAGATCCTATTTCAGTGATGTTGTCAGGAGGTGTTAGTGTTCCTCCCTTGCAAGCTGCCACTTCCAGAGCTGCATTTTTCCCTTGGAGCTTTTCTGTTCTGTGTTCAGTGACGTTGTGCATGGCTGTTGTTGTGATCCATCCAGCTCTGAGCTGCTGTGGGGAATGGACTGCTTGAATAAATAAAGTTTTCATTCATGGAGGTTGCTTTGCTGTGGGATTTATTGCTGGATTTGGGTCATCATGTGGGTACAAGTATTGTAGCACAGCCTTAGATTAAAATGTTTCCAGGACTTTACCCCAGTCCTTTCATGGTGAGGTGCTCTTTGACCTGCCAGGAAAATGCATCAGCTGGAGGATAAGAATGAGCAAAACTCAGTGCAGTTCCAACATCAAGTTCTGTCACCAGTTGCACAGTCCCCTCTCTTCCTTGCAGTCTCGTAGAATGCCTGGGAAAACTTGTGCCAGAAGTGCTTGAATTACATTTCTTGGAAGTAAAGCAGTTATTTTTGACAGACATGAATAATCAGGGAACTCAAATTAAAAATCCTACAGAGAAATGGATTAAGTGTTATGTACATTTCCAGTGTGAGATTTTGAGACAATTAAACCAGAGTAGCTGCTACCTTTGCCTTTTTATTATCTTCTCCTCCCTCAGCCACAACACAGAGTCATAGAGAGTATCAAGTTCTTTAAATAACTTTTCCTATTGCTATCCAGTTATTAAATCCATTATAAACAGCTGCTATATATTTGTGTTACTGCCAAGGTGAATTTTCTTACTCCTAGAGTCTGTCTGATTTGGATATCTAATTTGTAAAACCATTCCTTGTGCTGCTCCTTTGATGTGAGAGGGAAAGGCACATTAATGCTTTGATCATAATGCATGATTTTCACTCTCACCATTTCCTTTAATACAAAAGAGGAACTTTTTTCAGGAAAACCTTTGCTGAAATGGAAGTGTTCAGGAAAGAAGACAGACATGCTTCATTGACACTGAAATTTGCTTTTCTGGTGAATCCTTGAATGTGATATTGTAAATATATTCCTTAGGAAATCAGAGAACGAAACACTTTGTGGGAGTAATAACTTGATCATTTTAAGAGATTCTGATTGCTGTGCCCTCAGCCAAATATTCTGGGAGGAGCAGCTTTCTCTGCTGGGAAGCACAAGGGCTTCATTCTGCCTTGCACAAGGATCCTCTTGTTTTTGGTCACCCTCAACAAATCCATATCAAATGCACATTTACCTTCAGAAATCTGAGATGTTGTTTTACCAGAGTTGGGCTCACCAGAAGGATTAAGAGTTTGTTACTGCTGGGAACACATCCATTAAAAAAGGCATTCCTTCAAAAGAATGATCTGTGGTTTTTCAGAGTAAACATGGTGTGAATTAGAGACAGAGAACTACCATGGTAATTTAATAAAATGTGAAGGAACTCATTCTAGAGGAGAGCTTTTGTTCTTTCCTTTGGAGTGGTTAAAATGCAGCATATGAGTGGATACAAAGCCTGATGGGTGTTGTGCCATGAGCAGAAGGGTTGGGATAAAGAGACCTCATGAGGAATGTGCCCTTTCATGCTGGCATTGCCCAGCACTGGTTATTTATCTGGGGTTCCTTCTCAGAGCTGCAGGCTGAAGCTCTCAGAGGCAAGAAGGAAGGAAAGGTCTTCCTTCAGCCTTGGTTAGCCAGAAATCCAAACCCTGGCTGAGTCACTAATGTGCAAGTGCCAGAGTTTGGTTTGGGTGCTGGGGATAGTTGGGTTTGAGATGAGGCTCTGTGGGAAGCTCAGGACATCTTGGATTCATGGAACAGATGCAGTTTATCTTTTCAGTCCTTCTTTGAGCAGATCCTCTGTCAAATTGACTTTAGAGTGTGAAACTCGTTCATTGATAAGCCAGAAATGATAACTGCTGGCAAACTTTTGTACCCTGCAGTCCAGTCATTCCTTAAATGTCATGGGACATTATCTTTGAACAGTGTGGGAATATTTGATTGCCAGTGTCCTGGTATTAGAAAAGAACAGTTCAGAAATGATGTGGAGTAACAGGAGCTTTGCTCCTTGAGCTCAGCCATAAGGATCAGGCAATCCAAAACAATTGAAGCCCTGTCAGTGTGCCCCTGAGTAGTGATTCCTGTTTGGAAAAGCCACAGAGGCAATCTCTTCTTACCTAGAGAATCTTGGTTCCTTCTTGAGGATGATAAAGATTGGCAGTCCTGGATTTTAATAGTGACCATAAATGTGACATGAGCAGAAGTGGTAAAAATAACTCTTCCTCAAATCCTCCAAGGCACCCCCTCCCTCCATCCTCTGCTCCCTGTGGGACACAGCTCTGTTATTCCAGGGCCATTTAAACCCAGAGCTGGGCTTTGAATGCCCTGATGTCCTCTAATTGCTGCTGGTGCCAAAATCAGGGTAAACAAACATTTGCTTGAAGAGAAGGAATAAAAAGGAGCTCAGGCACTGCTGTGCAGACAGGGCAGTGCTTTCTGCAAGTTCAGCTTTTGTTCTGGTAAACTCAGTTTCCTTGTCCTGGTCACTTTGAATGTTTGCTGAAGGAATGGCAGTGGGTAAAGTTCCTGTTGGTGTGGATGGGCAGAATGAGAATTTGGAAATATCTGTGTGTTGCATGTGTGTGACTATGACCATGCAAACAGTTTGGGAGAGTTGCTATTTGTGTAAGAGAATCTAAAAATATTTTCCTTAAGAAAATAATTTCTGTCACTCTCATCTTTAGCTACATTTCAATACTTGTGGAATTTCATTATAAACTTGGATTAAACAGCAGTATCAAAATCTTACCTGTGAGGTCTTTGCAATTGTTTGCACATGGTGTAATAACTAATTTTATTAACTAATAAAATTAGTAGAATTATTGGTTATGTTTGCTGATGATCCAATGGGGGAATGTTGATATTTGGCATTAGTCTTCTAGATAAAAAAAATACAGAAATAATTTGCTTCCTGCTTGGAGAAATGAACATTGACCATGGTTTGTGTCCAGAAGGTTTCTGTACCCTCACTACAGCTGCAGATACCAACTTGCAGGATGTGCTGTGCTAGAGGAGAGCACAGAGTGAACGTTACAGGCAGATCATTTTATGTTGCACTCTTTTTTCATCTCCAGGTCAATTGCAAAAGAACTTGCAGACTGGCTTATCAGCAACAATGTAGTTGAGCACATTTTTGGACCAAATTTACATATTGAGGTTAGTATTTGATTATTATAAATTTGGTATAAACATGGAGCATGAACTTGTTGTTCTAGTAAATCTTTCCTCACTGTGTTCTCACTTTGCAGATCATCAAACAGTGCCAAGTGATTCTGAATTTTCTTGCAGCTGAAGGGAGACTTAGTACCCAACATATAGACTGTATCTGGGCTGCTGCACAGGTATATATTGAATTTTCGTCATTGCAGGAGTGATAAAAGAAAATAAGTTTATTGTGTTTCACATTCTTAAAGTTGAATTTTTTGATTTTTCTTGGCGGTCTGAGTGTTTTGCTGACCAAAATGTCAAGTTAGGTAACTGCCACAGTTCCTGGGTTATTTATTAGATGCAAGAAATCACCCTGGCTACTTTTATACGAGGAAAAAAAATGAAGTTGTATAGCAAGGACAGAGTGTTTTCACTGGGAATGGGGATGAAGGTTGTAGGGCAGTTGCAGTATTTTTATTATTGTGCTAAATTGCCTTGCTCCTGTGTATTGTAGCTTCCATTTCTGGTACTCCTGGTGGGAACAATCAGGTGAAAATTGTGGCAGTGAAGTTTACAGCTGTGCTCCTCTGCTGCTCTTAAAATCTACAGAAGGCACTGAAATTTATTTTTTTGCTTGCTAAAGCTGGAAACTCTGATAGGCTTTTTGCCTTCAGAAAGATTTATTTGTGTGCTACTTTTAATGGGTCACTCTGCTTGTTATTTTAGGTTGTGACATTTTTATTTAGGGGATTTGAATACAATAGGCATGAGCAGGCCTAGAGAACACACTGTTATAGCAGGTTAGAATTTAAAGAGGGTTTTTTATGTATTCAATATTTCTTTGTCATTTATTTCAATCAAATAGTACTGAACACACTTTTTGAACCAGTGTGGTCCTTTGTCATTAAAACATGCAGCTGGAATGTTAATTAAATGCTCATTGGAACAGCATTTGCTCCACCATTTTTCTGTGTCAGAGTAATTAGTAATTATTTATTTTACACTACATTTTAAAACAGTATTTTCACTTCCTTGATGTTTTCACGCAATATGTCACACACTGTAAGAGCTCTGGATTTTTTCAATATATTTTATACTGCTTTAGGAATAGTATAATTACCTATTTTTGATAATGCTTTTACAGTTTAAGTGTCCATTTTGACATAGTGATATTTTCACGATACGCTTGATATCAGAATTAAGCATGTCCTGACCACTTCCTGTAAAAGGATCCCTTCCTTAAACCTCTAAGGTTGTTTAAAAGGCTGACACCTTAAGGCTGAAAGAACAGAAGGCTTTAAGGTTTATTTTCCACTTTTTAAATGAGCTTTCAGCCAAAAATTCATCTTCCCTAAGTTGAAGTTATCTCTAGATGTTTAAATGCATCTTTGTATAGAACCCACATGATTTCCTTGCACTGTGAATCCTGTCAAAGTTGCCCTGTATACAGTGAATTGCTGACACAGATGTTTTAATGCCAGGAAGGCAAAATAAAATAAATCATTAAAAAAAACCCTTTGAGGTGCAAGTGTGGTAACCAACGTAAGAATATTTTTTCTAGAAATTTCCTGTAAGCATTATTTTATTTTTTGAAAACAACATCCTTACAGATGTAAAGAAACTTTTAAGTGGCTGTGAAAAGCAGAATCTAACCAAAGAGGAGTCATCCAGGAGCAGTGTCCCTTTCATGTGGAAATGGAGCAGTTAGCTGAACACACTGTCATATTTTTTGACATCCATCACTGGAAAGACAAAAGATTTCTTTATAATCCTCACACAGTCTGTTCCTGAGTAATCTTCATTTGTATTTACCTCTGATAATAAGGTAATAATTGCAAATACTGCTTCCCTCAGGTTTAGCATATAAACTTAATATTTTAGAAGTTATATTTAAGTTCAAATACAAAACAAAGTTCCAGTTCTTTTCACCCAGTCTCTCAGAACTAGAAGTGTCCAAATTACTTGAGTCAAAATTGCAAATCTGCTGGAGTTTGAAATGATTTGACAACTGCTGCTGAGAATTTGTACAAAAATGTTTATTTGCTGCAGTATTTGATTTACTTGTTGATTTTGCTGTTCCTGTTCCCTGCTCTGTTTGTTCCTTGTAGCTGAAGCACTGCAGTCGGTACATTCACGACTTGTTTCCTTCTTTGATCAAAAACTTGGACCCTGTCCCACTTAGACACCTCCTGAACCTTGTCTCAACTCTGCACCCCAGTGCTCACACTGAACAGGTAAGGACAAGGCCAGCAACGTCTCTGGCATGAGAAAAGCAATTCAAGGAGAGGCTTAAACACCTGTGATGAGTTTGTCTTCCTAAAGGAGTGCAGAAAGGGGAACTCTAGGAGTAAAGCTGTCATGTTTCTTCAATTGCACCTTTCCTGGCTTTTGAAGGATAATTTTTAGAGATTATGTAAACACTGATGGAAGATTTTAACTTCTGTCTGAAGTTACAATGTGTTTCACACATTATTTAGTTGTGTTGTTCATTTTGATGAGTTATTTTGGTGAGCTGTAGTATTGACCTAGAGAAAAATGAACAGTGGATCTTTGTATCCAAAACCTTCTGCTTAATGGGACTTTTCCCTGGTTTTCTTTGCAGACCTTGTATTTGGCATCCATGCTGATCAAAGCCCTGTGGAATAATGCCCTGGCAGCTAAGGCTCAGCTGTCAAAACAAAGCTCCTTTGCATCTTTACTGAGCACCAACCTGCCCATGGGAAACAAAAAAGGTGTGTGGTTTTCCAGTAGATCTGGAGGTTAAATTTGGAATTTTCATAGTCTCCATGTTGAGTTGGGACAAAAAGCAGGTATAGAACTTTCTTCTTGAAGTATTTTTTAAAAGTGTCATGCTGGTGTATTTTTCCAGCAGAACTTGAGGCTGTAGATGAAAGCATGAAAAGTCTCTGAGTGCTTTTGGGAGGCTTTGTGTTTCATTCTGTTTGTATAGCTAGAGTAGTCTGTATTTTCCTTTTTTCTTTTAAATTCTGAAAATGATCCATAACTATTCTTGTTCTGCTGCACATCTGTGACTTAATAGCTGCACATAAAGCTTACTTACCTTTTACCTAGTTTCTGGTATTACATGCTGTTTCTGATTTGGTGATTTTGTTTTTTACTGTACTGTGTATTTCCCCACACTCATTTCTAAAGGTGCTGCCAAGCCATTTTCCTGTAGTTTCCCTTTCTCTTCATCCTGCTGGCTTTTATGAATCATTGACAACTATATGCTGACAAAATGATTTTTAGTCACTTCTTTTTCCATCCTGCTTTTTTCCTTCAGAAGAAGAGGAGCTCAGAAGAGCAGCCCCTTCCCCTTGTAAGTATAATTTTAGTTGTACACCACAATCTGGCTCCTTTGAAGCTACAGTGCTTTTGAATTTGGAGCAGAATTAAATTTGAAATTTGGTTTTTATGAGAAATCAAATTAAATGATATTTTGAGTAGAATTTAGGAAATTTTTATAACTGTGTCAAGAAGAGACATCCAAACACACACTTTGTAAAATGCTCAATGTTTTAAGTGAAATTTTTAGTGTTTAGGTACACATAGTTTAAGTTATACCTCTGTTTGCTGGAAGAATGCTCAATATTTGAGGCAAATTTATGCAATGCTGTTACATTCCAGTAATTACCTGTCAGTGAATAACTGGGAAATGTGGTTTTGAATTAGGGTCGCCAGCAGCAAGCCCTCAAAGTAGTGACAACAGTGACACCCATCAGAGTGGAGGAAGTGACATTGAAATGGAGGAACAGCTGATTAACAGAACAAAACATGTCCAGCAGCGACTTTCGGACACAGAGGTGAGACTGGGGCTCTGACTCTGGCAATTGTCTCTGAGCTGCCTGTTACCAGCTATAAAACTGATATTTTATCTCTACTTGTTTCCAAACCACCTCAGACAAATGTATTCCTGCATTTAAATAGTGTTCCAGTTAGGTTAATATCAGTAATGGACAGCAAGGCATTGTCACACTGGGGCTCTGTGCACATGCAAAGTCTGCACACACACCCTGTTAGCAGCAAGGTAATGCAGAAAATCAATTATTAAATCTGAATCTTGCTTGGAGCATTTTGTCATCAGCAACCAAATTGAGAAGGAATGAATGGGAACTTGTAGATGTGACACATTTCCTCTTGAAGGAAGAATGATGTTTGAATGATGATGATGATATTAATTATGTATTTCCAGTGGTGCTTTATTTTCTCCACCAATCTTAAAAAAGCCCAAAATAATTGCAGGAATCCATGCAAGGGAGCTCTGATGAGACAGCCAACAGCGGAGAGGATGGCAGCAGCGGGCCTGGGAGCAGCAGTGGCCACAGTGATGGCTCCAGCAACGAGGCCAACTCCAGCCACGCCAGCCAGTCCGCGGGCAGCCCCGGCAGCGAGGCGCAGTCCGAGGACATCGCCGACATCGAGGCGCTCAAAGAGGAGGAGGACGAAGAGGAAGAAGACAGGAGCCACAACCCCCAGAAAAGCAGCAGGAGCACAGATCTACGAGGCAGAAAACTGGAATCCCAGGCGGGCATGTGCCTGGCAGATGCCCAGGGGGCCGCGGAGAGGAGCGGCACCAGCAACGGGCAGGGCAAGGAGCACGTGTTCGGCACCGACGCCGTGGCGCCCGTGGACGGCCGCATCCGCATGCTGGACACCTGCCCCCACAGCGAGGACGCTGAGCACGACATGGCCGGGGACATGAGCGCTGCTCACATTTCACAGGGCTCTCAGGACTCCTGCATCACTCACACCGGGGACTTCCTTGGGGAAACCATTGGGAACGAGTTGTTTAACTGTCGCCAGTTCATTGGGCCCCAGCACCACCACCACCATCACCACCACCACCACCACCACGATGGGTAGGTAGCTGACATTTCACAGAGTCACACAATGACTGGTAAGGGAGACCTTAAAGATTGAGTCCAGTCCATGCCCCAGCACCTCAGCTAAGCCAGTGCCACATCCAGGCTTTGTTAAACACACCCAGGGATGGTGACCCCACCACCTCCCGGGGCAGCCATTCCAGAACTTTATTACCCTTTCTGTAAAAAACTTCTTCCCAATATCCAACCCATATTTCCCATGACACTGTTTCTTCTAACTCCTTCCATAACAGAATAAAAGTTAGCAAAATCCTTTATCTGGGCAGATAGCTAGCAAAATTCTCCATCTGGGCAGAAATTGGTGCATGGACATTGTGCTGTAGCTCAGGATAATTTTGTCCTGCAGAGATGCTCATTATCACAGATAGTTACACAGATACCTGATTTGTTAATATCTGATTAAAGTTTCTCTTAACTTTTGGTTTTGAATAAATAAGACAGCATTTAAGAAAATGTTAAAAGTGTTTTGCAAAGTGCTGCATTTAGTTAAGATTAAGAAGCCAACTCAGTCATCAAGCTGGTGAGACCTTCAGTTTACTTATCTGTATTTGTTTTTCCAATTCATAGAAGGGCTGCTGTTCCAACAGATGATTCATCCTGACTTTAGCTTTAGGGAGATGTGTGCTCACTTGTAGTGTGCTATAAACAATTTCCTCTTTGATATTGTCCATTCTGATCATCTTCTTTTGCAGGCATATGGTTGATGATATGCTTAGTGCAGATGATGTCAGCTGCAGTAGTTCTCAAGTCAGTGCAAAATCAGAGAAAAATATGGCAGATTTTGATGGGGAAGAGTCTGGCTGTGAAGAAGAGCTTGTGCAGATTAATTCCCATGCTGAGCTAACATCTCATCTTCAGCAGCACCTCCCAAACCTGGCCTCTATCTATCATGAGCATCTGAGTCAAGGTAAGACTGATCAAAGAAAAACTGAAAAACCTGGGTTGTCATTTTGAATTAGTCTCCAGTAATTAAAATGATGAAGTTATTTTAACCATTTCTTTGTATTTGTCCAAAGAAACCACAATGACTGCTGAGAACTTAATGTTTCTCCAAGAGATTAATTTTTGTTTCTCTGTTCATTTGTCAACACAGAAATATTCATTTGTGTTTAGCTGTGTTTATATTTTTAAATCCCCCACCTTTCCATTTCATCTGGAGCTTTGAATGCAAGTTAAACAAATAAAGGCACGAAAGAAGCTAGGAAGTGTTTTTTTCTAATAAGTTATTTAAGGATAAAGAAATGTGGTACTGAAATGCAAGACTCTTTAAAAGATTTTCCACTCTGAAACTTTCTGCAGTTTTTGTGGTGGTGGGTTCACACATTACTGTGATTTTGTACATTTGGCATAATAAATTAACCTATAAATGAATGAACCATAATGGGCTCTAGAGAAGATAATTCTGGAAAAATGACTTAGAATATGATCTGATACTTTTGGGACTTTGCTCTAAAGGGCATTTTATGTTATTTCATCTTACACTGCCAAATCTTCTGCTTTACTTCAGGGTGCAATTTAAAATGCTCCTAAAACACTTCTCAAGAATTATATCATCTTTCCATATGTTATTTTGGCAGCTTTATTTTCTCTTTTACCCTGTTTTTAAACATAATGGAGAGCAGGGTTGGGGAAGGGTTCATGTTTTTCTTCACTGGCCTGCAAGAACCAAGTTTGCTCTCATCCAGCAGACAGCAAACCCAGTGCTGTTTATGTATTTCCCTGAAGTAATTGAATGAAAAGTTTTTATGATAAATTTTAGCCTGACATAGAAAATTTTGATTTTTTTCCCTACAATGCAGAGTTGAATAAACTATTAAAAACTTTATAAATCTATAAATCAGCATATTTTTTTCAATATTTTCCATAGATATTATTTGTCTAACTGAAGATTGAAATTACTGGTTGAGCATGAGGCCTTCAGTGCGTTTTATTTTTGACACCCCTAGTTTTGCATGTGCAAATAATTACAGTGTTCTGTGAGCAGCCTGAATTTTCTACTTGACTTTGCTGTTCCATGGAAATGGTATTAAATAGCAGATCAATGAATGGTGCCAGCTGTGGGCACAGAGAGGAGAGAAAATGTCTATCAGTGTTTATGAAAACATGATGAGTTTCTCAAACCCTGCACTTTGATGTTGTAGCACATGGAAAAATGCTGTTTGTTTTCTCTGGTTTTTAGTTGGATGGAGGGAATCCTGTAGTAGGAGGGGAATTTATTGAAATGTGCTCCTTCCCTGCATTCCAGCCCTGGTGGTTATGGAGATAACTCCCTTTGGACCACAGCAACACAGAAAGGCTGAAGAAATATATTAATTACAGTATGAATTAAATTAAAAAGCAATTGCATCTGCAGTTCTTCAGTGCTGGTTTTAATTGCACTTTGCCATTAGCCAAAAGCAGTGTAAATATTGGCCCAACTGCCCTGTTGGCTTCTGGTATGGTCTTTTAAGAACCCATATGTGAAAGAAGGCTGCAATTACAGAGTTGTTGCACTTTGAAATAGCCCAGCTTAACAGATAAAATGTGTTGTTGTTTGTGCACTTGGGGAATAATGTTCAATTCAGATGGTTCCTTCTGTTTGTTCACTAATGCTCTTTATGTTTTGTGCAGGACCAGCAGTTCACAAACATCAGTACAACAGCAATGCAGTAACAGACATTAATTTGGATAATGTTTGTAAGAAGGGAAATACCCTACTCTGGGACCTGGTCCAGGATGAAGATGCAGTGAGTTAAATACCAGAAAACACTATTTTTACAAAGAAAATAAGTACAAAATATTCATTGATCTTTCTGCTTGCTGCAGATTCATCTCTCTGAAGGGTTAATAAATGAGGCAGAGAAGCTGCTCTGTTCTTTAGTGTGCTGGTTCACTGACAGACAGATTCGAATGAGATTTATTGAAGGCTGCTTAGAAAACTTAGCAAACAACAGGTAACTTCAGTCATAATTTATCTGTTTTATAAGTATCTTATTTTTGCAATGTACCAGAAATCCAAGCTGGCTCTAAGTGGTTATTTGATTTTACAGGAAGAAAAACTAGGCAAAAGCAGAAGAATAAAAATAGTTTCCAAAGTGTTGTGGATGTTTCTGATGTTCCATTTCTTTTTGTTTTGTTGACCTGAATTTCTCATTTTGTTGCATTTGTCTGTTCTTCCTTGTACCAGAGGTTATTGCTTTCCTGCCTTTGGTAAAAATCAGGTCTGCTCCTCAGTCAGTCAGGAGCAAGGTCAGGTGCCTTGGCCTGAGCATTTTATACTGAATATTCAGATTTTACACACAGGTGGCTGAGGAACAGACAAGTCTGTTAAGGGGTTTAGTTTCTGTGAGGAAGGAGCACCTTGACCTCAGAGAACTTGTTTTAATGCCAGCCAGAGCTGTGAGATTGTACTGGTGAAAGTGGAATTTATTTTCATGGTACAGATGACTGCTAGACATCACCTGCTGTGTTGTGGTGTTACCTTTTTGCTGACAACTGGTGAGATGAGTTACAAACATACTGGGAGATTATTCTCAGCTCTGGGTCCAAGGAATTGTGTGTAAAGAAATTGAAGTAAATGTAGTTCAGGTTCAGAAAACTTCTTGTTTGACTTGATGGGAGATTTCACAAGCACAGGAAGGACCTGAGCCTCTTGGAGCACCTCCAGAGAAGCTGATGAGAGGGATGGAGCCCTCTCCTGTGAGAGAATTGGGATTGTTCAGCCTGGAAAAGGCTTCAGTCCCTAATTGTGGCCTTCAGTTCCTGAAGGGACCTGGGGAGAGACTTCTTACAACAGCCTGGAGTGACAGGACAAGGGGCAATGGCTTCAAAATTAAAGAAAGTAGGTTTAGATTAGATATGAGGAAAAATTTGTTGATTGTGAGGGTGTTGAGGCCCTGGCACAGGTTGCCCAGAGCATCTGTGGCTGCCCCATCCCTGGAAGTGTCCAAAGCCAGGTTGGACAGGGCTTGGAGCACCCTGGGATAGTGGAGGGTGTCCCTGCCATGGCAGGGGGTGGAATGAGGTGACTTTTAAAGTCCCTTCCATCCCAGATCACTCTGTGATTTATGATTTACAGAGCTTTCCTTTAGTTTGTTTGCTCACACAACTGGAGCTTCTCAAAGGAATTTTTCAGTCAATTATTTCAGTTTTGTAACAGTCTTGCCTCATTTTTCTCCCTTAGATCTGTAGTAGTTTCACTTCGCCTTCTTCCCAAGCTGTTTGGAACATTCCAGCAATTTGGGAGCAGCTATGACACACATTGGATCACAATGTAAGTAGGCCCCTGTCCCAACAATTTAAGGGGCTCTTTGGTGTATAAAACCCTGTGAAAGGTGAAGATAATAAAGTTCAGCATTCCTGAGCAGAACAAACCATGTAACTGCCTGGTGTAAGAGAATGGACTGACAGAACTGCTGATAGGGGGACAGTGATAATCAGCAATTTTCCTTGGTCTTTTTGGTGTGACATTTAAACATATGCCCAGTTCTGAGTTAGACCTTCTCTGAATTAGGGCCTTTAGGAACAGTTTTCATGGGCTCCACAGGGAGTGTTCTGTCACTCCTACACCTGAAAATAGCATGAGGAAACCTTAAGGATTGCAAGAAAGAAGAGAGTACAGTACTGGGAAATGCTTCTGGGATGGAAAAATGAATGTTCACTCTGGGGGGTTACGTGTGTGCCATTTTCCTGTAACAGCTGTCTGCTTCTTGGGGCTTTTCTGATCTTTTTAGCAAACCATAATGCTTTCTGTCCTTTGAATATCCACAGGTGGGCAGAAAAAGAACTGAATATGATGAAACTTTTCTTTGATAATTTGGTACACTACATCCAGGCAGTCAGGGAGGGACGGCACAAACATGCACTGTAAGTACTCAGCTGGCTGGGAGTGTTTGATATTTTATGGTTTAACCAGAGCTGCTGCTGATGTGTTCTTGTAAGTAAAGGCTTTCTCTAGGGACGTTTCCTGGCTTTTACAAAATTCTGTAAAAACATTTTTAATAGCTCCTTTTGCTTAAAACACCCAACTCTCGTGTCATTTTTGTTAGATGTCATGTTGAATATTTGTGTGCAAATAAAACATGAAGGTTTTGATATCCAAGTTAATTTTAAATGATTTTGTATACTAGAACTATTGAAATGTTTTAGTTTTAAAATTTGTCATTGGCCTTTGCATGATTTTTTGTTGGAATACATCCATCTGCACTTTGTAATCTGTGTGATTAAAATCAGGTGTATATAAACAAGCAATGCAATTTCCAGCTCCCCAGTCCCAGAGGAACAGACTGTTCATGTTTTGACAGATGTCAAAGTCAATATGGGCACCCACATCTGAAAAATGCTGCTATTTATGGGTCCAATTTAACTTCTTCCAGTCTAACTTCACCCTTTATAGTAGATGTTGCTTAAGTGAGGAATTACTTAGAAAGGTGGGATCCTTTAAATTCAGGTAAAAGGAGAAATTGTTCTGCTCCTTTTACCATCAAGATTTTACTGCATAAGTAGAAATAAAGTCAATATTTTTATGTAAGTTATGAAACTATTTTCATAAAGAATATGTATCATTTGGAGTTGGAAATTTAGAGTAGAAATATCAGGACTTTACAGCTTAAGGGGAAAAATGAGGTAGATCTTACAAGGTGACAAAATGATACACTTCAATTGTACTGTCAGACAAAAAAGCCACTCCTATCCCCCTTCTCAATTTCCAAAAGAAAAAAGGACTTTATCTAGAGACAGCTGTTGTGTCATGCTGCTGTTTGGGGTGGTTGGGCAACATCTTCAGGGTTTGGGCCATACACTGAACTAGAAATTCAGAAAGAAGCTTGTAAAAGCAATTATTTATGCTTTTGAGAGGCACAAGGATGAGTAGGAAAGAAGTTATGGCAATAAGCAACAAAACAAACTTCCATTTTTTGTCCAAATTTTCATTTAGATACAGCCACAGTGCAGAGGTTCAGGTTCGTCTCCAGTTCCTGACATGTGTGTTTTCTACTCTGGGATCCCCAGATCATTTCAGTGAGTATTTCAGGTTATCTTACCACAAAACCACCCAGAGTAAGGCAAAAATACTTCTTAGCAATCCATGTCAGCTTAATGTGTTGTTTCAAACATACAATTTAGAATAATCCCTGAGACAGTTTCAAAAGAAGGAAGATTTTCTGGCAAAGGCACAGAACCAATGTTGGAGTTCATACTCTGTTGCAGTTCTGTGAGAACAAATTTTCATGTTCTCTGTGCTGCAGTTTTTCTAAATAGTAGGATTGTAGTAATTACTAAAGGAAGGTAATACATTATGTACTTATGGTACATAATGGTTTGTGTCCATAATGAGATCTTTTACTGGAGTACTGTATTCCAAAAAGAAATAATTCTTCATATTTTAAGACTGTCAGAAATCAATTTTACTTATGAAGAAATAAATTACACTTTTTACAATTAATCTTTGGGTGGTCTCAGTATAGATAGTCAAATTGTCATTTATGTGTTATGACCTGACAGAAATATTCTGATTTTTCTGTGTGTTCTTGGGTTTTATGGAATATTTGGTGTTACAAAGGAGTAGTTAAAAATACTTGCCCAATTGTAGGGTTGAGTTTAGAGCAAGTGGACATCCTGTGGCACTGTTTGGTGGAAGATTCTGAATGTTATGATGATGCACTACACTGGTTCTTGAATCAAGTTCGGAGCAAAGACCAGCACGCCATGGGGATGGAGACTTACAAGCACCTTTTTTTGGAAAAGGTATGTGCAGAGTTAATTGCAGCCTCATCATTCCAGTAATGAATAGAGTGTTTCATTCCATATCAGCACTGTTTGTTGCATTTAAAATTGTTTCTGTGGAAATCATCTCTTCAGTAGTCCAGGAGGGCCCTGCTTGTCATGGAAAGGTTTTTCTGTGCTTGGAGAGAGGAAGGAAATGGATTTGTGGGAATTCTTTTCACACTCCAATTTACCTGAGTGCTTCTTTACAAATAGCCCACATGTTCTGTCTGCAGTTGTGTAGCACTTTATTTTAATTTGGGAAAAAAAACTTCACCAAACTACAGTTTGCTTTATGCTGTACAGCTCCACCTGAGTGAAAAATGGACTTTTCTTTTTCAGAAGGGCCTATAAATATCAGCAATGCAGCCACTGAAAAGACAAACATGGAGAGCTTTCTCCAGGGGGTTCTATTCTATCCATTTATTTTGACAGATGACATTACAAAATGGACAGATTGTGCAATAATTAATGTAGTCTAGTTCTTTCCCAAGATTGCACAGGTTTTTGTCTAGTTTTGCACTTGTGTAAGTTTTTTTGGATGGATGTCACATATGCTAACAAGTTCTCCTGCTGTTGATGAGTTAAGCAGCTGATGTTAAAATGAAATAACTCTTTTTCCTCTGCATTGTTACAGTTCAAATCAGTGGTGAAGTGAACTGTACAAGCCAATTATAGTTGATTTCTTTATTCTATCTAAAACTCAGAGTATGATCTTTTCCAAGAACAAATCTATTTGATCTACTACACTTGAGTGGGATTAATAACAGCAGTGACCAGTAATAACAGTGCTAGTGAAATAAATACCCTGCAATTGCTCTGTGCTCCAGCAGTGACATTTTTTTGCCTTTGTTTAGATGCCCCAGCTCAAACCTGAAACCATCAGCATGACTGGCCTGAACCTCTTCCAGCACTTGTGTAACCTGGCTCGGCTGGCCACGAGCGCCTACGACGGGGGCTCCAACTCCGAGGTGAGCCTGCCTCTGCCCCTGCTTTTCCTCTCTCTGCCTCTGGGCATTTTGGCTCTCAGGGCAAAGACAGGAAACCACCTAAACCTGATACCTGTTGCCTGCATCTCTTTGTGCAGTTTGTCATGTTTTATCATAACTGAGCTGTATCCACTGCTGTGTTTAAAAACCATATTTGTAATATTTGCTTATCTACTGAAGAAGACTCAAATGACATTCTGTTAGTCATACTTAACTCTGACTAGAAATGTGTTGTAAAATGTTATGTATTATGTACTTGAGAAGTTTTTAATCCAGAGCAATTACCTCATAAAGAAAATTATATTTAGAATATATTCTCCAAATTGATTTGGGGCATTTTTTTTCTTGCAATGAATATTGACTGTAGTTGTGGTTTTACAGCTTCATTTGGAAGTACTCCTGTTTGTCAGAAATGAAATTTCACTATTTTGAATTTCAGCCAGTTCTCCTCATGTGTGACTTTGAAACTGTTTGTGAGAAATTGAGACTTCTGTAGTAATTGGTGTGTGCAGTGATGACAGTGCAAACAGTGGAGAAAATGAGATATTGTTATGATTGAGTCAAGAAGTAAAAAGAATGTCTCAGATCAGAAATCCTCCCTCCCAGTAAAATAATGAGCAATGTTTTGTTTCTGTGCTTGTTTTCCTTTTGTCCAACAGCTGTGTGGCATGGACCAGTTCTGGGGCATTGCTCTAAGGGCCCAGTCTGGAGATGTCAGTCGAGCAGCCATCCAGTACATCAACTCCTACTACATCAACGGTATCAGCTTCCATTTTCATCCTTTCTCTGCTGTTTGAAATGTTTTAAAGAACACCCAGCACTATCCTTTTATTATTCTTTTCTATTTTATTCTTTATCCTTTTATTATTCTTAGTATTAAAATGCATTGTTCCAAAGCTGTGCCTATAAATTGACTTGAACTGGTGTTGCAGGTAAAACTGGTCTGGAAAAAGAGCAGGAATTTATTAGCAAGTGTATGGAGAGTCTGATGATAGCTTCAAGTAACCTGGAGCAAGACTCTCATTCAAGCCTGACCATTATTGAAAGAGGGCTCTTAATGCTGAAAACACACCTGGAGGCTTTCAGGAGAAGGTAAAAACCTCTATTGATCTATTTGGATGCAGAATTTATTTCTATCCCTCTTACTATAATGATAAGTGTGTTAAGAGTTATTACTAATTTAAGGAATGGTTTCTTTGTGTAAAGGAAAGACAGTAGGGAGTAATTGTGCAAGGTAATAAATGAAGTTTAAACAGTTACCAGTGTTGGCCTTTGTTCTTGTATAAAAATGTGTGGCTGTGTTTGTGTTTCCCCATCCCTCACCAAAGAAACTTCTTAAAAGCCATTTTAATTTTATTTGAAACACAGTGAGACTGTCAATAACTTCCTCTTACTGAAAAAAAATCAAAACAGCATTTGCAGGATTTGTCCTTGATTGTTCAGCGAACATTTGTGCTAAACAGGCTTTGACAAAAGCACTTTTTTTCTATGTTTTTCCCTCTTCCTAAGGTTTGCATATCATCTGAGACAGTGGCAGATTGAAGGCACTGGCATCAGCAGTCACCTGAAAGCCCTGAGTGACAAACAGTCTCTACCTCTGAGGATTGTGTGTCAGCCAGCTGGCCTTCCTGACAAGGTGGGTGAAAATCCCTTCCAGGCACACCCTCCCTGCCCAGTGCTCCTGATCCCACAGCCCTCCTGGGAAAATAAACCCCTCTTTCCTTTCAGATGACCATAGAAATGTACCCCAGTGACCAGGTGGCTGATCTGCGAGCAGAAGTCACCCACTGGTATGAAAATCTGCAGAAGGAGCAGATCAACCAGCAGGCACAGCTGCAGGAGTTTGGCCAAAGCAGTCGCAAGGGGGATTTCCCTGGTGAGCTCTTCCTGCCTGGAGGTTTTGCCTTTACACCTTAAATGATTGTGGGTTTTTTTTCCCCAGATACCTCAAAGCAAGCATTATGATTTATTTTCTTTACTTGTAGTTCAAATTAATATCACACCCTCTTCTAATTAATATTGTTTTTTAAGCACTACCATTTATTTGAAATAGCAAAGAAAATATAAATCCTTTAAGTCCTTGAATCAGTCCAAATTCCATGTTCCAGCAGATTTCCCCCCGCATTATTTTTCTTCTTGTTGTTTGAATGATGTTATTTTCTGTAAACTGGAGATTCTGTTGCACACAACTTTATAAAATATTACATTTCTGAATATCTTATTCTGTATTTCATCTGATTCGTACACTTCTGGCTCTGCCATTGAGTCAGAGTTTGAAGCCACAATTCAAATCCATAATTTATGCTCTGTGTACATGTATTCCAGTCAGGTGGAAGATTTTCCTTACTCCTGCAATTGCTTTTTAATTTATGGTCATCCAGTAGCAGAAATGATTCTTCATCCTGCTTTGAGGCTGCTAATTTGGAATGTCACCTTGCTCTGTATAGTGAGTGAATATGCATCCTCTTGTTGTTCCCTCTTTGTGAGTGAAGGAAAATTCCTGCTTTATCCTTCAGGAGGGTATTATATTCCTGATATTATATATTACAGCATTCTTAGCACTTATTTCTGTTCAAAGTGTTTTCTGAATTTTCTTTTATGTTTTCTCAGTTTTTCTTTTCATTATAAGCATGAGTTAGCATGTAATGAACAATTGTCTGAATAAATTCTGTCCATGAACAGCTCTTTCCAACACCACCATTAATATATGTTTAAATGTGATTCAAGCTTGCTCTTCACAGTTTAACAACTTCTAAAAAACCTGTTTTAATGAGGCACAATGTAAGTAAACCAGACTGAATTTTGGACACGTTAATTGCCTTCTTTGTAGAATCCTTTTCCAGCCACTCAGCAGAATCAGTTTTAGTAAAGAAACTGTCTTGTTTTCCACCACATAGTAGTAAATATATATTTTTGTTGTAACAGGCATTTTAGAAACGTGGTCATGTTGGACAAAGTGTGCTTGTTAGAAGAGAGGTTTGGTTGTCTGCACGAAATAGAATTTCATTCTTCATCTTTTGATTGTTCAGGTTTCTTGTTCAGTGTTGAGTTCTTTGCAGGGTGTTCTCAGTTTTTCCCTTCTGAAGTGGGTGTGACTTCTTTGGTTCCAGCTTACATTTAAGATTAATCAATGTTTCTTTGACTTGACCACAAGTGTGTGGTACAAGGACATCTTGTTGATGATCACAATAATTTCCATTATCCTTCTGTGGCACAGTGTCATTTACTACAAAATATGGAAGACATGTTTGAATTTGTATTATAAATACTTTACACTGCAAAGTTGGGTATTGAAAAGGTTATTTGTGAATACAAATGCAAGTAAAGTAAATTTATGCAAGTAAATTCAGTTTATTTGTACAAGTTTTAATTAGTTTAATGTAATAATCACTTTTCTTAAGGAAATAGCAGCAAGTTTTTGCCTCTGCTGAAGGGTACACTATCAAAGCTGTGAAACTGAAACCATGATTCCAGAATTCTGCTGAAATAGGCTTTTATCCTAGGTGGCCTCATGGGACCTGTGAGAATGATTTCATCTGGGCACGAGCT
This sequence comes from Ammospiza nelsoni, assembly GCF_027579445.1. Classification (NCBI taxonomy): domain Eukaryota; kingdom Metazoa; phylum Chordata; class Aves; order Passeriformes; family Passerellidae; genus Ammospiza; species Ammospiza nelsoni. Next base: position 2,356,362 of record NC_080635.1, read on the forward strand.
GACAACTGACTATGATGAGAAAACTCTGCACGAGCTGGGCTTTAAGGACATGCAGGTACTGCCAGCATGGGAAAGGCCCTGGAGCTGTGGCCAGGGCTTGGCTCTGGTCTCCTGCAGCTGATTCTGCACCTGGGGCTGGCTGGGAGCAACCCCTGGGGTGATAACAGCCTCAAGGGCAGAGTCAGGAGTGTGATTGATGCTGTGTGAGGGCTGACCTACAGCAGAGGCTGGACACAGGGAATGAAGAATGAAGCAGGGATTTATTAAAAGGATCTCCTCCATGGATCCACCTTGGGCAGCACAAGAGCCCAGCCAGGGCTGCACCCAAGATGAACCAAAATGGTCCCAAAATGGACAATCGGTCACTTTTATAAGTTCTGCTCCATTTTCATATTAGAGTTAATTGTCCAATTCCAGCTCCAGCCCATCAAGTCCCATCCTTCTTTTTTTTCTTTCTTCATTCTCCCACTATGCTGCTGGGCCTGAGATCTGGATCATTTGTCCTTGGTGCCCAGCTGGAGAGGGAATTGTTTTGTCTACCCACTGTGCAGAGAGCTCACCATCCCATAATATGGAGCCCAGACCCACACACTAAAGCAGCACAGAACCTGAAAAATAAAAAAGCCAAACCTGAGGCATCAAGTGCAGCTACACCATGAATGCCTTAAGTGAAAGCAAACCCAAACTTCATTTGTGGCACTTGCCGAAAATGCTGCAAAGCCAAGATTTCACTACAAACCAAAAATTTTTTAAATTTTTTTATTCTGACCCTTGTGAAAGCATTGCTTGCTTGCCATAAAGCTGTGTCTGTGCTCTGCCTCTGCTGCAGATGGTGTTTGTGTCCCTCGGTGCCCCCAGGAGGGAGCGCAAAGGGGAAGGTGTCCAGCTCCCAGCCTCCTGCCTACCTCCTCCTCAGAAGGACAACATTCCAATGCTCCTACTCCTGCAAGAACCTCACCTCACCACCCTCTTTGATTTGTTAGAAATGCTGGCCTCTTTTAAGCCTCCTTCTGGAGAAGTGGCTATGGAGGATAGTGAGGTAATTCAGTTTAATTTTATTAGAACAATTGCATTTAAGTCTTATTTCATTGGATCTGGTTTTTCTGTGTAGCCAATTTTTCTCTACTCTGTTCAGTTGCTAGAGATGTTTATTGCCTGCTCATTCACATGGTAAAATCTTCATAATTCTCCTTTTTTCTTAGCAATTATATTGCTAAGATATTGCTAATATTTTCTTAGCAGTAATAGAACATTTGAATGTTCTAAATACTGTAGAAGCTATAAAAGCATTTCTTAAGAAACAATATTGATTATTTAAATTGATGTGGTGACTCATAATGGGAATTGGCTTGAAGAAAGGTTTGTAAAGTTTTATTGCAAAAAGCCAAGCTTGATCTTGTATGCCATCATTAGCTTGAGGGAAATTAAATCATATGTAGTACATTTGAACCTGCAATTTATTTATAAGTTTTATCTGCATTTAAATATTTCAAAATATGTGATATGATTTAAAGATGATGTAACTTAGTTTCTTGCAAGTTGAGACCTCAGTTATCATATCCTAATCATGGATTTAGTTATTAGATACAAAACAGCTTCTTAATTACAAATAAATACATTTTTGGGCTTTGAAATGTCATTTTCTCAAAGAAGTTGACAGTAAGAATGGTTATGATTTGGTTTGTCAGAGTGCAAGGTGTGAAGAGCTCCATCTCCATGCAGAGAACTTATCTAGACGTGTCTGGGAACTGTTAATGCTCCTACCAACGTGCCCTAATATGCTGCAGGCATTCCAGAATATTTCTGATGAGCAGGTGAACAAAGCTTTACATATTTATCTTTGTTATACTTGAATTTTTTAGCATCCAGTGTTTTAGTTGAAATGTCCCCAAATAGGAATGTTACGTAGTAAATCTGTTAAGTGTGCTGAGATAAGAGTAAACCTAATAAATCTAAAACTAAACAGAGATGTCAGCTTAGCTCCCAAAGTTAGTTTTTATCATTTATTTTCAAAGTTTATTTTATAAATTAAAAGAATAGCCAGTACTAATGATCACAATGTTTTTACTTGGATGGAAAGAGCAGTTTGTTCAGCTGCAGCCTGGCTTTAGCACTGTGGCTGTTGTGGTAGTGATACTTTTGTACTCTATTCCCTCAGCTCATAGCTTGGCTTGCTTGGAAGCACAGTTGATTTCTACAGATAAAAATATTATTCTGCCTCTTTAAAAGTGGTTGAAATTGCATCCTAACAGATTGTAGATATTGCAGCTTTTTATGCACACATGCATGACAATTTTGGTGGCAGTTACAGTGTGATGTTTGCTTTCCTCTAATGTAAAATTGTGTCTATTTTAGCATATAATAATGTTGCCTTTTTATTATTCAGATTGGTAATCATGTATAGAAATCTGCTTGAAATTGTCTAATTTCAGATAACAGATGAAATTAAACCCCTAAATAATTTATCTGTGCCACTTGAAAAATCCTCTCCCTGAATTTTTAGACAGATGAGCATTACATATAATTGTATTAATTATTTTCTATCTTTTTTTCATCTTTTAAGGGTAATGATGGCTTTAGCTGGAAGGACCTTCTGAGAATAAAAAGTGCCCACAAACTTTTGTATGCCCTGGAGATCATTGAAGCTTTGGGGAAGCCCAACAGGAGGATAAGACGGGAATCTACGGTAATTTCCTTGCACAGAATCTTGATTTTTCTCTGAACCAGAGCATAGATTGATGGTTTATTTTATAATGTTACAATTCCTGAGCTGTTTTTACAGTTATTCTTGTTTATCTTTAGGGAAGTTACAGTGATCTTTACCCAGACTCAGATGATTCAAGTGAAGATCAAATAGAAAACAGTAAAAACACATGGAGCTGCAAGGTTTGTTTTTCCTACACTATTCTATGATACCGAAGACAAATTTTCAAGAGAAATAAAAAAACCCATTTAAAACATTATCTATCCTAAAATATTTTATCTCAAATTTAGAGATAACATTTGCAAGTTTTTCTGTGTTATCAGGCTTGTAAATTTGTGGTGGCCAGGTACAGTTATTTCATTTGTTTTCATAAAATACCCAGCTGAATAATTTGTAATTTATTTATTAATTTATAAAGCTTAGGTTGGTATCTGACTGGTCTTAGTGGTATTTCTGTATCTGCTTTTTCTCACATTGCTTCCATCATATGCTTACAGTTTGTTGCTGCTGGAGGGCTCCAACAGTTACTGGAAATTTTCAATTCTGGAATCCTGGAGCCTAAGGAGCAGGAATCATGGACTGTGGTAGGTGTTCACTCTGCCTTTCTCTCCAGAAGAACATTCCTGGTATTTGTAAAGACTTTTAATGCTTTGAGCCTTTGGTACAGTTATTTTCTGTTGTGAAATAGATCCATTCTCTGATTGAAACCGTCAGAGTCTATCTAGTAACATCTTTTTTTAAAATATTTTATATTCCTGGAAGAGCTAATTATAAAAAGCAAGTGTACATATACTACTGCTTTTTTATGTTTTAAAACCACCCTCCCTGTTTTTCTGTGGATTTTGGGGAGAGTCTTTTATTCTTAAAATTGTAGAACTTAAAATTGTACCTCATGGAACCTTAGAGGGGAAAACATCTGGGTTCCTTCCTCAGGAGTGATTGGAACTACTTTGGTGTTACTATAACAGATCATAATTCTTTAAAGAAACCAAAAGTAGCCAAACAAGAATGGAATATTTATTTATTTTTTCTGCTTATTTTAGGGAGGGTTTTTATTTGGCGAATTATTTATTACAGTCTGTATTAAAAGCAGTAATCTGTTAATTGTCTTTCCCTTGTGTAAGAGGCCAAAATGGCCAAGGCCATTTTCCCTTGCTGTCAGTGAGACAATTAGCATAGTGGCTGTGGTGCTAATAAAGACACTTGTCAATAATGCACATGTTCTATAAGAATGTCTAATAATCACCTTTTTCATTATTATTCTATCATTAGTTTCAGCTAAGTTCAAGTTACTTCTAGTTTTTTTCTCCTTTATACCTTACTGAGGTTTTCAGTCGCAAATTCCATAGATAGCATTGAATTATGTGGAAAATAAATCCCTCAAAATTGAAGATTTCTCTTGTATTTGTGGGGTTCCCCAAGGGAGGAATGATGAATCTGACTCCATGTTTTTAGAAGGCTAATATTTTATTCTATTATATTATATTAAAGAATACTAAACTAAACTATACTGAAGAATACAGAAAGGATACAGATAGAAAGCTAAAAGATAATAATGAAAACTGGTGACTCCTTCCAGGGTCCTGACAGAGCTTGACCGTGATTGGTCATTTGTCATGGACATATTTTATCAAAAATACTTTTGCTAGGATTTTTCTCCTGAGAAGCTGAGAAGCCTCAAAGGAAAAGAAAACCAATGATTACCTGCTGCTGTGGAATGCAACAGGTGCATCTTTGATTGTCCATGTTGGTTGTTTCTAATTAATGGCCAATCACAGTCAGCTGGCTGAGAATCTCTGAGAGTCACAGCTTTTGTTACCATTCCTTTCTATTTCTTTCAAACCTTCTGATGAAATCCTTTCTTCTTTTAGTATAGTTTTAGTATATAATTTTCTTTTAATATAATATATTTCATAAAATAATAAATCAGCCTTCTGGAACATGGAGTCAGGATTCTCATCTCTTCCCTCATCCTGGGACCCCTGAGAACACCACCACAGTCATTCAGTTAAAACAATTCACATGAAACCAATGAAACAATCACCTGTTGGATAAACAATCTCCAACCACAATGCAAAGCAGCAAAGCACAGGAGAAGCAAATGAGATAATACTGTTTTCCTTTTCCTCTGAGGCTTCTCAGCTTCCCAGGAGAAGAATCCTGAGCAAGGGAATTTCTCCAGAAAATATGGCAGTGACAGATTTGTTTTCCTTCCCCTTCCCAGTGGCAGCTGGACTGTCTTGCTTGCTTGCTGAAGCTGATCTGCCAGTTTGCAGTGGACCCCTCAGATCTGGACCTGGCTTACCACGATGTCTTTGCCTGGTCTGGGGTGGCAGAGAGCCACAGGAAAAGGACGTGGCCGGGCAAGTCCAGGAAAACCACGAGCGACCACGTCAAGGGCCTTCACATCCCCAGGCTGACAGAGGTAGGAGGCACACAGAGGTTCTGGGAGCTGTAGGAAACATCTCCTTTGCTGAAAGAGTAAATGTGAAGTCCTTATTTTAGTAATAAAATTATGGAGTGGAAGAGTTAGTAGTACTCACTGATCTCAGTAATATAATTGATCTCTTGCTTGTTCTCTAGAAAAGTATTTGCATAGTTTTAAACCTGGCAACCAAAAGGTGTTTTTTGATGGTGATTGATGAACACATTAATTGGGAATTCAGAATTGCAGTGATTTGTCCCTGTTTCTTAGATTTTGTTTCCTGAATTGATCAGTCCTTTTTTACAGTAGCACATTATTATTATTAACCTGTATTTATAACATGAGCTGCCCTTGTCCTTGCTAAATCCATGTTGGATTCCTTTAGTAAACACTGAAGTAACTTTATTAGGGATACCTGAGTGAACTTACCTGCAGCTGTGAACCTTCCTGCCAGGTTGCTGCATGCTGATTTCCTAGGGCAGCCTGAGCACAGAGGGTGTTTTGGCATCAGGGGGACATTCACTGTAAATTGACTTTCTTGGGCACAGGACCAGCTGTGACTGCCAAAAAGTGCAGGTCTGAACTCTGAGCTGGAGCCAAACTTCCCCTTTGCTATACCTGGAAAGACCTTAACTATTCTATAAATATCAGCCTTTTTTGATAAATCCCTAAATCACCAGGGCTACTGTCATACAGGGAATTTAGCACATATATTAAATTTTTTGAACATGTAAATGCTGCTGTTGCTTTCTCTAACTGGTTTTAAATTTTTAGTTGTAAATTGATAAGTATTCTTGATTTGATATTTAAGTATTTTAAGATTTTCTTCACACTTGCATTTTAAAATTCTGTAGAGTCTGTCAGATTGGCTAAAGATAAATATTTTAAGAGAGCGGTTAGTCAGTAAAATGTGTTGATCACAGAGGTAGGCAAAATTTAAGTGTCCAACGTCATCCTCAGCCCTGTCTCCTCAAACATAAGGTTTTTAAAAGGCTGTGAGTAGTTTATGCTTTAAAAAAATAACATGTTTTTACTAAAAGGATTGAATAAATGGTTGATTTTCCTATTCAGTTGAATTGTGTTCTTTAGAGAATGAAATTTTAGCATCTAGCCCTAGTCAGTGAAACATGGGATTTTAGCTCTGCTTTAATAAAACCAGTAAATTGTTAACTGTGAAGATGCTGTGATTTGCCTTTGGCCCTTCCTCCTCTGCACAGGTGGGTTTATTTAGATTCGCACAGTGTGTATAATTAAAAAACAGATCAAAAAGCTTGTTGTTATATTAACTTGTTTTTTTTTTTTTTTTTCTTTCAACTTCAATTTTTAAAGGTGTTTCTTGTACTTGTCCAGGGAACCAGTTTGATTCAGCGACTTATGTCAGTTGCTTATACATATGACAACTTGGCACCTAGGTACAAATCTTCTTATTTTTGTGATAAAGCTGATGAGTGTGCTCATTTCCATCGCTGCTTTCCTGCAGGACCCACCCGGGGCTCTCCCAGCTGTGCTCCCTCTGCCAGCCACATCCCACACTGAGCTCCAGAGGCTGGAACTTGCTTTTCTTACTCACCTCCTGCCCTGGCAGAGAGGAGAGGGGTGAGAACTCTGTGCTCAGGGTGGAAGGCATGGGTGTATAAATTATAAATGACACAAATTCTCATGCCAAAATGTGGGAACGTTCCTCACTTGGGGTCACCAAATGTGGTGGTGTTCTCAGGGGTCCCAGGACCAGGGAAGAGATGAGAATCCTGACTCCATGTTTCAGAAGGCTGATTTGTTATTTTATTATATACATTATCTTAAAAGAAAATTATATATTAAAACTATACTAAAGAATGGAAGAAAGGATTTCATCAGAAGACTTGAAAGGAAAGGAATGATGATAAAATCTTGTGACTCTCAGAGTCTGAGCTGACTGTGATTGGCCATTAATTAAAAACAACCAACATAGACCAATCACAGATGCACCTGTGGCATTCCACAGCAGCAGATAATCATTGTTTGCATTTCATTTCTGAGGCTTCTCAGCCTCTCAGGAGAAAAATCCTAACAAAGGGATTTTTCATAAAATATGTCAGTGACACCAAAATCCCTTCTTTGTTTTCTCCAGAGCATTTTTAATTTCAAGGTAGCGTAAAGGAGAAATTAAAATAAATTCATTTTCATGTTGCTTAGTTGTCTGTCACTTTTGACTTATTTTTCTCATCCTGCTGGTACTAAAGGCAAAATCTGACATATATTTGGTCCTGTTGCCTTTTTGTCCTGAGAAAAGCAATTCTGTGTAAGGCTGCATTGTGGCAGGCAGACTGGTGCTGGGGAGGTCAGGTTTTTGTAGAATTGATTCCAAGTGATGGATAGTTGTTTTACTATATTTTTAAAAGATTGTTAAGGGCATTCAGAACATTTCCAGTCTGCAGGTGTGCTTAACTTGGCCTCTAGTTGAGATGCAGGAAAATTTTTGAAGTATAAATGCAATATTTTTGGTTTCATAATCTTTTATTGTAATTAATACAAATGGAAGTAAATAAATAGAAACATTTAAAGTTTGCAAATGTTTATTCAGAGTGTGGTTCCTTTATGAAGAAAACTAGATTTATTCTGTATGGGTCAGTTCTTAGCTCTGACATCTCTGTTTTGGATAAAATAAAGAAGGGGCTGTGGGTATTTCTCCTTGGCTTTTTAATCTTGTAAAGCTTTATGGGGGTAACTTGAAGGTTTTCATAGTTTTATTATTGTTGCTAATTTTGACTACTGCAAGCAATGAATCCTTTTAAGATGAATTAAGATTTTCCAAGTGGTTACTTAAGAGTAACTGGGTTGTGCCTTGTGTGTACTTGTATTTCTGAAATCTGTTATGTGCTGTGTGATAAAATTCAAATGATTTTCTCTTCTTCCCATCAGGGTGTTGAAGGCTCAGTCTGATCACAGGTCAAGGCATGAAGGTCAGTGCTGCAAAACAGCTGGGTCAGGAGCTAATCACAGGGATGGCAAATTGATGATAATTTATTATTTTCGTTTATTGCACTGTTAGAAAGCTGGAAAATCGTTTTCCTCCAAGGAAATACCCTTGGTTTCTGAGTGAAATCCAGTCTGGGTTTTTTCCCCAGTCTGGGTTCAGGGTGAAATCTGGTCCTGGTTATTCCCTGATCCACTTTCCAGGGGAAATCCACTCCATGTGTTCCCCCATCTGGATTTTCTGTGAAATCTGGTTCAGGTTTTTGCCTGAGCCACTTCCCAGGAGAATTCCAGTCCAGTTTTCCTTCAATCCCAATTCCAGGTGAAATCCAGGTTGTGTTTTCTCCCAGTTCAGCTTCCCAGAGAGTTCCTCTCTGGGTTTTTCCTCTCCTGTTTCTGGCTGAAACCTCATTGAGATTTTCCCAGTCCTCTTTCCAGGCTAAATCCCATCTAGATTTTCCCCCATTCCTGCTCCCACCCCTCATCCCCAAACTTTATATAAAACCAGGAAGGGGGAAATTCAGTTTTATTTTGGGAGTGAAGCTGGGGCAGTGGTTGGAAGCATCTTCTGCTCAGTGAGGTTTTCAGCTGCTTCCCTCTTGCCAAAACATTTCTTATTGGGCTTGTGGCAGAAATTCCATGTGAGACTTTTCAGTTCAGGTTGCATCAATGAGGAGAACAGCAAATTGAGACAAGTCCCATACAGCACTTTATCCTGCATTAATAACCAATGGCAGAGGTGTGCAGGCAGGATCCTATGGAAATGTCACACTTTGCAAAGAAGAAAATAGGAAATTCAGGTGGAAGTTGAGTAGAAGTTGAGGGAGATACCAGGAATAAACTCTGGCTGCACCTGAAAAGTTAAATTTAGACCTTATTCCAGGAGCAGCTTTATTCTGCCATGACGAAAAGCTTCATTGGCAAGACAGGTGGGGTCCTATTCCATAAAAAACTGTTCTGGACACCCCTGGACACATCTGTAATTGAGTGTTCAGGCCTTGTTTACTGGGAATATATCCCAGTAGATACTGGCCCCAAAAATTACTGCCATTCATTTGATAGGTCTGTGCTTGGGCTCCTGCTGCTGGCAGTCTCTCTCCTAAATAATGAAAGATGAAGAAAGGTTTCTCTGCTGATAATTCCTACAAAAATGGAGTATTTGAAAGTGTAGTCCTGGACAGCATGCTGGCCTTATTACAGAGGAAAGGTGGCACTGGATGGAGTCTGAAGCACTGCAAAATTATCGTTCTAATTTCATTACAAAGACACTACCCAAGAATTTCCAAAGTTCCTTGGGGGCTGCAAGGTGATTGCAATGGAACTTTTGTTTGGGGCAACACAAACGTGGTCACAGAAATTAGTACAAAACAGGAAGTAACTGTGCAGATGTGATGGTAAAACTCAGGTTTTTTTGTATCCTTAGTGCCAGGAGAGATTTTGTCTTGCCAGTTACTGAAGTAAATGTCATTTTGGGCTGTGCAGCCCTTTTGCCCAGGATGCCCTTGCTGTGCTTACACCCATTAGAACTGGCAGGTGTGATGAAGCCAAAATCAGAGTAAAAGGCTGCAATTCTGTGCCTGTGCTCAGCCTTCAGGGGCAGCTCTGAATTTGGCTGCCTGCTTTGGTCACCTGATGGCAGTGGCAGCAGTGTGGGATCATGAGAGGGATGTCCATGAAACAGGAAACCTTAAGGAGCTGTGAGTAAGGGTCTCTTGGGAACTGCACTCTCAGGTATCTGAGGAGCTGCAGCCAGTCTGTTCTGCTGAAGCTCACATTTGGGTGCTGGAGTTACCTTGATAAATGGTGTGTAATGCACAGCTAGGAGGGAAATAAGTGCTGGAAGTCAGGTTTAAGGAGCCAACAGGTTTGTTAAGTGTATGTTTGACTCTAGACAGGTGTGGTTTACAGTGGGGTTTGTCTATTCCTGCAGTCACTCACTGTTCCATGTGGGGTTTGTCTGTTCCTGCAGTCACTCACTGTTCCATGTGGGGTTTTCTGTTCCTGCAGTCACTCACTGTTCCATGTGGGGTTTGTCTGTTCCTGCAGTCACTCACTGTTCCATGTGGGGTTTGTCTGTTCCTGCAGTCACTCACTGTTCCATGTGGGGTTTGTCTGTTCCTGCAGTCACTCACTGTTCCATGTGGGGTTTCTCTGTTCCTGCAGTCACTCACTGTTCCATGTGGGGTTTCTCTGTTCCTGCAGTCACTCACTGTTCCATGTGGGGTTTCTCTCTTCCTGCAGTCACTCACTATTCCATGTGGCTCTTGGTGAGCTGGGCTCACTGCTGCTCCTTGGTGAAATCCAGCCTGGCTGACAGTGACCATTTGCAAGAGTGGCTCAAGAAACTCACCCTGCTTATTCCAGAGGTATGGCAATGGGAGCTTGCTGCATTCCTAATTAGTGTCATTACCTTTGGCTTGCCATTCAATCCAAGGCTTGTGGTTTCCTGCTCCAAGTGGCAGGACCTGCTTCAGTTCCTTGCAGTGCTGGGTGAGAAGTGATCACTGGAAGGTGGCACCTCTGTGTTCAGTCACAAACCAGGTTATAAACCCTCACCTTTCTCCTTGGCTTCTGTTTGAAGGTCATTTTTTCATTGCCATTTGTTGAAATTTCTGGGTAATTTGTTGAAATTTCTGGGTGATGCCACCTGACTTGAATTAGCTGAAATGTACTTCCCCATGATGTTTTTCACATTATTAGATTTTTTTTTTTTTGCTATTTATTTTTTATACTTAGAATCACAAAATGAGGTGAATGAGAATTGATACCAAGATCTTTGTCATGACCAAAGATTGGTCTAGCTTTTAGTAATTTTTTTTACTAAAGCTAGACCAATGATGCTCTATAGGCTTAAATGGAATAAAAGCTTAAAAATTGCATCAGTTATATTCACAGTGGAATTTTTTTTTTGTATTTATTGGTGATTGCTTAAAAGTGCAAGGTGGACATGGTGTGGTAATTCTTACCTCTTGTTTTATTACTCAAGCACAGAAAAAGCTTGCAGGCTGGCTCCCTTTAAAATCCCTGGAAATGAGAGAGTGCAAACTTCCAAACGTTGATTAGATTGTGGATATTTTTCTTAATAAAAGGAAGAAGAAAATAGTTTTTGTAGTGAAATTAAATTAATTAGTAGTTTTGAAAGAGTAAGAGTAAATCCAGGATTCACATAGATTTCCTTGATTTGCCTGATGTGATATTTTCTATTCTAGTCACTGTAATCATTTCCATGGAAAATACATAACTCAAGACACAGGGCACAAACAAATCATCTTTTTAATTAGAATAGTATAATTTGCATTTTTCTGTAAGCAGTTTAAATACACATTATTTGTAATCCCTGTTTGAGAAAAATACATTCAACCCTGATAACCTCTTAGATATTATGAGAGGAATTTATGTACCTATGAAAGGAAAAACATACAAAAGAAAAAAATCTTGCAAAGAATGTGTGCAATCATGTTAATTTCATTATTTTTCCTAGACTGCAGTTCGCCACGAGTCCTGCAATGGTTTGTACAAATTGTCTCTCTCTGGCCTGGATGGGGGAGACTCCATCAATCGCTCCTTTCTGCTGCTGGCTGCATCAACCTTGCTGAAATTCCTCCCTGATGCTCAAGCTCTGAAACCAATTAGGGTAAGAACTTAAAAACTCACAAGACTTTCTCAAAGATAAATTTCAAATTCCTATAAAAATGTTAAAGTTTTAAAATAATATAAAAAGTAAAAAAAATTATTAAAAAGTAAAAAATTAAGATTATTATTAAAAAGTAACATATAAAACATATAATTTAATATAATATAATGTAATACTATATAAGATAACATAACATTTTTATTCATTATTTTTATTCATTATATAATAATATCTTACTATTTACATTATATTATTGCATTTAAATATTATATTACGTTGTATCATATCATACTATATATGATTTAATATAATATATGTTGTTAAGGATTTAAGTCCTTAACAATATAATATATAATAATCTAATATCTAATATATAATATATACATACAAAATATAAAAACTAAACATGGTAGCACATTATTGTGGTGTCTGATACACTGTTTCAGATGCATGGAGATATGAAGGCTTCTGGCTTAGATGTTTCCAGAAACTTTCCAAAAATGGTTAAACTGTGACACTGCAGTAATTTATAGCTTGGCTGTGCCTGGAGAAATGCAGGACAACTTTTGGGAAGTGCTCTTGTTTTTAAATTTCCATGTCCATGTACACAGATATTTTTAAAAGATTTAAATTAAAACAGTCTACAGAAGATCTTGCAATATTTATCCAGGAGAGTTTTAAATTAGAGATGTATTTACTAATTGAAATCAGCCCAAGTTTTTCATGTTTTGTCCAGTCTAATCATAGATTTTGTGATTTGCAGTGGGTGGGATGAACTCCACACTATTTTACAAATCTTTTACAGGTCTGGCAGACCATCCTGACAATTTTTCAAGAAAATGAATAAATATTGCAGAAGAAAAACAGAGCATACACTGTTACCATTGTAAAATACATTGTTCTTATACTTAGCTTAGAGGCTTGAAGGAAGTAATTCTCTTGTAACACAGTTACTGGCTTCCCTGTGCTATTTTAATGCTGTTATTTTGTGTTCTACTTGGGAACAAAAGCAATTTCTTTCCACAGATAGAGGATTATGAGGAGGAAGCTGTGCTGAGACCTGGTTGTAAGGAGTATTTCTGGCTGCTGTGCAAACTGATTGATAACATTCATGTCAAAGATGCAAGTCAGGTAGGTCTGCCTTGCATTCATACCAATGTTTATTGCTTTTCATTTGTGTCTTCAGATGTTTTTTTCTTAACATCTGATGGACTGTGAGCAGCTCTTGGATGTTTTCCATCTCCCAGTTTACTCTGATGTGTATTTAGTAGTTCTTGGAAGTTTCAGGTCGTGACTCTGTGGGGTCAAGAAAGGGGAGTTGTTCTAACACACAAGGTGAGCTTAGTTGAAGGTCACAGACATGGGAATAGTGTAATTATCTGTGATAATTACACTGTTGATAATTCAAGTGTGTTCCAAGGAGGAGCTAATCAAGTATTTGATTAAAGCTGAAAGAGTTAAATTCAGTTAACAGACACTTAGCATAAATCAGAAAACTTACCTTAGGGCATGCCTGAAAATGAGTTTTAATTATCTCTGTTTTTCTGTGTGCAGTAATAACATTTCCTCCAAAAGAAGCCCATAATTCTTTCTGATTTTTGTTCTATTTTCTTTCTTTTCAATCAGACAACCCTGCTGGATCTGGATGCTCTGGCCAGACACCTCGCTGACTGCATTAGGAGGTGAGCCTTGCCCCCAGCAATGTCCCTTGTGTTATAGTGTGTTTTTTAGTTTGATTTGTGGTTTTGTAGTCTCTGTGTTTTTCTCCCCGTTTTTAGAGTGACACACACCTGCCTTTGTTGTTTAGTTGAGCCAGGTGTCGTTTATCTGTTTGTTACTCAGCTACTTCCTTGCCAAGTTTCAAACCCCCTTCCTTCCCCCCCATCTGTGGGAACCCAGGACATCCCTCTGGCTGTCCAGGACCCCTGCCAGGGGGCTCAGGAGCCCAAAACACCTGTGGGTTTGATTATGACCCGTGGAGCAAATTACCAACCTTGTATGAAGACCAGCAAGCCACAACAGTTTAAGTAGAATAACAGTGAAGTTATCAGAGGGTGGAAAAGTAGATTTTGGGGTTTTTGGTATGGGGGTTCAGGAGGCAAGATGGAGGGAACTGGGCATGTCCAGCCTTTCTCCTTCTTCTTCTTGGCCTTCATCTTCTGCTGTGATGTTGGCACTTTTGGATTGGTTTAGAATATAAGCTCACTGTCTAACATGGGTTATGGGTGTTGAAAAGTAATTGTAAACATTGTACACATAGTTTTTAGTATAAAGAGATAACACCACCCAGGCAGAGTGTCTGGAACTGTCTTGCTGGACAGACCTGGGCAGGGCAGGAGAAAATTTTTTATAGATAAGAAACAATAAACAACTCTGAGACTGAGAACTGAGGAGCCCTGACTCCTCCTTCAAGCACCAGACTGGGAAAAGACACTTTCAACTTTTCTCGGGGGCACTTTGACAAGCTGAAGATTCCAACACCCATCCAGTTGTTAGCCCTTCCTATGCCAAGCTGTTCTCCTCCCTTGAAATCCTTCATTGGTTTATATACTGTGTATTCCCCACCTTGTGTTCCAACCTCCCAGTTCTCCTGATGAGTTGAAGATTGTATCCTCCCCCAAACAATAAGCCATTGTTTGCAGTGTGCACTGGGTGCATGGTCACTGGGGCAGAGCTGTGACATTCCTTCTTGTGATGGTGTTCACAGGGGTCTTAGGATGAGGGGAGAGATGAGGATCTGACTCCATGTTTCAGAAGGCTGATTTATTATTTTATTATATATATTCTGTTAAAACTATACTAAAAGAATAGAAGAAAGGATTTCATCAGAAGGCTGGCTAAGAATAGAAAAGGAATGGTAACAAAGGCTTGTGACTGACCAGACAGTCCAGACAGCTGACTGTGATTGGCCATTAATGAGAAACAACCCCATGAGACCAATACCAGATGCACCTGTTGCATTCCACAGCAGCAGTAAATGAATATTTACATTTTGTTCCTGAGGCCTCTCAGCTTCTCTGGAGAAAAGAGGATTTTTCCTAAAACATGTGTGTGACACCTTCTCTCCTGTGTGTGCATCTCAGCAGGGAGATCCTGGACCACCAGGACGGGAACATCGAGGACGATGGGCTCACAGGGCTGCTGCGCCTCGCCACCAGTGTCATCAAGCACAAACCGCCTTTCAAATTCTCCCGGGAGGGCCAGGTGAGCAGGGCACTGCAGCACCCCTGAGTGTGGGATCTCAGCACCTCAGGATGGAGGTGCAGAGTGGCCGAGAACACCCTTGGGGGGCTCGGGAGTCCTGGAATGCTGCCAGAAGTGTCTGGTGGCTGGACTTTGATCCTACACAGGAGATGACACCTGTATGAGGACTGGGAGGATTTCACTGGGTGAATGGTGAAGGGATAAGTTAATTAGCGTGTAAGACACAGGGTTTAGGATTTCTGTACAGGGGGGTCTAAAGAAGTAAGATGGAGGAATTGGGGCGTGTCCTGTTCTTCTTCTTCTTCTTCTTGGCCTCCATCTTCTGTGGTGATGGTGGCACTTTGGGATTGGTTATTACTAGAAGTGCACCGGTTAATAAGGGTAGAAGGTATTGGGGAAAAATGATAAATATTGTACACGTAACTTCGGGTATAAAGATAAGTGACCGCCCGGGGGCTTGCAGTGTGCTCATGGCTGACTTGCTGTGCAGACCTCTGTCGGGCTGAAAGAAAATCTTTTAGATAAACAATTAATAAACACTGAGACCGAGAAAAGATCAGAAGTCTCTCCTCGTCCTTTGAAGCGTCGGCTCTTCAAGGCCATCCCTGGGCCTTTCCAGAACACCTAAACAGCCGAGAAACCGACACCTGAGAGATCTGAACTGGGCCTTTGCCACCACATTTTGGTTGCAGGGATCAGTATGTGAAAGTTTCTCATATTTCTAGCCTTAGGATGATGGACAAGCCCACACATATTCCTTTAGTGACAAGCAGCACATACAGTTTCTTCCCTTTCTGTGTAATTCCAGAATGGCATTCTTCCATCCCTGAAGTTTTATTTATTTTCATTTCTTGTTTTTAAATGTTTTTACTATTGATCAGCATTAACTGGTTTAAGTCCTTAACAACAGCTGATTTTGACCAGATCCTGGGCAGTCTGATCTAAAAGTAACAATTTGAACTCCACACCTGTGCAGTGGCAGAGATCTGTTACAAGATTATTGCATTCCACCTGTAAGGTGCACAAGTGGTGAAGCAGGGGAAGTTTGCTAAAAAACTATTTTCTTCATATTAAAATTATTTCTATTAATACTGTTTATTTATATTAAAACTATTTATTTATATTAATACTATGTATTTATATTAATACTGTTTATTTATATTAAAACTATTTTATTTATATTAAAACTATTTATTTTATCTTTGAGAACTGCATTAGCATTAAAAAAAAAGGCAAATTGTGTGTAAGAAAAATTTTAGATTGATTCTTTTTCTGTAGGCTCTACAGAACTTATTATTGGGCCTTTTCAGCTGAAGAGTAGGCCCTGGTGTTTAATGATGTTGTTTATATCTTGGTTGTTTATTCTGTTGTTATAAAACAGCCCTGAAGGTAATTTGATTGTCCAAATGTGACATTGCTGCTGGCATTTGAAGAGACTGCTTCTGTTGTTCCACTGGATAAGTGTATTTAACTTAGGGAGAGCTTGCAGATTAAATGAGAGTAAGAATTCAATTCACAGAATGCAGTGTGGAGGAGGATATGGAAATTAAAATAGAGGAATGCAAAGGTCAGGTTTATGTAGCTTGGATGTATGGAAAGCTTAAGAAAAGCTTGAAAAAGTAGTTCTAAAAGTTACTGAAAATCCATGTCTGGTTTGTCAGGTTATCAATCATAAAACCAATCATATTTTATGATTCTTTTCCTATTGGTATGTTCCTCTTTACACTATAATGTGGTTACAGTGCACTTTATGCAGTATGAATTGTTGAAATTTGTGATTCAGAACTGGTATTCAGGTCAGAAATGCTGCATGATAAAGGTCCAGAAAGTCAACAGAATTTCCTAGAAAATTGTGGATATATGGTTCATGTTTTAAGAGTACATTCAGGCTGCTCAATGTGCCAATTTCATGTTTTCCAGGAGTTTCTGAGGGACATCTTCAACCTGCTGTTCTTGCTGCCCAGCCTGAAGGACAGACAGCAGCCCAAGTGCAAGTCCCACTCCTCCAGGGCTGCTGCCTATGACTTGCTGGTGGAAATGGTGAAAGGCTCAGTGGAAAACTACAGGCTGCTCCACAACTGGGTCATGGCTCAGCACATGCAGTGTAAGAACCTCTGGAGAGTTTGTGGCCACTAACCCTGCTCTGGGAATTCACAGCTCTGCTGTTTATCTCCTGTCCCCTGGAGCAGTGTCACACAAGTGTTGGCATCTTTTGCTCACCTACCAATGAAATCCCATCATCATTTCCATATCACCTGTTCTTAAATATTATTATTTAGAGTGTGTGGTCCTGTTAAATGGCAGGTACACACAGGGAACACTGGATTTTACATGCTTCACCCTCTTGTGCTGGATTTTAATTTCCCTTTTCCTTTCTGACATGAACCATGGAATATTTATACATAAACCAAAGTGTAGAAACCACATGGAGGAATTGGAGTTCTGACCAGCCCTGTGGTGTTTCCAGAGCCTCTGGTATCACTGCAGTTGACTTCAGTCTGTACCCAGATATCTGCATCAAGCAGTTTTGCTGTGCCTCTTGGCTTCCATGCTTCCTGCCTTTTGGAGCCACAGTTCCTGTGTATAATATGGAAATCAGCAACATTTCAGCTAGTTAATATTTTATCTTTGGTTTGCAAATCCTCATTATGCATTTTTAGCTTTAGCTAGATTTCCTTTCACATGCCCAGTTAAAATTTCTCTAACCTGAGGTTCTGTAATTTATTATAATGTGTGGAATTGATTTTAGTGCCTTACAATTCAGCAAGCAAAAGAGAAATCTGATCATAATAATGCTTTGTGTTCTGTTCTCTTATGCCTGGGGCCTTCCAAGGTCTCCTGTGCTCAGAAGAAATATTATGAAGAATATATTTTATGAAAATATTGGATATTTATGTTTGCTATGAGCACATTATCTGCTGCTGAGGGTGTCTCTATCTCTCCAGGTGAAGTAATTTGTTTTTAACAATCAGTGTTTTCCTCACTCCAAGTCTCAGTAATTCCTCTGTAACATTTACCACAGTTGTTACTTTCTTCCAAACACTCTTTCCTAGATGGTTTGTTCATCCCAAGTTCTCCAGAGCCATCTGCTCTGTGCTCCTGCTCCATATCCAGCATTTCTCACTTGCATGAATGTTAATTTTATTTCAACTGCCACAGTGCTGTTGTCTCTGTGATGTGCACCCAGCACAGGACTTGTGAAACCTCATTTGTTTAAGGGCTTGTTGTTCCCTTGCTGTGATCCAAAGATTATTGAAACTGGGCTTTTCCGTTTTGTTATATCTGTAATCTTACTGGTCTTCAAAAATCTTAGTCTTAGGCCTATCCCTCCATCCTTCTTAGGAGAAACATTAAGGGAAATAGTAGAAATTTCCATCCTAGCTTTGATTTTAAATGTGTTTTCTTGGCAGGGAGGGCTCCCAGTTCATTCAGGATGATCTCACTGAAGAGTGCATTTAGGTATCTTCCGTTGTTCATAAATTTCTTGCAGTATTTGGAGTTTTGCTTCTTTAAAGACTGATAAAACCCTTCAGTTCAAAGAGGAGGTGCTTCACTTCCCAGCAAGTTAAAGATCATTTCTGGTGTTACCAGTGGAGCAGGAGCATCCTCACAAGGTGGAATGTAAAGAAATGCATGGTCATTCTGAGAGGAAAAAATTCAGCTTTAGTTTGCTTAAAATAGAATGTGAGCATGGCAAGATTGGTTTCAAGTTTCCCCTTCTCTTCCTGAGAAAAATCTGGTTTCTATAACAACAGTGAGGAATAAAGAAGATAGACATCAAGAAGTCTCAAATTTGCCTTTCTAGTTAAGATCCATATGGAGAAGGAAAAATTTTATTACACAAATGAAGTCAGTCACTTAAAAAATCCCAGGCTGGGGAACACAAGGTCATCCTGAGAAAGTCCTTGTCAAATTGCTGAATGCTCTTTGTCAGATGGAAGGAGGTGGAAGATCCTCCCAGCTGCTCTGTGAAGTACAGAGGAGTCAGTGATTGCTTTGCAATTAGAGCTTGATGAGCTCCAGGCAGGCAGAGATGCTGAGCCCTTCCATCACAAAGGGTGAGTTAGGATGCTGTCATTTAGGGATTGCAGGCAAGGGAGGGAATTTTGGATTATTCTGCCAGGCTCGTGACCTCCTTTAGGAGGTGAAATGTGCAGGGGAGCTTTGTTTCTACTGGCTGAGCAGCCCAGGTAACCTGAGGTCACAGCACTGAGGTTTGCTGAAACAGGAGAATTAAAGCTCTTTTCTTCCCTCCTTGGAGCTTCAGGGCTAATAGTTGTTTTGGTGCCAGTGCCAGAATGAAGATTACAACTATTATTTGTTGTGCAACAGAAAGTCCTGAGCGTCTGGTCTCTGAAGATGTGAGGATGCCAGATATTTCCTGAATTTCTGTCTGATGATGTGGATTGAGAAGAATCCCTAATGAGTCTTTCATCTGTGACAGAATAATTGAGGATTTAAAGTTTAAGTCTTGGACCCCACATAGCTTTTATGGATTGTAAAATAAATCCAGACAATTTTGGGGGATTCTTTTTCCTCTTTACCTGAACATGCACTTCAGCAGAGGTGCTGAATTATTGGTGGAACACACTGTGCTTTCAGAGAATGACATCTTTGGGGATGAATAGCAAAGCTGGATTCATGCAGGGCTTTGTGTCCAACTTCTTGGATACCAAGGAGGATTGTCTAAGCTGGTTACCATCTTCCTGACTGGCAGATGAGGAGAACTTTGCCATTCTTCTGATTTCTTGGCAGCCATGTCAGAACAAGGCTCATGAAAGAGTCACTCAGCCCTGCCAAACTTGTCTGGTGCCTCCCTGTGTAAGAAATCCATCTCTGCTATGAAATTCAGAGAATAGAAAGCTTGGAAGAAAAAGAAAATGGCTTTTTCAGTCTGATTCACTTGACATTTGGAGAGCACAGAGAGCCCCTTGCAGCCCAGAGTGATGTTGCAGGAAGGCTGCTCTCTATCCAAAGATTTTAAAGATTTTCCTCAGGAATATTGAAACCATTTTCCTAAAGATCAGGCACAGTCTGGCTCCTGCCTGTAAATGTACTGTCACCATGATATTTTCTGAAAAATCCCTTTGCCAGGATTTCTTCTCCTGGGAAGCTGAGAAGCCTCAGAAAAGAATGAAAGTAATTATCTGATTGTTTGGGAATGTGGTCTGGAGATCATTTACCAACAGCTGCATCTTTGATTGGTTCCATGAGAATTGTTTTTAATTAATGAGCAATCCCCATCAGCTGTGTCAGACTCTGAGGAGTCAGTCACAAGCTTTCATTATAATTATTTTCTAGAATTCTGATGTATCCTTTCTCTTTCTGTAGTATAGTTTTAGAATAGCATCTAATATAATATAGTGTAATGTAATATAGTATAGTATAATATAATATAGTGTAATGTAATATAGTATAATATAATGTGATGTATTATAGTATAATGTAATGTGATGTAATATAATTGATAATAATATATTATATATTTATATATAATTGACATATAATATATATCAATTGATATATATAATTGATATATATAATTGATATATATAATTGATATTTATAATATAATATAATATAATATAATATAATATAATATAATATAATATAATATAATATAATATAATATAATATAAATCAGCCTTCTGAGAACGCGGAGTCAGATTCTCATCTCTCACCTCATCCCCCCTGAGGACCTCACAACACCACAATGTACAGAGCATAACCAGTGACTTTTTATTAGTGTGAACATCCAACTTTTCATTGGATTTTTGCCAATTTTCCTCTGAACTGACTGCTGTCCTGCCTGTGTGCTTGCTGCCTCCACAGCCTCCCATGCCCCTTACAAGTGGGATTACTGGCCCCACGATGACGTTCGTGCTGAGTGCAGGTTTGTGGGCTTAACCAACCTTGGAGCCACGTGTTACTTGGCCTCCACCATCCAGCAGCTCTACATGATCCCAGAGGCCAGGCAAGCAATCTTCACTGCAAAGGTGAGTGGGGCACTTGGGCAGAAATTCACATTCAGAATCAGTGCAGATACTGAAAAAATACAGGTTGAATTCTAAGACGTACATCTAGATAAAGAATATTTCTTCAGGGTTTAGTCTGCTTTTTGTGTAGTTGGATGCTTTTGCTGGTGTCTTTTCAGTGTTTTTTTTTCTTAAATATTTAATGTGGTAGGTTCTTAAGGTGGCAGCGAAATAAAATGTTGCAAAAGTCATATTTCTATTGCTTTCAAGTAGCTTGATTCAGGTTTGGGTTTATGGGAGTTGTCTGTTGTTTCTTAACTGCTGATTTGTCATTTGGTTAAGAAATGTTTTTCCATGAATGTTTATAAAGTCCCAGAGCACGTTATCTCGTGCTGTCAGAAGTACAGCAGGCCCTGTAAATTATCATACTTTGGTTGACTTCCAGAAGTTCAATATTATCACTTTTATCTCTTTATTGTGAGAGAGAAAATATCGTTTTGGTCCCTGACATCACATAGAATGTGTGAAACACCCTCATTGGCAGTGACCTCATCATTTTCTGTTATTGTTCATTGCTGGTACTTGTCGTGTAAATTCTGGATTTACATGCAAATAAAAAGCAAATAAGAGAGTTTAATTTAACATTTTATTTTAAATTACATATTTATTACTGGTCTGTTCAGAAAATGCATTATGGAGAGGGCTGTTCAGAGTCCTCACAACATCTGTAAATTTAAAAAAAATATTCCAAAACCACTAACACTTTGTAATACTTCCCCAAAAGCTCCTACCTGCAATAAATTTTTAGAAAGTGAAGTTATTTTATTCTCAGGTTTAATGTTGACATGCCAAATAAAGTGTAAAAAAAGTATAAAAATTCTAAATAGAAAATAACAGACTGTGTGTTCCTGTATGCAATCATTTTTCTTTATGGTCCATAATAAAGTAATTGGGTTTTTATTTGGCTGTTGCATCTGTTTAATGTATGTTTTTGGAAAATAATAAGATCAAGTCTTCTTTTATGAATTTCTGCTAGTATTCAGAAGATATGAAACACAAGACCACTCTGCTGGAACTCCAGAAGATGTTTACATATCTAATGGTAGGTGTCAAAGAGGGTATTGTAGAAGGTGTCCTATTTTAGAGGTTCTTTGTACATAGTGCAGGTGAATCAATGAATTACAGAGGTGTTGGGGAGGTGGAATTTCCCTGGTGATAAAATAAAATAATTTATTTTTATGATTTGCATTTTCCTTGCCCCAATATTTAAAGATTCATCCATTGAAATGCAGCAAAATTTTGAAATTTTGGGATCGAACAAAATTAAAGCAGTTGCCAGATGTTCACTGCTGTTAAAACACTGAAACAAGTCTGAAATAATGAAAAAACCTGAGGAGAGTTGAGTGTCCAGACACTGGTTTTGTGTAAGAAATTCACAACTACTTTGAAGATGGGTGGGGAAAAGAATCTTGATTTGTAGTGCCTCTCATGATTAATAGAAATTATTAAATTAGGTGTTCATTAAGCATAAAATAACATAGGAACAGAAAGTCATAGCAAGACTTACCATTTAAATCTTGGAGAAAGCTTTTTTTTTCTATAAAAGGCAATATTTTATTTTTTCTAAAAAAGGCAATATTTTATTTTTTCTAAAAAAGGCAATATTTTATTTTTTCTAAAAATGGCAGTATTTACAGGAGGTGCTGCTTTGCTGTACATCCTTAAAAGAGAACAGAGTGAGTGAGTCCTGCATTCCCAGTGTGCAAGGCAGTGCAGTGGGGATGGATTCTAAAGAATTGCTTTGAATGCACATTCTTTGCTCTGGCTGCACACATCCTGTTGAAAACCAGATGAAAACATAGAGGAGTCTGAATGAGAATTGAGCACTTGGCGAGATTTTAGTCAGCAATGTCCATATATATATAAATACAAGCTGATGTTCTCACATTTTATTTTGTGTCTAAACAAATAGAAAATGCTCATGTTACATCTTCAGCACCATTAAAATCATTATTTTAATGATTCATTTAATGAAGTATTTCCTAAATATTTTTAATACTTTTTCTACTAATGATATTTTACTCACTGGTATCATGACAATGGTTATCAATTAGTTAAAAACTGCTTTGCATTTCAGCAGAAATATTGAGACATTTAGGAAATTATTCTATGTAAAAGATGTCTTTTTTAAAACAGATACTCATATGTGTGTGTGGGGTACATCTGTGTAACTTCAAAAGAAAGAGATTTGGGTTGATTTGGTGTTGTTTGATATTTTTTATCCAAAGGAAAGTGAATGTAAGGCCTACAACCCAAGGCCTTTCTGTAAAACCTACACCATGGATAAGCAGCCCTTGAACACTGGAGAGCAGAAGGACATGACTGAGTTCTTCACTGACCTGATAACAAAAATAGAGGAAATGTCTCCAGAGCTGGTGAGTTATTAAGAGGGAGCAAAAGGGAGCTTGAGAACTTAGGGATTTGCTCAAATTTCCTTGACAGAATTTATTTATTCTTTCTTTCACAGAAAAACACAGTGAAAAGTTTGTTTGGAGGTGTTATCACAAACAACGTCGTTTCTTTGGTAAGTGCTCCTTCTGTAGTCTGATCTTTTAAAGATAATTATTTCCTAACTTCTCCAAAAAAAGTGATTTCATGGCTTTTCTCTTGCCTTTGTTCAGGACTGTGAGCATGTGAGTCAGACAGCTGAGGAGTTCTACACAGTGAGGTGCCAGGTGGCAGACATGAAGAATATTTATGTGAGTAGTGCCAGGCTGAGATCAATCTCACATCTCACTGCCACACACTAAAGATGTCAATGCTTTTTGTCTGCACTCCAGTTTTGGGGTGTTTTGAGGTTGATACTATGGGATAATTTATTTTCAGCTTTTCACTGCTGTGTGCCATCAGCTGCAGCCAGCAATAGTCATTGGCTGTTGTTTTACAGTCAGTAATATCTATTTACTTGTTTTAAACATGCTGGGGTCATTTTATATGAGAACTGTAAATGTCAAAAGATTTAACATTTACAAGTACTACTGTTTGTGAAATTAATTTAAAGCTTACACCAACATAATTCTGTGTTTTCAAGCTTTTTAAACAACCATTATTCTCACAGTTGAAATTTAAATTTAACAGATTTGAATTCTTGGAGACAGCTTGGAATATTATGCACCATTTTTAAGTTGGTTCCTTAATTCTGTATATGGGTTAGAAACTGTTTTTCCTGTCAAACTCTTTTAGTTCAGGTGTGTACTCTTCTGTAAAAAATTTTGGGGCTTTATTTTCATAACTTATGGAAATGTTAATTAAACTCAAAGCAAGATTTGAAGGGAGGGGTTTGGAAAGCAGGTACAAGATATAAATATCCAGAATAACCTCCTTTTTTTGTTTTTTCTGTGTAGGAATCTCTTGATGAAGTAACTATTAAAGACACCTTGGAAGGTGACAACATGTACACATGTTCTCACTGTGGGAAGAAAGTGCGGGCTGAGAAAAGGTGTGGCCAGGGAGAAAGAAATATTCCTAATGGTTCTTTTTAGTAAATCCCTGGAATTCCATTTGGAATAACAGTAATCCTTCAGATGGAGCAGGACTCTGCTCTTCAATTCAGTTTATATCATGTAGGCCTGTAAGGATCCCTGTGCAAACCAGAAATTAGAAGGAAATCAAATTTCCAAATCAGAGAATCCAAAGCATCTTAGCAAAAGACACAGGAAAATGTTCATGACCTTTTTGAATTAAAAAACCCCTTTGGAAACATTAGTCCTGGGTTTAAAATACTAAAAGCTTTCAGAGGTTGGTGGGTTACTCATTATGCAGGATAATTGCTTAGGTTTCATGTCACCCAGAATTTCTTAACTAAAATTTCTAGCTTTAAAAATGTTTCCATGTTTTGCAAAGTCTGCTTATAAAGAGAAAGTCAATTAAAATTTTATGTTGTCTTGGTGTTGCAGCTAAGAAATTCCTTTGTTAGAGTTGGAAAACCTTGTTGTTTTAAATGACATGGGTGAGAGAGTAACTTACTTGAAAATCATTATTGGAAATTTTATGAGGTTTTATGCAGGAGATGTTGTGCCTCTGTGTTTTGGAAGATGTAACTCCCTGCAGTGAGGGGATTTGCATTGTTGAGTTCATTCATGGCTTATTTTATGAACTGTTTTAGAAAGCTGGTTCCTGCCATATGAGTAAATTTGCTGTTTCTTCCAAGATACAATGACAGAATAAACAGAATTGTTTAATGGGCTAAATTTGACCTTCCTGCTGCCACCCAGTCTGCCCTGCTCTGGGGCACTGAATTTGATATTTATGTCTTAGCAACAGATCTCCAAAGTTGCACTTGAAATAAATGTTTAAAATCTCTGTGAAAAATCACCCTCCTCAGCTTTTGTAACTCATGTTTGTTTGTGATCTTCAGGGCATGTTTTAAGAAACTACCTCGAATCTTAAGCTTCAACACCATGAGATACACATTTAATATGGTGACCATGATGAAGGAGAAAGTCAACACCCATTTCTCATTCCCTTTACGTCTGGATATGACACCCTACACTGAAGATTTCCTCATGGGAAAAAATGACAGGAAAGAAGGTTTGCTCATAAAATGGATTCAGCAAGCTTTGGTTCTCTGTGTTATACACTGTGTATTTATTTGTATATTCCCTTCCTGTATACGGAACAGATGCAAGTAAAATCAAATATACCTTTAATCAACCTACATTCCTAAAGTCACACACTGTATTTCACATAAGGAAAATAGCCAATTTTTGGTTTCCAAGTATTTTTTAATTCAAATTAATCTTATATTTTTTCACAAAGTATGAAAGGAATTGCAATTAATTGCATCCAGTTTATTGCTAATGTTGAAGTTTGGGTGTTAGGAAATAACTGATTGAATATGATACTGAATTCTTTCAGGTTTTAAGGAAGATGGTGGTGTTTTAGTTTACTGCATTGTTTATTTTATCTTTTCATTTTCTTCCCTAGTAACAAACTGTTATTCCTGCTCCCATATCTTTTGCCTGAGAGCCCTCTTAATTTAAATTTTATAGCAATTTGGATGGAGGGGGTTTACATTTTCCATTTCAGGGGAGGCTTTTGCCTCCCTTAGCAAACACTTGTCTTTAAACCCAAGCCAGGAAATAACTGATTAAATCTGGTGTTGAATTCTTTCAGGTTTTAAGGAAGATGGTGGATATCTGAAGGAAACTGAGAGTTATGAGTACGACCTGATTGGTGTGACAGTTCACACAGGAACAGCAGATGGGGGCCACTACTACAGTTTTATCAGGGACATTGTCAATCCTCATGCTTACAAGAACAACAAGTGGTGAGCTGGGCCATTTCTGTTTCCATATTTTAATGACTAAAGCTTGTTGGCTTTGTTAGGTGCAGTTATACAGGGCTCCTCTGGAAAGCACAGGATGTTGGAATTTGATAGTTGTAAGGTTATTTATTGATTTATTGGCCTACAGATCAGTAACCAGGAGAGTTTTGTGGTTCCTCAAACACAGGGGTGGCAGGGAATGCTGTGCTGGCCTCAGCACACAGGGTTGCTTCCTGATGGAACTAGATTGGAATTATTGCAGCACAAAAGATTTCCTAGGTTGTCCTTCCTGAAATCTGCTTGGTACCTTGGATGAAGATCCAGCTACATTTCTGGCTGGAGAATTTGGGGAAGGGGAGGGACATGGGCATGGGAAGGAGGAGGGAGACAGAGGAGAGCAGGGAACGCTCTGCCTGCTGGTTTTGGATGCGGTATCCCCATTTCTCACTGGAGCCCTGCCATGGGAGACAAGGTTTCCTCTCTTCCTGTCCTCCAGAGAGAACTGGAAGAAGGAACTTCCAATAACGCCAAACAGGACTTTGGGACCAGATTTTCATTTGCTGGGATCTAAACAAGACATAGCAATGAATAGAAATGTTTCAATCTTGGAGTCACTGGGAGTGCTCATGAAGCTTTATTTGCCCCTGGAGATGAGCAGCAGATCTTTCAAAGCCTCTTCTGCCTTGCAGGTACCTTTTCAATGATGCTGAAGTTAAACCCTTTGACTCTGCCCAGCTTGCTTCTGAATGCTTTGGTGGAGAAATGACTGTAAGTTATCCCTTAAATTTTTGTCATCTTCAACTCTCCCAGTGTCTGTTACAGCCTCTTACAACCCAGCTCTTTGTATGAGCCTTTAAAGGAAGCTGTCAGAAGTACAGTGCAGGTATTACTAATGAAGCAAAGTTAATTAGTGAAGTGTCTCTCCAAACAAGAGATATTTCTGTACTAAATCTGGTTTTTATCATACCATTTATTCAGCTATAAAAAAGTGAGTCTGAAGCTGATTTAGGAATCATTACACCCATTTATTAATATAAAATATATATTACACCCATTTATAATAATATATATTATATTTCATGCATTTTGTATTATATATATATATATATATATATATATATATAATATGTATGATACCCCTTTATTTATACATTATACCCATTTATTCAGGTATAAAAAAGTGAGCTAATTTAGGAATCCTTGCTTGTGGTGGCTCCTTAGCTCTGACCATTGATGAAGGAATCATTACTTCAAGCTTAGGTGTATTCTGGGGAAAAAAAGGCATTTTGATCTTTGTCTGTGCCTTTTATTGCTGCCTGTATTAATAATTTTTACACATTATTAATACAAACAACACTCAGGTTCTCAGGTTGTGCCAGAATTGATCATTATTTATAGCTGTATACAGGATATAAAGCACATTATGGATAGCACAGTATCTTACTAAAGCAGTCCTGGGCATAAGACAACTTCTCTTGTCTGGGAAAGACAATATGCTGAAAAAAAACCAAAAAATTCCTTTGTTTGGCACAGAGATAAAATACCTTTAGATGCCTGTAAAGAAGAGGTGTCAGGGAGATGGATGAGCCAGGAAATTGCTTGGGATGGAGGCAGAGTATTGCATAGTAGCTTGGAAAATTCAGAATAGGCCAGAGAAGAAAAAAAGAAAGAAGATTGCTTTGAGCAGGAACTAAATTGTCAGCAACCCTCATAAATATCATGAAATAAATGTGCAAGTGAACTGTCACAAACTGTTAAAAACTAAAGCATTAAAAAACTTGTAATTAATGGTTTTGCTTTCTTCTTGACAGACAAAAACTTATGATTCTGTTACTGATAAGTTTATGGACTTCTCCTTTGAAAAGGTATTTGTCTTCCAAACCCTTGTTGTGTGATTATATTTCTGAATTCATGATTTCTCTCTCAAAGCAAAAATGATACAGATGTTTTTTTCTCCAAGACACACAGTGCTTACATGCTGTTTTATAAACGGATGGAGCCAGAGGAGGAAAATGGCAAAGACTACAAATTTGATGTTTCATCAGAATTGCTGGAGGTACAAGTTGATTTGTTTTAACACCAATTTTTAAAACACTCTAGGAGGCCCTAAACATATCAAAAATCTGAATAAACATAGGAAAACAAATATAATTTAAAGCACTAAGGTGGCAGTCCTTTCATTTTGCTGTCTGCCTTAGGAGATGGTCATGGGATAGGAAGGGAATTAGGATTTATATTTTATGTGAATTTTAGATGTTTTCTCATTCTGTCCTGTATATGGGATAAATCCTTTTTTGGCACCTGAAAAATTCCATGTCACTGCTCCCTCTGGCCTGAGGCTGTTTCAGCATCTGCCACATTTTAGGTTCTTAATTGAAAATGTCTCTCCATTCCTAGCCAGCAAATCAGATCATGCTTTTATCCTTCTTGGTCTTAAAAATATTAATAGATTTTTATCAGAGTTAAATGTTCAAATTATATTGCTGTGAAAATCCCTATGAATTGATGTGATCAAAAACATCACTTTAGAGAGAGGAACAGGGGAGATGCAGAAATCCTGTTCTCGTTTAATGATGGAGATTCAAATCTTATTCTTTAGGAATTTATCAGAAGTTCTCATCAATTTTTGGGTTAGACTTCAGCTGTGCTTCTTTTTAAACTTGTTGTTCTCAAAATTTTAGCCCAAAACTCTGAATAATGAAGTTGTAAAAATGAGGCCACAGAAAGAGGAGAAGGTTTGAAGCTCTGTTCTGCAGTCCCATGGCAGGCACAGCCAATACTCACTGTAGTATGAATAAAACATCTTTGCGACAATTCCTTAAAACTAAAGAAAGTGCTTTCAGAAAGAGTTTTTCGTACAGAAAAATTTTGTGGCTTTTAGCCTTGGAATCATTTAAATATTTTTAAAATCATGATTAAGTAGTGAAGTAAACTGCTTTCTTGTATCTGATGGTAGCATTTTTTCTTCAGTGGATATGGCATGATAATATGCAGTTCCTTCAAGACAAGAACATTTTTGAACATACATATTTTGGGTAAGTTTTTCTTTAAAAATGTAATATTAATGCTTCTTTTCTTCTTGCAGATTATCATTGTTTATTTTAATTAACAAATAAAATTACTGACTCTAGGTTTATGTGGCAGTTGTGTAGTAGCATCCCAAGTACACTACCAGATCCCAAAGCGGTTTCTCTGATGACAGCAAAGGTAAGGATTTCCAAAGGATCTCATCCTCTCTTAACTGTTTCCTTGTTGACATTTTAATTCATGCATTCTAAATTAATGGTTCCATTTTTTTTTCCAGTTAAGCACTTCCTTTGTACTAGAGACATTTATTCATTCAAAGGAAAAGGTATTCCATTTACTTGTAAATTCTCATTAAGTAGCTGCATGAATCTAGTCAAAAGCAGATCTGTACTTTGCATTTTAAAAAGTGGGATTTTGAGCTGTAAAATTACTATACAGGATGCAAAGTTAATGTTTAGAGTGTAATTTACCCATTTATAGTGAGCACTGCACAATGGAATATAATGTGTATGTAAAAACGTATGGACTGGTATTATCTGTAGGGGCAATGTATTATTTATTCATAAAATGTTCATTGTTTATAATTCTTAAGATATGGTGCTTTACTGAACCATTTAGAAATGTGTAAAGATGATGCTGAAATTCATTATTTGAAGTTACAGTTTTTCCTGTATTTCTTTTCACAGCCTACAATGCTTCAGTGGATTGAACTGTTAACAAAACAGTTTAATAACAGTCAGGCAGCTTGTGAAGTAAGTGACTTAGGAACTCAGCAAAGTACAAACCAACTTTCTATATATTGTTTAACTTTCCTGGAGGTTCGTATCCCTGGAATATTTTGGACTATGAACTGCTGTATTTGGTATATTTGTGCTCTGTGAGATGAAATTCATCCTCTCTGATAACTGCAGATCCTGGGGAATGACTTAACTTTTATTTGCAGAAACCTCTTGAGACCACAGGCCAGAATCGTTTTGTCACTGGAATAAGAGAGAGCCAGTGTCACAAACTCTTTGTTTGATTCATTTTTACATGGTAACTT
This sequence comes from Ammospiza nelsoni, assembly GCF_027579445.1. Classification (NCBI taxonomy): domain Eukaryota; kingdom Metazoa; phylum Chordata; class Aves; order Passeriformes; family Passerellidae; genus Ammospiza; species Ammospiza nelsoni. Next base: position 2,386,654 of record NC_080635.1, read on the forward strand.
GTGTAATGAAGACCAGCTTAAATTAACTCACACAAGAGACATGGAAAGACAAAGAATTTGCTGTGGTCTTGTTGAAAGCAATTTTGAGATATTGAAGAAAAGTTTTGAGAGTGTTTCTGTGATAATTTAAATGTACAAGGAGCGTAGCATAGATTATGTCCTGCCTTCGACTTTATTCAGTAGAAAGGAATTTAATCCATTATGCTTTTATAAATTGATTCAAGGTTGATAAATTATGTAACATTGAGTATTTGGGTGTACATTTGTCTCAGTGGGGTGTAGTCCTGAGATCTTCGGGTGAAGACATTAATGTAGTAAAGAGTACTCAAGTACATTAAAAGTAAGAATGTTGATTCTTCATTTTAAACTGTCTTTCCTTGTGACTCAAAATTCTGGGAGTGAGAAGACTGAGCTGTGGTATTTGCTGAGTCTGACTTGGAATGAGTCATTCTCTGTTAGTTTTATACTTTTTGGGTCTCTGGAGGCCGTGAGGCTTTTCCACATGTTAAAATGCAAAAGAGATCTAACTTGGGAAGCTTTGTTTAATCCTATCACTCTTCTGTGAGATTCTTCAGGTTATGCTTTTTTGTAAGCATGGTTTTATGCTGTTGACATCACTTTACAGGATAAGTGTGTTCTTCCAGGTCATTTTCTAATGCCATGCAGAGCACAGGGATAAGAAGATACCAGATATAAATTTATATTACTGTTTAATGCTATTGATCTTTATTTCTTTATTCCTTCATGCACAGAAGACATTTTAGATTTCCCTTGGATTAAAACTTGCCTATTCCTTAATAATAGTAACATCGATTTCTCTTCAGACTTTAATATCATGCAAAAAAGAAGATTGGACTAGAGCAAGTGTGGAACAAAACTAACACAGTATGTATCTTCTGCAGTGGTTTTTGGATCGTATGGCTGATGATGATTGGTGGCCAATGCAGATTCTAATAAAGTGTCCCAATCAGATTGTGAGGCAGGTAAGAAAAAGTTCCTTTCCAAGTCAGGTGACTGCTTGAGCTGTGAGCAGAAACAGCCAGGTCTGGTGGCTGTGATTCTGCCAGTGAATACCTGAATTGTCTGAGGTGTTACAACCCCAGCACAGCTGTACAGGCAGCATCACTGAATCACAGTAGATGCAATTTAAGGTTTCTGTGACTCCCTCTTGATCTCTGCAAATCTGAACATTTTACATTTAAACAAAAGATTTTTTTCTGAATAAATTCAACATTAGTTCATCAAGCTCCACTGTCAGAAAAAAAAAAAAAATCAAACTGTTTACATTCAGTACTCCTCAAAGCTCCAATTGGAAACATGTGTAGTAAATTTTTGTGGGTAGAGGTAATTTTACAGTATTATGCCACAAAGCATACTCTTTTCTGGAAATATTTAAAAAAACAAACCCTATATTAGTAGCATTTGGACATTCACAAATCCAGCTATTGATAGTGTCACTTACAAGTGAACTTCTTTACAAGTTGTTAAGGAGTAATTTTAACAGTTACTCTATGTAACTTGAATTCTTCAGTTGGATTTCTAGCTATTAAAGTGATATTTCCATGCAGACCCATACATAGTTTTTGGATGCAATGCATCAGTAAAAGAATATATGTCATGGAAAACTCTGTGCAAGGTAGGCAAGGTCTTCTTATGAATGCTTTACAAAATAGAAATTACTGGAGGGAATTTCCTTCAAATTTTCACATGAGTTCTATGAGCCAGCAGCAGAATTAAAAAACATCTTGCCAAAATATCAAAATGTTTCAGACAGTAGAGATAGAAGGGAAAAAGTAGAGTCATGTTTCAGTGCACCCCAATATTAAAGGCTGGGTTTAGGGTTCCTCCAAGAGATCTGTTCATAAAAACCAGGTTTGGCTGTTCTGTTAAAATTCAATCTCAGCTTTGTCTTTCAAACTTGGAACCTGTGAGGAGCTGGGACTTGGGGACAGAATATTCTTTGTTTAGGAGTGGCACATGGCCCTTTTTGTGGAGGACTGAGGGTGTGCAGCTCACTCCTTTCTCCTTGCAGATGTTCCAGCGCTTGTGTATCCACGTGATCCAGAGGCTGAGGCCAGTGCATGCTCACCTCTATCTGCAGCCAGGAATGGAAGACTGGTAAAATAACCCCCCTGCCAACTTCTGGTCATTGCTGCAGCTGCTTTTATTGATCAGTCACTCAAAACAGCCATGGAAAGCTGAAATAGTGCTAATTGTTCTTTGTTATTCTGCTCAAACTGGTTGGATTTATTTAAAAATGCCAGTAGGGTTGCAAAGGGCAGTGTCACATAGTTTGAAACATTTGCTCCCTTAGAGTAGGTTTTCAGCATGGTCTTTGTTTTTCCTATCACTTGGACACTGCAAGTGTAAATCTCAGTGCTCAGACTTGAGAATTCTTCTGTGAATTGGATCTGGAGGCACAAAGGTGGAAGGTTTTATTTGTACATCCTGTAAAAGAGTTTGGAGATCAGAGGGTAATTCTATAACTAAATCACAGGTTTTGTCAAAAAGGAGGAAGAACCCTCTTGGATTCTCCTTTGCTCTGCTTATCATCAAGAAAACTGTCACTTTATCTCCAATTATGAGATACTTAAACTCTTATTAATACATGATGAGAAGAAAAAAGTGTTTTTTCTTTCACCTCTTGTGTTACAGTTGTGATTGTGATAATAAATTTCCTCCAGTGTGAAAATGGCAGAGTTAGTAATAACTATGCTGCCATATCAAAATTCAGGACATGAAGATACAATTTTCATGGCAAAAAGCAGAATTTTATTTGCTTTGGAAGCTTTACTTGTGTCTGTGACTTGGCTTTTTTCAGTGACAAGGTCCAACCTTGAGCAGATGTCTGAGGCTGAAATTCTCATTAGGTAGCTGCATGAATCTAGTGAAAAGCAGAGCTGTGCTTTCCATTTTAGAGTGGGATTTTGAGCTGGAAAATGACCGTGTATGATACGGAGTTAATATTTAGAGTGTCTGAGGCTGAAGGTGGATGGGGCTCTTGTGTTCAGGAAGGGTGCCTTGCCTTGGTTCCATAGCTATAATTTCATTCCCATTAAATTCAACAAGCAATTCAAGAGGATGATTTTAAGTAGGAGATCCCCAGTACTGTTCTGAGAGTCCTTTTCCTGAGCAGCATCTTGGTTCACAGCCCCAATTTGCTGAACTCCTCAGCATTTGAAGTGCCTGATGCTCCCTCGGGTTGGGCTGGGTGTTAGCCAGGCTGTGGCTAAGGGGTGAGGGATGTGAGAGCAGGGATTCTGGTGCATGCTGTGTTTGCACTGGCTGAGGATGCTCTGTGCCCTGTGCTGTGAGTGCCATGGCCACCCTGGCCGCTGTTCCTGCAGCTCTGATGACATGGACGGGCCCGTGGAGGACATTGGCAGCCGCTCGTGCGTGACGCGCTTCGTGAAGACGCTGCTGTCCATCATGGAGCACGGCGTCAAGCCCCACAGCAAGCACCTCACCGAGTACTTCGCCTTCCTCTACGAGTTTGCCAAAATGGGAGAGGAGGAGGTGGGTACAGCCCTGGCCTTGGGCAGGTGCTGCTGGCTCTGCACAAATGGATTTTCAAGTAATCCCATCATCCCTGCGTTTTTCAGAGCCAGTTCTTGCTCTCTCTGCAAGCCATATCCACCATGGTCCACTTCTACATGGGAACCAAGGGGCCTGAGAATGTAAGTTGGAGTATTTTATATAACAGGAGCTAATCTTGCCTCTTTTACATCTCTGATTATTGTTGCTGTGTCTTGAATAATCCTTCAGCTGTTACATTAAAATTGCTTCACTTCCACAATTGTTTTCAATATTTACGTGAGTATAATATTAAAAAAAATATGTTGAATTGACTTTTATTATTTAGCATAGAAATAGGCACTGAGTAAAAGCAATAAAGTTGCCCTTAACTTGAAACTAATGGTAATGCTATTAACAATTGATTACTTACTCCTGTTGTACAACTTAGGTTCTTAAATTTACCTGCTTTTTTTGTTAAATAGACCGTATCTTCAGCCAGCCTACCTCTTGCATTTGTAAATACAATTTTGCTTGTGCAAAGTGCATGTTTCAATGTGAAAGTCAATTGATTAAGTACTTCCCTGCTTTGGTTCATGCAAGTTGATGAAGTTGTTTGCTATAAAGGACAGGCAAGGACCTTTGAAATGAAGGCACAGAATGTCCACACCGAAGTTCTCTGGTTTTTCCTTAGCCCCAGGTAGAAGTGCTTTCTGAGGAAGAAGGGGAGGAAGAGGAGGAAGAGGAAGATATCCTTTCTTTAGCAGAAGAGAAATACAGGCCTGCTGCTCTTGAAAAGATGATTGCCCTGATTGCTCTTCTGGTGGAACAGTCTCGCTCAGAAAGGCAAGAGCTCCCGAAAAAACAAAATCAGTTTAGAATTTATAGTCAGAGATTTTGTGGGTTTGTCTGAGGGTTTTATTGTGGGCTTTTTTTGCAGCATAAATAAGGTTGTAAATGAGCCCATTATATTTTTAATAACTTAAAAAGGGACTGTCATTGTTGACCAAATGAAAGACTTTGGTTAAATACTTGAACACATTCAATTGCCCACATTTGATTTTCTTTTGTTATCTCAGTTGAGTACAGCTTTTTTGTGTTGTTCAGTTTTACATCAACACATTTACTGTCTCTTGTATATTGTGATACTGAAGGATATGAGCTAACTCTCAGTCCTGAGTGTGTCCCTAACCACAATCATGGCTGAAGTAAAATAAAATGATCTTTTTCTTTTGTATTTCAGGCATTTGACCTTGTCCCAAAATGACATGGCAGCACTGACAGGAGGAAAGGTAATCAAGTTAAAAATGGCTGCTCTAGCCTCCCAAGCCCTCTGTGCTGTGTAGCTGTAGGCAGTGAGCTGTATCTGCTTGTTTCTTGCAGGGTTTCCCTTTTTTATTCCAACATATCCGTGATGGGATCAACATCAGGCAAACCTGCAACCTCATCTTCAGCCTGTGCCGCTACAACAACCGCCTGGCGGAGCACGTGAGTAGCAGGGACCTGCAGCTGCTCTTTGAGATCCCCCCACAAATCTCATGGGGTAATGGGTGTTGTTTTCACTGAATAAACACAAATCTAATGAGTTTTGTGTGTTTTCTTTTCAAGATTGTGTCCATGCTGTTCACATCTATAGCAAAGCTGACTCCTGAGGTATGTAAACACACCACCTGTCCAGCAAATAATCTGTAGTCAAAATTTCCTGGTTCAAATCACAGAAATAATCCTAGCTCATCAAAAATCTTGCATGGAAGATGGAAGTTTTTGTGCCATTGAATGAAGTCTAACTGCACTGTTTGCGAAGTTTTGTAAAACAGAAATTTGCGCCACTTGGGATGAAAGTTTTGTTCAAATCAAATAACATTTCTAGATTCTCCACCCATATGAATTTCTTTTAAAAAGCTGGTAACATTAAAGTATTGTGTACAAGAATAAGTGGAGATAATTACTTATTATCACACTCTTCAAGATTTGGGGCACTGTTTTGTAGTTCTGTGCTGGCAAACACATTTCTCATTCAGAGTAAATTCCTGCCCTGGTAATAACAGAAATATTGAGAGTTCCAGATGGATTCCAGATGCAAAATAATAGTTGTAACCACTTACAACTATAATTATAGTTGTAACCACTTCGTTGAAATGTTGTTAAAAGCTGGGTGAGTCTTAGCAGTGTAAAACCTCAAAATGAGATACTTTTGGATAAACTTCCCAGGATCCATATTCCATGTTATGTAAATACATAAAAATTATAACTTATCTGAGCTGGTGATATAAACCATGATAAATGGGTGAATTCTTCAGCAATGAAGAGCTTGATGCTTTCCTTTTTCCAGAATAATGTCTATATTTCCTCTAATAAATGCATACATATTTTTTTTTTTCCTATGACTTCTCCTGTCTCATATGATCCTGTTGCTTTGCACTGACTGTAACCAGTGGCTTAATTTATAGCTATATATGAATTATGTACAGATTAAATAGTAAGAGATTAAAGTATTATAAATGTTCATGTCTGAAGTTGGTAGAAATCTTACAGACATTGGGATTTAAAAAAAATACTCTTAAAAAAATGGTGGATAAAATTAAATAGATGAAATTGAGTATTTTCCCCTTTTCTGCATTACAGGCAGCCAATCCTTTTTTCAAATTGCTGACAATGCTGATGGAATTTGCTGGTGGACCTCCAGGAATGCCACCCTTTGCTTCTTACATTCTGCAAAGGATATGGGAGGTACAATATGTAAAATAAAACAGAAGCTAAATTTTCTTTCTCTTGTTGGTTCTTTTATGTCTCTTTTGCTTTTTGTTATCCTTCCTGCATCAGTCCATAATTTTTTAATTATCATTCCTCTTCTGAATAAATAGCAACAGCCAATAGACATTAAAAAGTTCTATTGGAACTTAATGGCTCTTCCTGTTTAACTTCAAGTTTTAGTTTATTGAGAAATTAATTGATTCTTAATAAGGGCCTAGAATGCTTTTTCTTGACAAATTTCACATTGTTTTCTCAGTTATCCTTTTGCAAGGCCTGTAAAATGTTTCAATACCCGTCATTTGGTTGTGGGTTTTTTGGCCTTTATGTACAGGTTCCTTGAATATTCATTTGTCATTTTTGGTTCTCTGTAAAATGTCCATTAACACTTTTAATGCATAAAATAGTGCCAGACTGAATCTGCTGGATAATTGCTGTGTGCAGGACCAGCCTTGCTTGTATCCAAATGAGAGAGACTTTTTAACCAAATGGGCACAGGGATGAATTCCTTTCTCTGAGCCACAGATGAGCCATTGAAGGTTTCTGTTCACCTGCTGCTCTCTGAGCTCCCAGTACAATTCAGGGTCTTCATTCCTGGCTGAGAACAGCATGGCCAGCCTGCAGACTGCTGAGCACCAGCTCATTCCCTTTAATTCCCTTTAAAAATGGGGCTGCAGCACTGTGGACATGGATTTGCTGTCCCAAAGGGTTTCCTGTGCTCAGGAGAGGCTCTAGGATCACAGATGTGATGGATGAGCTGGAGCTGCTGCACCTCAGCTAAAGGGAGTTCATGTGGCACATCTCAAGGGGCACAGTGACACCCAGCTGGTGACACAGGTCCAGGAATGTGAGAGCCAGCAGTGAATGCCCAGACTTGGGCTGTAGAATCTGCTTTCACAGCCTCTCCAGCTTCTGGAAGTCATTAAAAGTGATTGAGCTCTGCAGACGCTGAGAAATGATTGTATCTTTCTTGGACATTCCCTCCAGCCATTACCCAGGAAACCTGACAGAGCAATTTGTCATTTCTAAATAGAGGGAGGAGATTGTTCTTAAGGTGTTTATTTTAAAAATGAGATTAAAATTTTATAAGTAGAGTTATGGTTGTGTCAGCTGCTCATATTCTTCAGGTGGAGCAGGGGAACTGGGAACAGCTTCAGCAACCCAGTTACTACCTCTGGTTCCTTAGAGTAAAACTTCTCCTTGTCTGGGCATCTGGGCCTTGAGGTAGAAAGAAAGTAGGTTTTAGAAACTAAACAAAAGAAAGAATGACATTTATTGGCCTTATGTCAACAAATTTCCAGCTGCACAGAGCCACAAAAGCTCAGGGAGCTTTGTTTTCTCCTTATTCTCTCAACGTTTGCACAACAGCATTCATTGCCTTTGGAAAGAATGGGATGAATTTATTCCTTGAAATTGTATATTCAGTAAAAAATGCAGTAGTTACCCTCAGCATGAAGCTGTATGAACATCTTTGCATACCATTTATTTTCTTTTGATGTAACTTATAAAAATACTGATTCAGTGTTAAGGTTTGTGTTAGATATTTCTAAGAAATACTTGTCTATAAAGACAAGGTTGTTCCATCTTAGTGCTTAATATTTCAACTCCTAAATATCTCATAATATGCAGAAAGAATAGGCAGAGTAATTTCCTGGGCTTAGACTGTACTTCCAAAACTCTGAGCAAGGTTCAGAAGCACAAACCAGTGAAATTTAATAAGGTTCTCTTTGTGTGTAGAGCAGCTCAGTCTTGCAGGAGCTTTGATAGCCCTAAAAAGAAATGTTGGAAGTGATTTTAGGGGTTTCTGATACAATCAGTGCATAGTAGGAAGATGAATGTATTCCCTTTGATTTCCCCCTGTCTGTAGGTGATTGAGTACAACCCCTCTCAGTGCCTGGACTGGCTGGCTGTGCAAACCCCTCGGAATAAACTGGCTCACAGCTGGGTCCTGCAGAACATGGAGAACTGGGTGGAGCGCTTCCTCCTGGCACACAACTACCCTCGAGTGAGAACTTGTAAGTGGATTTTAATTGGAGAAAAATTGTCACCTCTTGCACTGAGTTGCATGCTCCTGTGTTTGGCTTTTCTTCCTTTTTTAGCTGTTGTAGAATTGCTGGGTTTAAAATCTTGGGATAACTGAGGTAGAGGTGATACCGATTTTTATTAAAAAGCTGTGTTTTCCTTTGGTACCTTGAATGATACATTGGTAGGTTCTTTATTCTAAGGGGTTAATCTGCAAGGTCCAGGAATACCTAAAGAAGGAAAAGGGGTAATTCCAGAGGTTTTCCATTGTGTCCATCACGTGGCTGTACAGTAGGTGGGAGGAGTACATGTTGTTCTTCCACAAGAATCCCCAGCTGAGTCCTTTGAACTTGTGGATCAAAGAGAAGCTCTCTGTGCTTCCTCCCAGGTTCCAGGGTATCCTGGCTCTCTGGTTTGTCCTGCTGGGAATCACACTGTCACATTGCCAGAGAACATTTTCAGCCTTCCCTGTGTCCATTTTTTTAACAAAGGAGGCTCCACAGTACAGGCCATTGACTTTCACCATGTTTCTGTGGCTGAGGGAGATGGGAAAACTGGAGCTTCAGCTTTGCAACAGGGTGCAGTTGTGAACATCTCTGAGGAGGTAATGACCTCTAGATTGAGCAATGGACAACTTCAGTCATGGAAAACCTCTGGGATGCATTGTGTGATGGGATCTGGGGTCACATTCTGTGGTGGGATGCATTGTGTTAGCACAGGCAGCAGCCAGGGATGCAGGTGGCACATCCCAGCACCACTTTTAACGTGCTTTGTGCTGCTGTTACCCACTTGGGATTTTTTCTAGTGTGAATGCAGCAATACCAGCTTCCGTAGAGTGCTTTGAAATGTGCAAATGGAGCAGGGGGTGCAGTTGAATTGCTGTTTGCATGGCTGTTAAGCAGGTATGTCACTGTCAAAGGCGTAACAAATCTGTTTTTATTTGAAGCCGCAGCCTATCTCTTGGTGTCGCTTATTCCGAGCAATTCCTTCCGTCAGATGTTCCGCTCGACGCGCTCCCTGCACATCCCCACGCGGGACCTGCCCCTCAGCCCCGACACCACTGTAGTCCTGCACCAGGTCTACAACGTGCTCCTGGGCCTGCTCTCGCGGGCCAAGCTCTACGTGGACGCCGCCGTGCACGGCACCACCAAGCTGGTGCCCTACTTCAGTTTCATGACCTACTGCCTGATCTCCAAAACCGAGAAGCTCATGTTCTCCACCTACTTCATGGACTTGTGGAACCTCTTCCAGCCCAAGCTCTCGGAGCCGGCCATCGCCACCAACCACAACAAGCAGGCCCTGCTGTCCTTCTGGTACAACGTGTGCGTGGACTGTCCCGAGAACGTGCGCCTGATCGTGCAGAACCCCGTGGTGACCAAGAACATCGCCTTCAACTACATCCTGGCCGACCACGACGACCAGGACGTGGTGCTCTTCAACCGCGGCATGCTGCCCGCCTACTACGGCATCCTGCGCCTGTGCTGCGAGCAGTCGCCCGCCTTCACCCGCCAGCTGGCCTCCCACCAGAACATCCAGTGGGCCTTCAAGAACCTCACCCCCCACGCCAGCCAGTACCCAGGGGTGAGTGACCAGTGCCACCGTGTGCCAGCCCCTCATTCCCCTGTCCCCTCTCGTCTGGTGTCTCTTGGAGCTTAACACACCCGGTGGTGACAGTGGTCCCTGTGGGTTTCCTGGTGGAAGTCGTTCCTGTCTTTAGATCCATTAGATCTGGAAGGGGGGGTTTGGCCACAGACATGTTTTGTGAAAAATCCTTTCCTTAGGATTTTTCCTCCTGAGAAGCTGAGAGGCCTCAGGAACAAAATGCAAACAATGGTTATCTGCTGCTGTGGGATGCAACAGGTGCATCTGGGATTGGTCTCATGTGTTGTTTCTAATTAATGGCCAATCACAGTCAGCTGGCTCAGACTCTCTGTCCTAGACACAAGATTTTGTTATCATTCTTTCTTTTGCTATTCTTAGCCAGCCTTCTGATGAAATCCTTTTTTTTATTCTTTTAGTATAGTTTTAATATAATACATAGCATAAAATAATAAATCAGCCTTCTGAAACATGGAGTCAGATCCTTGTCTCTTCCCTCATCCTCAGACCCCTGTAAACACAGTCACAGGGGTTGGTTTGAGTTCTCCTTGCTGCAGAGCAGTTGTTGTTTCTGGGTCTTTCCACTGTTCAGTTTTCCAGCCCAGTCATAAGAAACAAGGAACAAGCTTTGATGGTGGTCTCTAGGAAGGAGGTTGCATTATAACAAAGGTGGAGGAATTCCCACTTTCTTCTTTGCTTTCAGCTTCTGGTCTAGGGCCAAGACTTGGCCTGTAGCATTCCAGGGGAGGACAGACTGGTGCTCCCCTTACCCAGGTACCTTTGGCAGAGCTGGGAGTTGTGCTGTCAGTGACACACAGTGACACCAGCAGAGAGCAGGTGCTGGGTGAAGCAGGCTGTGTGTGATGCTCAAACCACAGGCCTGCAGAGGCTGGAGAGACAGCAGGCCTGGGTGTGAATGATCACACTGTGGATATTGCTTTGGGATCCTTTGGGCTGTGCAGGGACACAAGGAATGCAAAGCTTGCCATCACTGTGAAGAGGAGGAGGATGCAGGGGATGTTCCATATTGAACTCCTGCCTAGATCAGCTCACAGGGCAGTGTTACATCTGACAGTCCCATTGCTCTCCTCGTTGGCATCTCCCCTCAGAAGTCTGTGTGTCTGGCAGGGGACCTGAGTTACCCCACTGTGTTTGGTGTTTGCCAGGCATATGGGGCTGCAGCAGGGCTTGGCACAAGCAGCTTTCTGAATGTTTGGTCCCAGGGATGGGGATTTCAGATTGCTTTGTGCATGTAAATGTGACACATGTACATTATGTGCACATAAGTGCAGCAGTGAGCTGTGCTCCTAGGCACCGTCAGCACATCTCAGTTTATAACTTTGACAGAAAGTCTGAACCGTACCACAGTGAGAGAGCTGACTCTAACCAAGTGTTTCTGTGTGTTTTAGGCAGTAGAGGAGCTGTTTAACCTCATGCAGCTGTTTGTAGCTCAGAGGCCAGACATGAGAGAGGAGGAGATAGAGGACATCAAGCAATTCAAGAAAACCACCATCAGCTGTTACCTGCGCTGCCTGGACGGACGCTCCTGTTGGACAACTCTCATAAGGTACAGCCCTGTGCTCATCCCCAGCCCAGCTGGAATTCCCTCCCCAGCCTCCCCCAGGAGCAGAGCTGTGGTTCCAGCTGCTCCTGTTGGCAGCTGTTACTTTGGAGCACAAATGGGATGTAGGAATTGTGCCTGTGGGACAGTTTTATTGTGTGGTGTCTTCAAAGAGTGTTTCATTTCTGCTCTGAGCTGAAAGTGCTGCTTGGGCATTCTCAGCAGAGCTATAAATTGCTGTGCATGTAGGTCAGGGCTGGGGTTTTACAGGAGCTCTTGGTGCAGGCAAAGCCTGCTGGAAAGGACAGGCTGTGGTACCTGGAGGGGCTCCTGCCCTCACCTGGCACTGCTCTGTCACAGCCACCTTGTCCCAAACCATTCATTAGCATAATGCTTTCCTTTCTGTTCTGCTGCAAGCATCAAATATTCTGATAAAAATGTTTCCATACAGTTAAAAGGCCAAACATATGCTTGACTGAATCTATTTAAATGTATCATTTAAGAAGCATAAACTTCTGTCTTTCCAAGAATATAATTTTCCATATTTCTGCAGGGGTTGTATGGGAAACATTTCTGTAATGGTTATGTATAAATTACTTTCTATAACATAAAGGAGGTTGATGGCAGAGGCATTTTTAAATTAAAAAGTGTGGGGGGGGGGGGTAATGATGGGAAGAATTTTGTTATTTTGGGGTTTCTTTGTTCTTTTGTGATTATTTTCCAAAATACAGCATGAGTATAACAATTTTAATCTTGGACTGAGATTTTCAGTGTTCTCCATGTTTGGTTTTTTTTCCTAGTGCCTTCAGAATATTATTAGAATCTGATGAAGACAGACTTCTCGTTGTGTTCAATAGAGGATTGATTCTGATGACTGAGGTAATTACTTTGTTATTTAATTATAGCAAACATCCCACCCTGGTGCTTCCCCTGTCAGCTTTAATAAGATTTCTTTTTAGTAATAAAAAGATCAGGAAATTGTTTGTGTGCTTCTCAGGACAGAGGGAAAACCACCAGCAGATTATGCTGAGAGGGATACATTTGTTTTTTTGGTGTAATTTCTTTTATTACAGGTAATTGGGAATGAAGGGCTGAGTGCAGTCACACAGTTCTTAGTAGTTAAAAAGTGTTAAGGCAAAAGGTTAAAAACCAGAAATAACTTAAAGGGTGCTCAGCTGTAATTGTGGTCGATATTTCTGACTCTCCTTTGAGGCAGTTCTCCTTTTCTTTCCTACCTGTTGTGCCTTTGTTTGCAAGGAGTGGTCTGAAACACATAAACTCCATTTCTTTCTGATGGAACTAAACCTAAAATGCATTTCTGGAGCACATCTAATTGTTGTAAGGGGATTTTTGTCCATGAGACCAGACCAGAATTATTTCAAAATTTAATGGAAAATATGAAATCATGCACCTCTGACATGGATTGGGATGTCAGGGCCTGCTCCCAGCAGTTTCACTCTGCACATCCCCCTGTCCTGATGGGTGGAACACCTGGATTCCATCCAGCACTCCATGGTGGAGGTGATGAATGAGAATCTGTGTTCATGGAGCACTGGCAGTGCTCTAGGGGCAGGATCCCTCTGAGAACAAGAATTAAACTCTGCATGTGCTGGAGAAAGCATAAAAGCAAGCAAGATTCATTCTTGGCACCTGTAGGGTGGTGTATTCAGGAGAGATGTTAAACTGGGAGAATCCATGGTGCAAGACAAGTGGCTCAGAGGTTATTGTGGCTGTGCAGAGGTGGGGTTTTGGAATGGGATTTTTGCTGCAGGAGGGGGCAGCCAGCACAACTGGGAGTTGTCAGAAGGATTGGAGCAAACATCTGTCAAGGATATTTAGTCTGCCTTTGCCATGTGGACTGGGTGATGCTTTCAGGTTGATTCCAGTCCCATTTTTATATGGTTTCTATAAAAAATTCTTTTAACTCTTATTATGTCACTGGTTTGCATTTTCTGGGAAAAAGTGTAGTAGAAAGAGCTGGAATTACAGAAACAGTGCAGTGCTATTGGAAAATTGAGTTTTCAGGAGGTTGTTATAAATACAAGGCTATAGATTAATTAATTGTGGTTAATTACTCCGGCATATCTGTTCCTTTTTGTTATGAAAATATCTCCATCCAGTAAACTGGGTGTGAAAGGCCAGGAACTGGGCTGTAAGGTTATCCATACATGAAATGTAAGTAGATCAAGGTACAGACATAGATATGTATAAAAAGAACTTGCTTTAGCTTAGTTAGCCCTCATCCATACTAACAATGGATAATTAAGTTTGTGAAGTGTGTGTAATATAAAAGGAACTCAACCTGTGTAAAGCATTGCTAGAAATGAAATTAAATGAAATTGATGCTACTTTCCAGCTTGAGGTTTGCAGGCCTTATACTGTCCCTTGTTGGCTGGAATTGTTTTGCCTAGAGATCAAAAACTGCCTGAAGGAGCTGTCACATGCAGGGGAGTTTCCCACTCGAGGGTGGCTGTGTGTCTTTTGTCTTCACTGTAATACAAAAAGGGCCTGGCAAGGGTTTGCATTCTAGGGTTGGAGGCTGCTGCTCCTTTATCTCTCAAATACCCCAGCAGGTTAAATATCTGCTCTCACATCCTGTGCTGGGATTTTTGTAGTTCAGAAATGAGTTGCTTTTCCTTACCAATATTTCTATAAATCACAGATGCCTACAAGGTATTAAAGGAGAAGTAATTCTTCTGATGCACAGCCATATATCCTTCAGCAGCATTTTGAAAAATGACTGGCATCCATCTTAATCCTGCCTTTTTTCCCCAAATTCATATATCTGTCTTTGTGCACCTCCTGTATCACTTTGTCTGCTGGCTGAGGCAGTTTGGGATTACAGGGATATAAAAATTCTGTCTCTCAAATGCCTTTTTGTTCACTGGGTTGTAGATAAAGGTGTGAAAACTTGGTAATTATTTTGAGCTGGTTACACAAACCTTTTACCTGGAAAACAAATGAAGAACTTTGTGATTATATTCAACACCTTCTATTTTTTTGTGTATAAAATACCTTGTTTGAGCATAAAATAAATGTAAATCTATCTGCAGGATAAGAAGAGGAATACTGACCGGTACCTTAGTTTGGCAACATAAAGTTTGGCTTTTTTTTTCTTCTTCCCAGTCCTTTAACACCTTGCACATGATGTACCACGAGGCCACAGCTTGCCACGTCACTGGAGACCTGGTGGAGCTGCTGTCCATTTTCCTCTCTGTTCTGAAATCCACACGGCCCTACCTGCAAAGAAAAGGTTTGGTTATAACTCTTGTTTCTAAATTCATTTTCCTCACCCAAACCCTGATGTTTTTTCTTGCTTTTCTTGCTGTTTTTTAAAACTTGTACAGTAGAATATGTGTCTGTTAATGGATATTAAATTGTTACTTATTAGATTACTGACTTAATAGCAAACTAGATTTCATCAATTTAACAGCAGTAGACTAATGAGATTTAACAAATTCCTAGAAGCATTAAGACCGTGGTAGAGGAAAAAGAGACTCCTCAGCAGTAAAATTTTGTGCTTTTTCTAATAAGTTTTGAGGCATGAGCTAAGCAGCCTCCTGGGATGTTTGCCTTGCAGATGTGAAGCAAGCTCTCATTCAGTGGCAGGAGAGGATTGAATTTGCCCATAAGCTCTTGACTCTGCTCAATTCCTACAGCCCTCCTGAGCTGAGAAATGCCTGCATTGGTAAGTGCTGGCCCTGCAGAGCTGTCCTGCCCAGCCCTGCTGTGAGCTGGAAATGCCACAAGGGCTCTGCCAGGGGAGGTGGGGATGGTTGGTGTGGAGCTGTCAGTGCCTCTGGTCCTGTCAGACTGCTCTGGGCGTGGCAGCTGCCTCTGAACATTCCTGTGCTCAGTCAGGGCATGCAGGCCGGGGACACAGAAAGCCACAGGTCACTGTGAGACTGATTGGCCACCTGGTAAGGGAGTGACTGAAGAGCAGCTCAGGTGTCGCTGAGTTTAGAGTCAGATCCCAAATCTGAGATTAAAATTCAAACATGAACTAAAGCCCCCCTCAGAAGGGAGCGTGGAGACCAAGTTATTCTGAGAAACAGCTTTTCCTGTTCATTTTTATGATTCAGTACTGTGAAGTGCCATAGTGGAACTAAAGCATAAATAGCTTGTAGAGAGGAATGGATTTGCTTTTTAAAGTGTAGACACAGATAATACATACAAATGCCTCTCTTGCATTAGCAGAGCTATTTCAGAAAGGCCCAGGTTTTTTCTAGTTTAGACTTTTTTAATATTATTTAATGGATTGCCGGTGAAGGCCTAACACTGTGTCCAAACCACCCTTTTTTGTGTGATTTGTATGCATTTCTCCCTATTTTGAGTATTTTTTCATTGTCCTCCTGACTGCTGCTGGTTGCCCTTTTCCAGGCATCACTGCTGCTCTGTAAAAGAAGAAGCAAAGAGGGTAATTGTGTTTCTCCCTGTCCAGGCTGGCCCCTCCCTGTGGTTGCTGCAGCACTGAGCAGGGTCTCCCCCAGGGCAGAGGTGAAGGGAGCTGGGATGGAGCCAGGGGTGTCACACTCAGGTGCTGCTCACGGCAGAAGGGATACAAGAGAGAGTTTGCAAATGTATGAGCCTTAAGTTGAACTGTTTGCTGTTAAGAAATAACAATTTGTAATAGCAAAAACAACTTTTTGTTTGTAGATGTCCTCAAGGAGCTTGTACTTTTAAGTCCTCATGATTTCCTACATACTCTGGTTCCATTTCTACAGCACAATCATTGTACATACCACCACAGTAATATCCCAAGTAGGTATTTCAGTGATTGTCTTTTGAAGTTCTCTTACACTGTTATTTCTCTGTCGTGTTCCTTGCTGATGTCAAATATTGACCTTTTTAATATTATCCCTATTTTATCCGAACTTACACTACAGTGTCTCTTGGACCTTATTTTCCATGTCGTGAAAATTTGAAATTAATAGGGGGGAAAAGCAATATTCGTCCTCCACGGCCTGAGCTCAACATGTGCCTCTTGCCCACCATGGTGGAAGCCAGCAAGGTATGTAAACAAGTGGTCCTAGAAAGAATAATTTCTCTGTTGTTTTCCCATTTTTATAAAGGTGTTGGCAGAATCCAGTAGCTCAATGCATTTACCTTTTCTTTGTAAACAAAGCATAATTCTTCTTCAAGATGTGTTGTCCTCATATACTCCATTCTAGATGTGCACTTGAGAAGCACCATTTCCCTGCCCTTGGGGATACACAGCTTCATACTGCAGGCACCATAAGGGTTTGGGCCTTGTGGCAGGAAAAAAACCCGTGGCACACATTCTGGTAGTTTCCCAGTCTGTCTGTGGCATTTATGAAGGAAATTGAGGCACCACCCAGGGATTGTCTAGATGGGTTTCACACTACTTTAAGATTTCTTTCCAGACAGCCAAGGAGACCCTACAGGTTCCATTTTAGAGTCCATTCAGCTGGGGCTGAGGCATAATCTGCTATTTGTTTGGGTAAAATCCAGTGCCTGAAATGTCATAAAGGGCTTGAAGTCTTTTCACTTGCCATTTTCCCTCTGTGGGCTTCCTGATGGGATGCCAGCTTTGGTGGGGCTGCTCCGTAGTGACTTTGCCACATCCCGTTGTTACAGCTGCAGCAACGGTGGGATTCAGCTCACGTCACTTTGCCTATCTAAAACAGATAAGAGGTCAGCATCCAGCTCCTCTGGGGCTCCTGCCATGAATAGTTACCCTGGGGAGGAGAGCAAGAGCTCCCCTCCTTCCTGTCCCGGGCACCACGGCGTGCAGGGAGCAGCAGTGACTGTAGGTTTTGGATAGCTAAAGTCAGGTCAGGTGAATCCCACCCAAAAAGGAATATGTATGGACAATCATTTGAAGCAGGAGAACTGGTTACTTGCTGTCCGGTAACTGTGGTTCTTCAAGATGCTTTGTCCACACAGATTCTGTGCTCGTCCTGCTGTGCTAATTCGAGTCCTGTCCTAGGGGATTCTTTCGGGTGAAGGAATTGAGTGGTGGTTGAAGCCGCCATACCCCTTGTGCCCTCAGGTACAGTGGTCGCAAGGACACACTGGGTGCAGGCACAGCCCCAGTGGACACAGCTATTCAGAAAGAATCCAATCTCCTGCACATGGGGCCTATGTGCACGTAGATGGGAATCTGTGTGGGCAACACATTTCGAAGAAGCACGGTTACTGTAGGGTAAGTAACCCTTCTTTTTTAAAGCTTTCAGAATGATGCTGTGTCTATTTGTGCACCATCAAATTGATTGTGTTTGAAAAGAGAGGTAGAGAGCCAGAAATCCAGTGTTTGAAAGGATGGTAGAGAGCCAGGAACTGCCTCTAGTGGGTTCCCCGTCGTGCATCCAGAAGTGACACTACATAATGTAAATATAGAAAGTTGTCATGTTACGTGACAGTATTTCATCCTTTATATCCAATTCCTAATACATTAGGAAGGAGAATATTTTTAAAGCTGTGGAACCACATCCACAGTCACATTGCCCTGTGGGTTTGCATGCTTGTTTTTCATTCAGTTGCTTTGTATAAAGTTGCAGTTTTTGCTGGAGTTTTAGACATTTCCTCGTGGCTCTCTGATGCCATTCCTCTGGCTGATGCCATTTTAAGCTTATGTATGTCCAAAATATTAAAATATCCACATATGTGTATCATTGGGTTTGAGACATTCATGAAAATTCTGCTCTGAAGCTCAGTCTTGAGAAAATTCTGATTTCTACAGATCACAACTGACAAGCAGTAGTGTGTATATATTTAGGTGTCTTTATGTGATACAGAGTTACTGTGTTCTTTTCTTCAA
The DNA here is from genome assembly GCF_027579445.1 of Ammospiza nelsoni. Classification (NCBI taxonomy): domain Eukaryota; kingdom Metazoa; phylum Chordata; class Aves; order Passeriformes; family Passerellidae; genus Ammospiza; species Ammospiza nelsoni. The sequence goes on from NC_080635.1 coordinate 2,404,881, forward strand.
GCCCTGCTGTTTGCACAGCTTTGCACCCTCTGGGTGCTGGCTCAGAAGCCTCCAATGAGATTTTCCTGGCAGGAATTGCATTGCCATCCCTCCTCCATCACACCCTGGAGCTTGCCAAGGGCTGGCTGAGGAGGCACCTGGAGGCTCCCAGTGTTCTCCTGTATTTCAGGATGGAGCACTGCAGGGCAGGGGCAGGCAGGGGGTGCTCAGGGCACTGGGAGCTGTGCCTTTGGTGCCCTTGGTGCCTTGGAGGCTGAATGAGGCTCCCTTAAATCTGCAGGGCAAGGACGATGTTTACGACCGGATGCTGCTGGATTATTTCTTCTCCTACCACCAGTTCATCCACCTCCTGTGTCGGGTTGCAATCAACTGTGAAAAGTTTACTGAAACTTTAGTGAAAATGAGTAAGTATCCAGGTGAAACTGCCACAGGATTCTGTGTGTGATAGCTCTGAGTCCTTCTGCACCAGGTTTTATATTCAGAGTTTTTAAGGAAAACTTGTTTTGGGTATTATTTTTGTATAAGAAAGTGCAGCCTTACCCACATGACTGAAATGTTTCAGGCTTGCACAGAAAAGAGCTGAGGTAACCACTGAGAATTCAGTCTTATTGTACATTTGGAGTTTAATACAGGACTCACTGAGGCTGTTTCTGGGTGATTGGCAGTTTAAATGGCTTTGGATCACATCTTGATTCCTCAGCATCTCAGCAATGGCAATTAACTGACAATATTTTAATTTTTGTGTTCCCACACAACCCCAAGGGCAAGTTCCTCAGTGTGCACAGATCAGAGTGTCACACCAATAATGTCATCCAAAGAGCAATGAGAGAATGTCCTTTTATCCCCTGAATCACCCCTCTGCTTGTTGTTTGTCACACTTTCCAAGTGTTTATTAAATGGACTGTGAAAACCTCACAGACACTTCAGCTTTCTGATCATACAAAATGCTTGGAATGTGATCCTTGGCACTGCTTTTCTGAGCAATTTGCCTGTGTCCCACGGAGTTCCCCACACTGACTTGTTCCCTTATGCCTTTGCAGGTGTCCTGGTTGCTTATGAAGGTTTGCCTCTTCACCTTGCACTCTTCCCCAAACTCTGGACTGAGCTGTGCCAGACTCAGGTAAGAGCCAGAACCAACAGAATGGAAACGGGGGAAAAACACACTGAATGTGGAACAAAGATGTTCAATAAAACATCTGGTGGATGATGTTCAATAAAATACTCTGCCTGTGTGACTGCTGCCTGAGAAGCCCTGCTAAATCAAATATAAAATTCTGATGTAAATTCTGATTGCTCCCTGTACATCCCCCAAAAGCTAAACACAGCAGCTCCCCCAGTAAGGGTGGTGGGGGTGCAGAAATCCCCTCACCCTGCCTCTGAAATTCCAGCTTTTCATGTAGCACAAACACTGGGATGGTGAAGGAAGCATGAGGAGGTGTCAGGGTCTGGGTGTGATTGCAGAGGAGCTGTGGGTGGCTCACAGAGCAGGAGGCTCTGTCCCTGTCACACACCGCTGGGGACGAACTGGCCTTTCCTTCCTCACAGGAAAATGGGCAATAAGAATTGTCAGTAATTGCTTTGTGCCATTCACTGGCATCTGGTAGAGCTGAGCTGTTCCTCAGTGGGCCTGGCTGCAGTTCAGTGCTGACTCTGCCACCTTCTCTCTCCCTGCCAGTCTGCAATGTCCAAGAACTGTGTGAAGCTCCTCTGTGAAGATCCTGTTTTTGCAGAATATATCAAATGTATTCTGATGGATGAAAGGACCTTTCTTAACAACAACATTGTCTACACCTTTCTGACACACTTTCTCCTCAAGGTAAGGGGTCTTTTAGCAATAATCATTACTCCAAGCAATGCAGGCACTGATGTTGTTTCCTTTTTTGATTTTTTTTTTCACAGTTCCAAGTTTGTGTGGCTTTAAAAAAAATACTTTGTTTCCACAGGTACAAGGGCAGGTATTTTCTGAAGCAAACTGTGCCAACCTAATCAACACTTTAATTACAAACCTAATAAATCAGTATCAAAGCCTAGAATCTGACTTCAGCAACCAGAGAGTTGAAATTTCCAAAGCAAGCTCTACATTAAACGGGGTGAGTATTTTCTAAGGAACACGAGGCAGCTCATTCCCTACAGAAACTCCTCAATGCCCTGTGCAGGTGTGAGACACTCCCTGCCCCAGCTGAGCTCCTGGAGGGGCCATGGGAAATTGGGAATATTAACCTGGCTGTGGGGAACAGTGTTAACCACTGCAGGAGCATTAATGGTGGGAGTGCTGTAGCCCAGCAAGGTTTTGTGTCTGAGCAGGGCATTGTCACCTCCAGGACAAATTTGTGTTCGGGTCAGCACATAGTGAGTGGGGAATTTCAGTGGTGTGAGTAGCTCCAGAATGGGATCTTTGGGCTGCTCAGAACATGAACAGCATCTCCTTATTGCAGTCTCTGTGTGCAGGATTCATCAAGCACCAGTTTGAAATAAACCTTGTTTCTCTGTTGGCAGGACCTCCGAGCACTTGCCTTGCTGCTTTCAGTGCACACTCCCAAACAGCTCAACTCGGCCCTGATCCCAACTTTACAAGAGCTTTTAAACAAATGTAGAGCTTGTCAGCAACAGAGGAACTCATTACAAGAGCAAGAAGCCAAAGAAAGAAAAACTAAAGGTTTGATGTTGCACTAATGAGCCTTTTATCAAATTAATGTAATGTTATTTTATTATTCAAAATACAGGGTGGGCCATTAGCTCCAAATCCCAGTAGTACACAAAAATCTCATTTTATGATGGAACTGAAGTTTGTGAATTGCATGGATTCTCTGTGAGGAAATGTTTGCTGAAGTGCTGTGTTGAGTGGAGAAGGGTGGGGGTGTGAGCAGTGTTCCTGAAAAGGCTTGGTGTTGTACTAACTTTTATCAAATTAATGTAATAGGTTATTTTGCTATACAAAATATAGGGTGGGCCATTCACAGGCTCCAAATCCCAGTAGTACAGGAAAATCCCACTTTGTGATGGAGCTAAAGTTTGTGAATGGCACAAACTCTGAGGAGATGAATGTTTGCTGAAGCGCTGTGTGGAGCAGGGTGGGGTGTGAGCAGTGTTCCTGAAAAGGTTTGGTGTTGCACTTATGAACCTTTTATAAAATTAATGTAATGTTATTACACAAAATACAGGGTGGGCCATTAGCTCCAAATCCCAGTGTTACACAAAAATCCCATTTTGTGATGGGGCTGGAGTTTGTGAATGGCACAAACTCTGAGGAGATGAATGTTTGCTGAAGTGCTGTGTGAAGGGTGGGGGTGTAAGCAGTGTTCCTGCAAGTTTTGGTGTTGCACTAATGAACCTTTTATCAAATGAATGTGATGTTATTTTGTTATACAAAGTACAGGGTGGGCCAGGGAGTGTCCCAGTCCCAGGAGTATCCCAAATCCCAGTAGTCCAAATCCCAGTGTTAGACAGAAATCCCATTTTATGACGGAGCTGAAGTTTGAATGGCACAAACTCTGAGCGGAGACAGGCGAGCGTTTGCTGCAGCGCTGTGAGGAGCAGGGTGGGTGTGACGGTGCCGTGTCCCCGCAGATGACGAGGGAGCCACGCCGGTGAAGCGGCGGCGGGTGAGCAGCGACGAGGAGCACGCCGGGGACGGGGCTGACCCCAAGGGCGAGCCCCGCGAGGCGCTGACCCCCAGCAGCGCCTCGGACAACGAGACCCGCGACTCGTCCATCATCGACCCCGGCACGGAGCAGGAGCCGCCGTCCCCCGGCAGCGCCTCGGGCCGCGACTTCAGGATGGAGGCGCCGTTCCCCGAGGAGGCCGCGCAGCCCGAGGAGCGGCCCGGCCCCGAGGAGTGCCGAGAGCTCAAGGAGCTGCAGGCGGCCAAGGAGGCCGAGGAGGAGCCCGAGTTCCCCTCCACGTCCATCTCGGCGGTTTTATCCGACCTGGCGGACTTGCGGAGCTGCGATGGCCAAGCCTTACCGCCCCAGGACCCCGACAGTAATTTATCAATCAGTTGTGGCCATTCCAGGGGACTTTTTAGTCACATGCAGCAGCATGACATTTTAGACATCCTGTGCAGGACCATTGAGTCTACGATTCACGTGGTCACACGGATATCCGGGAAAGGAAACCAAGCTGCTTCTTGACATTAGATGGAGCATGTCTGCTTTTAAGTCTTCTTTTTTTTTTTTTTAAAAAAAAATCCTTCTTCCCCCAAAAAATGCTGTTTGTATAAGTTTTGCTTATTTCTGTTTTGTGCTTCAGTTTGTCCAGTGCTCTCTGCTTGAATGGCAAGATAGATTTATATGCTTAATTCTTGGTCAGGCAGAACTCGAGATTATTTTTTTTAAATTTTATTTTATTTTGCATCTACCGTACACTTTCTTAAAGGGCAATCAGATAATGGCTATGTTTTATGTAATTAAGAGTTCACTGTAGTGGCTTTCATTTAATATGGCTGTCTGGGAGACAGGGCCTCCTGGCCCTGTATGATGTAATTTAAACTTATGGCATTTTTACTGTGTATAATATGGTGTCCTCTGTGCCAGTTTTGTACCTTATAATCGAGGCAGATTGCCTCAGATCGCTGTGGTTCTTATTATCAAAATTAAGTTTACTTGTATACTAAACAACCACAAGAAATTTGATTCTGTAAAGAATCCTCTTTAGCTGTGGCCTGGCAGTATATATATGGTGCTTTATTTAACAGAATACCTGTGGAGGAAATAAAGCACACTTGATGTAAAATTAATTGTTTTATTTTTATTGACATGATCAATTGCTATTCTGTGCACTTCATTAAACTGATTGTGATGACTTTTCATTGGTTTATAATATGTTGCTTCAGTGTTTGGATTTCTCAGCAAAGAACTTCGTAAGTGGCACGGCAGCAGAGAGAAATGATGGGCAGAGTTGAGATTTGATGGAGATTTTGGTGCTTGTTTAGTGTGCAGTGTTCAGCCTCACAGTGGGCAGGGACTGGTGCTTGTGTTGGAACCTGAAGTGCTGTGAAAAGCCAGGGGCACTTGGCATCTCATTTCCCTTATGTTAACATCTCTGGTACAATTTCTCTCCTGCACCATTTACAGACCTCCTTCTTTTTCCCCTCTGCTCTCTCTGGCTGTGCCCTTCACTCTCTGACAGCTTCTGCACCCCTGGAATGACTTTATCATCCCTCCCATTATACCTCCTCCTGTTATTTCTGAGTAATACCAGTTTCCTATGTGACCTTTTGGACTGTCAATGCTGCTGGTTCCAATATCTGATTAAACTCCATTTTCAGCTTCATTTTCCAGTTGCTCATTTGTTTTTCTATTGTCTTCATCTGCCTTGGTCTTTTTTCTTCAAATTTCTTTCTTTCCATCTACCCTTCACTGCAGTTTTGCATCACTTGCTTCTCCTTGAGTCTGTGATGCTCTTGCTCCCTTTGAATTTACTCTCATTGGTTTCAGTGTTCTGTAATTAATTTGTCTTTAAAGTTTACAAATTTATCTTTCTGTTTATTTAGCATTTTTATCCTGAGTTTACAGACACTGCTGACACTGGTAAGTGCTTAAGTTGGTATCCTCATTATTCAGACATTAAATAATTATGGTTTTGTTCTCTTTAGGAATAATTTTATTCCTTTTTCTGATTAGCTTTCTCCAGCATGTAACTAACTCCAGAGAAATCATCAACAGCTTCTAGTCATAGTCAAGACTTCTACAATCAGAATTTTTCTGTCAAGGGAAACATTGGCCTATGGATGGAAACCTGAGCTGCAGCAGCTGTTGGGACTCCTTTGGGTGAGTAGTTTTCTTAATTAATCAGCCTTATTAACACCTGTTGTGGTGGTTTCACAGGAAATATGGTTTCTGGGATATGCTGTGGTCACCAATAGGTGTTCAGATTTTAATATTGGCACCTGCTGTGGCCACTGGGGACATTTGGACACGCCTCTGAGAGCACACCCAGGGGTTAAAAGCAAAGCACTTGCAGAGGAAGCTCTCTCTGAATTTCGGGTGGGAAGAGTTGGAGGGGAAAGCCATGGGGCTCTGGGAGAGGTGGGCATGGCCCCCGAGGGTGGCAGGGTGGGAGAGAGAGAGCCCAGGAGCCATGGGACTCTTATCTTGGAATTTGATTTCATGTGCTGTTGCTGTGAGAAGTCCAGCCACTTGTGAGAGCCGCTTTTAACCCTTTGTGGACAATGAAAACTTCACAGAACATTAACCCTTCCCTTCACAGAACATTAACCCTTCCCTTCACAGAACATTAACCCTTCCTGGAAGAGAAATAAGAGTAGAGGATGAAGAAGGAAATGGGCCAGTGATGAGGGTCTGGGCAAGTGAGAGAGAGAGGTTGCAGGAATGGAGAAGACGGAGTGGCATTTTTGCTGGACTCTGTTTTGTATATTCATGGACTGTTTCCTTGTGACACAGAGACTGCATCCAGGGGGAGGCAGTGCCTCAGAACCAGGAGGGTTCAGTGTGCAGCCCTCAGCCCCAGGGGGTGTGACAGAAGCAGGGCACAGAGATCCCAAAGAGAGACCGTGCCTTTCTGGATGGGACAAGGCATCCTTACAAAGACAACCCTGGAAGCTGCCCTGGCCCAGGCACAGTGCTGAGAGCCCTGGCCATGCAAGGAAGATGTCACAATGGCAAAGGATCTCCAGGCAGTGCCACGTGTGACGAGAAGCCCACGGCACAAGGAAGGACTCCTACTCTTGATGAACTGAGGATTTCATTATCCAAAGGGTGGTGCCCAGAACAAGAGCTGGTGATTTGGGAAATGTAAATGTATTGGGAATATGGTGGGGAGGAGCAGGAGGAGATGTCTCTGTGCAGTTTTCATTTTCTGTGGGTTTCTTTTTTCCTTCTTTGTAATTTTTTAATAAAGTTTTTTTTTATTTTTTTAATAAAGTTTTTCTTTCCCCTAAGTAGGAGCCTGCTTTGCTTATTTCTGGTCACATCTCAGAGCAGACACCAGGGAAGGGGTACTCTCACCATGGCAGCTGTGCAGTTGGGATGGTGTCTGAGCTGCTGCCTGTTGCTCTATCATTTCATAAAGTATACACAAATACTGCACCATTAATCATGTCAGGATTAACAGAAATATGATTATTCTTATTTCTCTTCCTTTACCTCCTAATTTCCCCCTTGAGTATTCCTGCAATTTTTACAAAGACTATTCTATTCTATTCTATTCTATTCTATTCTATTCTATTCTATTCTATTCTATTCTATTCTATTCTATTCTATTCTATTCTATTCTTCCTCAAATTTTTTCCTGGTTTTACTTCTATTCTATTCTATTCTATTCTATTCTATTCTATTCTATTCTATTCTATTCTATTCTATTCTATTCTATTCTATTCTATTCTATTCTATTCTATTCTATTCTATTCTATTCTATTCTATTCTATTCTATTCTATTCTACTCCATTCTATTCTATTCTATTCTATTCCCCCTCGATTTTTTTTCTGGTTTTATTTCTATTCTATTCTATTCTATTCTATTCTATTCTATTCTATTCTATTCTATTCTATTCTATTCTATTCTATTCTATTCTATTCTATTCTTTCTCAAATTTTTTCCAGGTTTTAATTCTATTCTATTCTATTCTATTCTATTCTATTCTATTCTATTCTATTCTATTCTATTCTATTCTATTCTATTCTATTCTATTCTATTCTATTCTATTCTATTCTATTCTATTCTATTCTATTCCATTCCATTCCATTCCATTCCATTCCATTCCATTCCCCCTCAATTTTTTTTTCTGGTTTTATTTCTATTCTATTCTATTCTATTCTATTCTATTCTATTCTATTCCATTCCCCCGCAATTTTTTTTCTGGTTTTATTTCTATTCTATTCTATTCTATTCTATTCTATTCTATTCTATTCTATTCTATTCTATTCTATTCTATTCTATTCTATTCTATTCTATTCCCCTTCAATTTATTTTCTGGTTTTATTTCTATTCTATTCTATTCTATTCTATTCTATTCTATTCTATTCTATTCTATTCTATTCTATTCTATTCCATTCCATTCCATTCCATTCCCCCTCAATTTTTTTTTCTGGTTTTATTTCTATTCTATTCTATTCTATTCTATTCTATTCTATTCTATTCTATTCTATTCTATTCTATTCTATTCTATTCTATTCCCCTTCAATTTATTTTCTGGTTTTATTTCTATTCTATTCTATTCTATTCTATTCTATTCTATTCTATTCTATTCTATTCTATTCTATTCTATTCTATTCTATTCCATTCCATTCCATTCCATTCCATTCCATTCCCCCTCACTTTTTTTTTCTGGTTTTATTTCTATTCTATTCTATTCTATTCTATTCTATTCTATTCTATTCTATTCTATTCTATTCTATTCTATTCTATTCTATTCTACTCCATTCTATTCTATTCTATTCTATTCCCCCTCGATTTTTTTTCTGGTTTTATTTCTATTCTATTCTATTCTATTCTATTCTATTCTATTCTATTCTATTCTATTCTATTCTATTCTATTCTATTCTATTCTATTCTATTCCCCTTCAATTTATTTTCTGGTTTTATTTCTATTCTATTCTATTCTATTCTATTCTATTCTATTCTATTCTATTCTATTCTATTCTATTCTATTCTATTCTATTCTATTCTATTCTATTCCATTCCATTCCATTCCATTCCCCCTCAATTTTTTTTTCTGGTTTTATTTCTATTCTATTCTATTCTATTCTATTCTATTCTATTCTATTCTATTCTATTCTATTCTATTCTATTCTATTCTGTTCTATTCTGTTCTATTCTATTCTATTCTATTCTATTCTATTCTATTCTATTCTATTCTATTCTATTCTGTTCTATTCTATTCTATTCTATTCTATTCTATTCTATTCTATTCCATTCCCCCGCAATTTTTTTTCTGGTTTTATTTCTATTCTATTCTATTCTATTCTATTCTATTCTATTCTATTCTATTCTATTCTATTCTATTCTATTCTATTCTATTCTATTCTATTCTATTCCCCTTCAATTTATTTTCTGGTTTTATTTCTATTCTATTCTATTCTATTCTATTCTATTCTATTCTATTCTATTCTATTCTATTCTATTCTATTCTATTCTATTCTATTCCATTCCCCCTCAATTTTTTTTCTGGTTTTATTTCTATTCTATTCTATTCTATTCTATTCTATTCTATTCTATTCTATTCTATTCTATTCTATTCTATTCTATTCCCCTTCAATTTATTTTCTGGTTTTATTTCTATTCTATTCTATTCTATTCTATTCTATTCTATTCTATTCTATTCTATTCTATTCTATTCTATTCTATTCTATTCTATTCTATTCTTTCTCAAATTTTTTCCAGGTTTTAATTCTATTCTATTCTATTCTATTCTATTCTATTCTATTCTATTCTATTCTATTCTATTCTATTCTATTCTATTCCATTCCCCCTCAATTTTTTTTCTGGTTTTATTTCTATTCTATTCTATTCTATTCTATTCTATTCTATTCTATTCTATTCTATTCTATTCTATTCTATTCCCCTTCAATTTTTTTTCTGGTTTTATTTCTATTCTATTCTATTCTATTCTATTCTATTCTATTCTATTCTATTCTATTCTATTCTATTCTATTCTTTCTCAAATTTTTTCCAGGTTTTAATTCTATTCTATTCTATTCTATTCTATTCTATTCTATTCTATTCTATTCTATTCTATTCTATTCTATTCTATTCTATTCTATTCTATTCTATTCCATTCCCCCTCAATTTTTTTTTCTGGTTTTATTTCTATTCTATTCTATTCTATTCTATTCTATTCTATTCTATTCTATTCTATTCTATTCTTTCTCAAATTTTTTCCTGGTTTTACTTCTATTCTATTCTATTCTATTCTATTCTATTCTATTCTATTCTATTCTATTCTATTCTATTCTATTCTATTCTATTCTATTCTTTCTCAAATTTTTTCCTGGTTTCAATTCTATTCTATTCTATTCTATTCTATTCTATTCTATTCTATTCTATTCTATTCTATTCTATTCTATTCTATTCTATTCTATTCTATTCTATTCTATTCTATTCTATTCTATTCCATTCCCCCTCAATTTTTTTTCTGGTTTTATTTCTATTCTATTCTATTCTATTCTATTCTATTCTATTCTATTCTATTCTATTCTATTCTATTCTATTCCATTCCATTCCATTCCATTCCCCCTCAATTTTTTTTTCTGGTTTTATTTCTATTCTATTCTATTCTATTCTATTCTATTCTATTCTATTCTATTCTATTCTATTCTATTCTATTCTATTCTATTCTATTCTATTCTATTCTATTCTATTCTATTCTATTCACCTTCTATTTATTTTGTTTTTCTCTTCTCTTCCATTCTATTCTATTCTCTCACTTTAAATCAGTTTTCTGGTTTGTATTTTTCTGCCTTTAAAAATGTTCCCTTATCCCACATTTGATAGCCCTTTAACCCTAAACCCTTTAATCCTGCACTGGCTTAGTCGCTTAAAAGCTTTGATTTTCTTCCAGGTTTAATCCCATTTCCCATTTATTTTTACTTATTCCTACCTCCCATTTAACCCCTTTAAAATGAAGCTTTTAAATACCTGCTCCACGCACAGGCAGCCTCTCCTGTGGCACTTGAAGTGCTGAGATGTGTGAAGAATTTTTGCCATAATCTTACAAACCATGTCTTTGCCATTGCACTGTTTGGCTCTTTGCCTTTCTCAGAGAATTATCATCTAAGATACTTAATTGGGAATTCCAGGAGAAATTTTAGCCCCAGTTTTAGAGGGGAATGGAGCAGCTCCTCCTCGTTTTCCGGGGGGGTTGGCAGCCTCACACCTGGAGCAGGGACTGCAACACTGGAAGCACAAGTCAGTCCTGTGTTTTCTACCACCAGTGAGGGCAGGGGACAGGAAAACCAGGGGATTTCAGTCATGAGGAAGCACAACTCCTGAGAGCACTGGGGCTGCAGTTTCACTGGCTGAAGGACCTTGGAATTGCACAGAACATCTACTCTGAAGGATTAAATATTGCAATATCTCTTCAACCATCTACCCATAAACGTGCTGAAGCCTGAACTGTCTTAGACTTTCATTTCCCTTTGTCAACCCCTACCCTGAACCATTTTTGTATTCAAGGCAAGTTTCTTCCTTGAATATTGAGGGGGGAAAAGAAACTGAATTTTGAGCATTCAGAAACAGATGCTAAAATAGAACATTTCTCAGGAGGTTGCTCCCCACCCAGCACGTGGCCACTTAAAACAGAGCCCCAGGGAATGCTCTGAGCCTCTCCTCTGTCTCCTCAGGATAATGGAAGCTTTTTGGGTGGTTAGGTTGCCATGTGTTGGCATTCTGTAACAATAAAATATACAGGCCTTATCTGCTAAGAAACTTATTTAGTGTGACAGTATCAGTTTATGGAGAAAATCAGCTTGATGTAAAGTCATATTTTTATTGAGCCAAGCATGTTTTCCAAAAGCAGCCTGCCCTGTTGTGGTCAGATTGTTTCAGATTGCATATTTCATTTGCACACTTTATTTATAAAGCATCTGAGACCTAAGTCATCCTTGCTCACCTCTAGATGGTTGTATTAGGAATTACCATCTGTTCCTGTCAAAATTCTCTTTACAGTTGTTCTCTTTGAGGTACAGCATTGCAGAGGGCTGTGAATGATTTCAGTGGAAGGTTTTACAGAACTGCAGAAAGAAAGCACTACTACTGTTTGTTTCTTCCTAAATAAATGTCACACCGAGGTCAAGGGAGGGAGTACAGTGCATGCAGACCTAATAATTACATGACATTGTTAATTATCTTCCCTAACACTGCAGCTGCAAACAGTCTGCAGTTAAAAGCACCTAGCAAGTATTCCACAGAGGCTGTAAATGACACCCCCAATTCTTGAAATGGATCAGCAGTTTTGTAATCCCTTGCAGCTCACCTCTGCTGGGAACTCCATCTCCTACAGGGATTTCATTCTGCCACTTGATACACTGAATAGTAAGGAACTGGAAATGCTTCTATTGATGGTGTAGCTCACCTACCTCTGAAGGCAGGGCTCACTGCAACTGGATCATTATCACTCTCAAGTTCCAGGCAAGCAGAACAGAGATCACTGTCCCCAGGTAAAGCTGTTGATGTACACAGTCTGACTTGCCTCTCATTCCCTAAAAACCCATAAATAGTGCTTAAACTATGTACAGTCTCATAGAAGTGGGTCTTTATTCTTCCCACAAATAAATTATATTTTTTCTTTTTTTAGAAAACCAAATGTTAACAAAGTATAAAAAGTAATGCCCTAACAAATCTAGAGTGCTGTTATCATTCCATGCTGTCTTTTGATTGCTGCAGTAAAAGATGTATTTCTTCAAAATACTGCTTCTTCCAGCACTGTCTTGTACTCTCTTCGTGGGAGACAGGAACCCCTTTGCACTCCAGCTCCAGCTCCGACTGAGCCGCCAGGTCCTGGAAGGTCAAGGCCACAGTTGCATAATGTTCTGAGGAGAGACAACAGGAGCCTTCAGTGAGCAGCTTTTTAAAGAAAAATTTGCCATTTGTTGCTGCTGGTTCCCTCTCTGCTCTGCCTTTTTCCCAAGGGATGTCCAGCCCAGGCTGGTCCCTCCAGGCCTGGTTCTCCTCCCTGCACAGGAGCCCTGCAGGATCAGAGATCTTGGAAACTCACCCTCAGGCCAGCTCCTACACCTCCACTTCAGGACAAGTCTTTGGGTTGGCACCTGGGGAAGAGAAGGAGGTTCTTGTCAGCACCTGAGAGAATTCCCATTCCTGTTCTCCCTGAAACACAGGGACAGGAGCAGCAGCTTATGGCATTCTGGACACATGTAAACAAGAGCAGGATTGGGGTCTGGGTTTTGAAATAAAAAATGTTTTCATGGAGCTCTCAGTGTGCTGCTTTCCACTGTTGTGTTTCTGCTGTGGGAAAAGACCAGGACTCACTGGGTACTGCACATAAAACAGTGATTTTCTTGCAGGAAACAAGGACAAGCCCAGTTTTCCCCACTGAAATTTCAAAGTGTGACTGAATGATTGTGTTACACAACCCAGCCTGGCCCAATACACAAGTCAGGCACTCCTGCAGATGAAAATGGTTTTTAGGACATTTCAGAAATGCAGCTGAGCTCTAATTATCAGGTTTTCCCCTTCTATTTGCACCAGCATTCAGTTGGGACAGGGTAACACTTGCCCTGAATAGAACAGAGATCATTCCCCCAGTTAAAAAGAGGGATTTGGTTGATAAACCTTAAACCTTTCTCCCTCCTCTCAGTTACAGAGAATTCTGCTGGGTTTTCTGCTCCCTATGCAGGTCCTTAGGTGTGGTCAGTCCCACACAACAAAAGACCCAACTGTTTGGCTCTGAAACAGAGGAACTGAAATACTCACAAGAGAAGCTGAAATTCACAAACTTACTCTGCTTTTTAGCTCAGAGAAGGAGCCACCCTCCCTTCCCCTCCCTTTTTAAAGTAGAGCAGGAGAATTTTACCAGTTCTGTGTATTCACCACTGACACAGCCCTCAAACATCTGGAGTTTGCCTCCTTTCTCTGCTTCAATCACAGCTGGGCACTTGGAGAATTTCTGTACCAACTAAAGAAAAAAGAAAAACACAAAATGCACCAGGCTGGGAGACAAGGGAGGGGAGCTGCAGGAATCAGAGCCATTTCTGTTCCCAGAGGTGGCCCTGGAGTTGTAATTTAAAGTTCTCCAATCCCAGCCCAGGCTCCTTTAAAGGACACAAACCCAAAATTAGTGATTCTGCTTTTCATACCCTATAAACAACAGAATCATCAGCTCCAGTAATTAATCTAATTAAGCTGTGGGTAGCAGCAGTGCCATTACTGAGCCCTTCACGTTCCCCAACACCTCAACATCAAAGAGCAAAGCTTTTGTTAAGGAAGTTGCACTCAAACACCACAACAATGCAGCCTCACTTTGTTAAGGGAACACCTGGCAAAAAAAGTTCTAAGGCAGCCTAATAAACTCTCATCAAATGGAATTTGTACTTGACACTGTGATGTGTTTATTATTTACACAACCCTTCAGCAGCATCAGCAGCCACATTCAGTTAAAATGCCTCCTGAAAGTATCACTTACTTCCTTCTTTGTGAAGATGCTGTACAGTTCATCAGCTGGAGAGTTGAAGACTTCCCTCATGTGTATCCTCACTGTTGGAATTTTTACTCCCACCATATCCAGAGCCTGTGGTGTAACAGAGTCCTGCAAAGCAAAAAAACATTCCCAGGAATTAGAATTAGTGTGAGATCCTGACCCTTCAAAGTGCTGGCAGGGCAAGGGGGCTGTCACCTGCAGCTTCTCAAGCACACAGCAATTGCACACTGCATTTCTGCATCTCCTCAGCAGTTTTGCTGCTCAGGAGTCTCTGAACTCAGAGGGAAAGCCTGAAGCCAACACACCTGCACAGGGCTCCCGCCTGCTTTGCGCTCCGTGGCCACGTCCTGACCTACAGCAGCAGCTTTTGTGGGCAGAATCATTCCCAAGGTGAACTCTGCAATGAAGAAAAGCACTTGTCAGTGTGAAACCAAGCTGTTCAACCCCCCTGACATTCAGATACTCACTGAAGATCACCACAACCCTGGAGAATGGGTAAAACTGGGCAGGACATAAAACTCAATCCAGCTTTCCCAGTTTACTCCTAGGCTTCCATCAGGAACAGACCTAACAGCAACTCCCCTTCAAAAGGCTTTTCCAAGTTACCTGACCCCAGATCAGAAACACCTGCTCAGACAGATGTTCTGATCAAAGAGAAACAACACCCAAAGAAATTCTTCTAAGTCTGGGAGAAGGCTGGAGGGAAACTCAGCACAGAATGGAGCCAACCCTGCCAGAGGCTGCTGCCCTTTGAGTTCCCAGAGTTAAAGAACCTTTGGATACCCTAAAAATCATACACAGTAATTTCTCAAGCCAAAAACTGGTGCATCCAACTTGGGAAAATTACACAGCATTTAACAAAGAGGTAATAATTTAACAAAGTATTTCACAATCAGAGATGTACCTGGTAACAATTTGACTACAAGCTGTAAATGCATCAATTTTTGGAGCAAACTTTCCTGGTTCTTGGAAACAGCTGTCATTCACAAAGTACCACAGTTCAAAAAAAAAAGAAAGGAAAATTTAAATTTGATTCACCTTTGGTTTAGAAGATCAAGTGAAAATTTATGAATTTAGTAAATTTAGGATAATAAAACTTCACAATCTCAAACGATAACAGCAAGCTTACAGATGAGCAGAAAATGAATTTACAGAGTAAAGAACAGACATAAAGACAGCATTTCAGAAATTCTATATAAAACAAAGGGACACAAAAATAAGGCAGCAGATCAGGCAAGGAAGGCAGTTTTTTAAAATCAGGCAAAAAAAAAAAAGAAATCCTAATACTGGCCAGTCCAAGTAGGGCCAAGCTGAGCCCTGGCAGGGCTGTGTGACCCAGCACAGCCTCAGGCACTGCAGAACCTTCTGGGCACAGCCACCTTTAAACCATCCTGAGTGTCAGGACTGACTTAACTCAGCTCAGCTGGTGACAATAAAGATCACACCAGCACAAACCCAGGGGTTTGTCACTATCTGAGCAAGCTGTTCAGGAGAGGCACCTGCACAGGACACTCCCAAGGTGCTGATTAATGCACCCGGTTCCATTTACCTGTTTTAAGTGCTTTCAGGTAGTCCCTCAGGGCCTCTCTGACTTTGGTGGTTCCTTCAGTTCTCATCAGCTCCTTCAGGACATCACCTTCCCCTTTCTTCTTGCTAACATTTATCTAGAACAGAAAAATGACAGCACTTAAGAGACCCCAGCCATGAGCCTTTGGGATCTGGCAGCAAAGGAAAGCTTTGGGCTTTGTTTACTATGCTCAGAGGACAGCTGCAATTTCCAATTCATGATCTTGGGGGAGCCAACCTTTGCTAAAAGTAAGTCCTCTTATCACATAAATAAATGTAGTATCTCCATTCAGTCTAGTTCAGCCAAGAGCTGCTTCTCAGCAGAGGCTGAAGGATCTGTGGGAGCCCAGTATCCACCATTATCCACCCAACACAGAGATTCCCTGAGCTCTTAGGGCTGGGAGTGGTTTGCTGTGTTGGTTGGGGTTTTTTTTTAAGACTACAAGCAGAGTTCTTCTCCAATTTATAGTTAAAATATTATCACAAACATTAATTAGCAAAGCAAACTGCACATTCCTCACTGGTTTATTTGAGAACAGAATAAAGCATTATTCCAAGTATAATAAACAAAAGCATGAAATAAACTATCCACATAGCAATTACCCCACTTAGGATAAATCAAAATACGATGCCTGATGTTGATTAACTTTATTTAAGAACTGTGGACCTATAGAGCCATAGCAGTGTTGCACACCTACCTCTGTATCATCTACCTCATTTTCTTCTGACAGGTTAGGAATTTCAACAGATCCCTTATGTTTCTCACCAGACTCTTTCACTGTACCTGTATTAACATAACGAATTCTTAAATGCATCATTAAAACTCTTTCCCCCACAGCAAGAGCTTCACAGGTGGAGCTCATTTGCACAAAGGTGTTACCTGAAGGAGGAGCCTCGGGGCTGATTTAGAGGAACTGAGGAGGAACCTGAGCCTCTGCTGGGAGCTGTGTCCCCATCCAGATGCACCAGGGAAGGGCAGGGACCCAGCTGCTCCGACAGCCTGTGCATCTGAGGGTGGGCAGGGGAACTCCATCTCCTTCTCCCCTGAATGTGCCTGCTCTGGATGCAGGAGCTCCCTGCAATGCTGACCTTGCCCTCTTTCACTGTGCCAAACTCCCAACATGCAGGAACGTTACCAGGAAACACACACGTGTATAATGGAGAGGATACAATTGACATTTTAAAAATAGGAACTTCACCTGCACATTCAGAGCACCTGATATCACTTTTATCCACTTTACAATAAAGAGTCAGCAAGGACAGGAATTCTGCTCCACTTCTGATCCTTTGGGGCCAAGGCCACCCCACTGAGCTGCCCCTTGCTGCTCTGCCTCAGAGTACACTGGAAGGACTGAAGTGAAGGTCTGAGGCTTTTTTATTACCCTGAAGACTCTTCCCCCTGGCCTTGCAAAAGTGCTTTGTTATTTAAATTAACTCGCTAATTAGATGAATCTAGAAAAAAGTAAAATCTCTTCAGAAAGCAATAAGAGAACCAGGCAGGGCTTTCAGCTCAGTGCCAGAACATTAAAATCTAACAAGGTGCTTCATCAGCAGAACTCCCATTCCAACAGCCCAGGGCTGAGCAGGACTGCTCAAGGCAGATGCAGAATTTCTGGGGAAATCACTTTCACAGGAGCCACCTGGGTTCCCCTGCCCATCACTCTCATTACTTTAATGACTGCCCGGAGCCCCCATGACAGAACCCAACTGCTGGAGATGCCAACAGAAGCCCAGGAGCTCCTGGCACGGAGAGCAGTGCAGAGCCGTTGTACCACAGTGCAAAGATCCCTCCCCACTCGGGTCTGAGGGGCTGCACAGCCACACAGGGACAGCAGAACCAGAGCTCAGAGGGGCCCAGGAGAACCTGACACTCAGAAAAACCCTGGGAACTGGCCAGTGCCATCCCTGCAACACTCCTGGGCCACAGAGCCACCTCGGGGTGCCGTTCCCTGCCCTCTCCAGCACCAGCACACGAGAACCACACAACCCTGCAGACAATAAAACCCAGCTGATCTCTGGCTGCTCCCCAGAAAGGAAGTGCAGCCCTGCAGGAAGGAGTTCTGGGCAGCTAAACACAAACCTGACTTCAGCCAGCTAATGCTACCAGCAGTTTTCACAACTCTTAAAATAAAGTTTCACAGTGCCAGGGGCTGTGCTGGGCAGCAAAGTCCAACCAGAGAACAAACAGAGCTGGTGGCAGAATGTCAGTGCAGCTCTGCATTTTCACTACCACTGTAATGTAAATAAAGCTTGACTGCCTTTTTATCAATCACTCAAATTACGCGATGGAATTTCACTGGAATTCAGTAACAGACTTGGGAATAAATTATTTTTTGGTTTCCTGCCAGTCCAGAGTGAAGCACACATCTCAGAAAGAGCCAGCTGTAACACACTGCTGAAATACCTGCTTTAAAAGGACAAACATGTTTTCACAAAGCTTGCACCACAATGTGGAATGATCCATTAAAATCCTCAATACATCCTCTAAAAATGACAGAACAGCCATTTTTCTCAATTTTAGTGCCATTAAGTACACTCAGTTCCTCACTTTCTTGTTTCTTACCTAAATTGCTAAACACAAAGTTTTTCCTACCTGGGACTTCCCAAACCAGCTGCAAATCTCAGGGTTTTTATCATTTGTCCTTACATACCCACCTTCTAATCAAAGCTTCAAGTCCTAGTTATCCTTGAAGATTTGTAGAACTAATTCCAGTTTTTTAGTTCAATCTGAACTCTCACTTCTAATTTAGAGCCCTCAACACACACAACATGCTGGCTGTCACCAAAAAAAAAAAAAAAAAAATCATCAGCCTCTGGGTTTTTTTTTTTAGAATTTCCTGTGTAGAAGCCAATGAAGCTCTCAAAGCCATGATTCACTCAGCATAGCAAAGTCAGAGCTGTCTCTAAACACTGACCAGCACAAACACCTTGGAGAGAAACACTTTAGAGAGAACTTGCATAGAAACACGAACAAAATACTGTCAGCCTGCTTCTAACTTTATACTCTGAAATAAACCACACAAAGCCGAGCCAACCTCTGTTTAAAGCTTCAGGTGCTCTTAGCTGAACTTAAAAAAACTGGTTACAATTATTTTATCTACACGGATTTAAACTGCACAAGAGTCTAATATTTGCCTTGTTCTCTGTTAACATTTACACCCCACCTCTAAGTGTGGTGTCAGTTTATAACACACTTGGAACATATAAAACTACCTAAACCAAACAACAGTACTCAGTTCAAAGTCCCCTCTTATTGTGGGTGCAGACTTCAATTCCAGATCCGTTCTGGTCCCAGCAATATTCCAGCCAGGCCAGCCTCCACAGCCCAGGGCTGAGGAATGAGGACAGCATTTGGGAAGCACAGCCTGTCACTTGGCACTACAATATCCAGGGACAATTTCCTGTGCAGGCTCATTCCATCAGCTGCTCCTGCTTCTTACTCCAGTGCAAGACACAGGCCACAAGGTGCTGTCAAGTTTTAGGCGTTTAATAAACGGGAAGAATTCCTTGGCATCCCCAAAAGCCAAACTGCAAACAAAGAACTTGTCATGGGACAGGCACAGCCGAGGGCAACTCCAAGAGCTGGGACTGCAAATGGATATGACACAACAAAAAAATGCATGGGCACAGCCAGCACCCCAAATAATCAAGAATTATTTCTACTTCCCACTAAAGAGTTTCATCCTCCTGTAATTGGTAATTCTCAATGTAAACTGCAGCTCGGTTTTGGAAACAGCTGAGATGTGGTATCTCCCAGGTTTTCCTGTTCCCCAGAGCACAGAGGAGCACACAGCTGGAATGTGGAGCTGCAATTTGGGCACAGTGTCACTGAAGCAGCACAGCTGGAATGTGGAGCTTCAATTTGGGCACAGTGTCACTGAAGCAGCCCCGCACTCTGCTGTCAGTGCCACCACAATGCAGCATTCACTTCTCGCAGAGCAAAGCGAGTGACCGCGCTGACACCCGGGGCCGCAGCGCTGAGCAATAGGCGGTGGGAAAGCCGGGCTGAGGGGAAAGCCAAGCTCGGGTTTCAAGGTTATTTGGGAACACGCATCTCTCCGGCCGGGCCCGCGTGGCTCCCGCATCGCCTCCAGGCCCGGCCGGAGCCACTGCAGCTCCCGCGCTCCGGGCCCGGCTCCGTGCCCAGGGCCGGCCGCGGTGGCAGCGGGCACAGCCCGGGCGGTGCCGCCTCCCCGCCGGGCCCGGACCCGCTGCCAGGCCCGGCCGTGCCCGCGGAGCCCCCGGAGCCCGCCGTACCTTTCCAGCTGAGGCGCAGGTTCCACTCGTAGAAGAAGATGAGTTTCCCCTTGCGGCTGTTGCAGGACGCTTCGCCCTCCACGTGTTTGAGGTCGCCGATCTCGCAGCGCCCGGCCTCGCCCTCCACCACCAGCCCCTCCAGCACCTCCTTCAGCTTCCTCTTGGACCAGCTGGTCGCGTCCCGCTCCGTCCTGCCCCGGGAGGAACCCGCGGGGTCAGCGCCGGCCGCCGCTGCCCCGGCCCTTCCCGCATGCCGGGATTTGTGGCTGCTTTAGGGACTCACCAGTGCCAGTTGTTCACGTTGGTGGCGTCCGCCCGTTCCTCCACGATCCAGCGCGGGTCCCCCTGGCCCCACTTGGCCATGGCGCTGCCGCGGCGCCGCCTCCGCCGCTCCCCCCGCTGCCCGCGGCCGCTTCCGCCGCCACCGCCAGAAGGTGCCAGAAACTTCCCCGCCCCGCCGGAGGAGGAGGAGGAGGAGGAAGGCGAGGCCCGGCCCTGCCCTTCCTCCCGGCGCGGGGGGCGGAGGCGGCGGGGACGGCGGCGCCCGGAGCCTCCGCGCTGCTCTGGGGCCCGGCGGCCGCTCCCGTGCCCGGGAAAAGCCGCTCCCGTGTCCGGGAAAAGCCGCTCCTTCGGGGCTGCTCCGGGGAAAGGCACCGCCTCGCTGGAAAAGAGGAGAGAGAGAGAGAAAAAAAATATGGAGAACAGGAAAATGAGAAAACAGACTCTGGTTTTCAGACGCTGCGGCGGACGATTCTGCGCACAAGAACGGAATTGATGTCCCCAAATTACTCGATCTGAAGCAATGACAAGGCAGCAACCTCTGGAATCGGGTTTATTGTCTTGTCTTTGACACGTGCCAGAAGAAATTAAATACACAGTGAGACAGCGCTGCTGCTGGGAAAGCAGCCCTGCAGCGCAGCACTGCAGCCCTTCCCGCATATTGCTTGTTCTCTTCCTCATCCATTCTTAAACCAGCAACAAAATTAAAATCTGGATAACATTCCCATATTCTTATTGCTCATTTAATTCTGAGCTGTTCCAATGAGTCTCATTGTGGTTTTTCTAAAAATGTTCTTCATGGAGTGTTCTTATCAGAGAGATACATCATCACCAGACTCATCGTTTTCAGACTCATCATCTCCAGGCTCATCATCTCCGGGCTCTGGGTCCAAAATCACTGCCACCTCTGAAAACTTGACTCCTTTCAGTTCTTTCTCAGGGGCAGGCAGTGTGGGCTGAGGTGTTAAGAAGGAGAGAGCTGGCTTCTGGTTTGTGTCTGTTGGAAAGGAGTCCTGCAAAAAAGTGTAGCACAGGTGAGGCAGAGAGCTACAAATGGTTGAGTGTGGAGAAATGATAAACGGTGGAAATTGTAAAATTGTGAGCCCTTTACTGTTCACAGTCCATAAAGACAGAAGAGAGTCATCACTTCTGGATTAAAGTGTTGTTCCTTCTTCTAGGCATAGACAAACAGCCCCTCCTCCTCCTCCTAAGATTTTTTAATAGAATCACAAAATGGTTTGGGGTGGAAGGGACCTTAAGAGATTGTCAAGCCCCAACCCCCTGCCATGGGCAGGGACGCCTTGCACTAGAGTAGGTCACTCCAAGCCCTGTCCTTGGACACTCCCAGGGATTACTTGACAATATATTTTTGGTTTTAGTTCTATTGGATTCGTTTTTTTGATAATTCCTTCAATTATTTGGTGAATAACAATAAAACACCTTTCACTCCATGCTTTGCAATCATAAGTCTCATTACCTGTTGTGTTGTGAATCTCGCTGTGGGCTGGACCTCCACATTTCTACTTTCAGCAGCTTTTTCAGGTGCTCCATGTTCCTCACTTTCACCCTTGTAATCCAGCAGCACTGTCTCCAGGTAATTGCCTTTTTCAGGGGCCTGAATTTTATCTTTTTCAGCATCATCTCCTCTGGTGCCTTCCAGGTTGTCAAATGACATCACCTCAGTTCTCCTAAGAGAGGTCAGAGATTTGACAGCACCATAGACAAAAATCTCAGCCTCTCTACAACCAAGAGCAGCATCTCAAAATTACACTGATCTCAAAATTAGTGGGATTGTACCCAGGGCAATTAAGTAGCTTCCTGTATCCTGAAGGGTCTTTTCTGCATTAGGATTAACAATTTGCTAAAGAGTAAGTAGGAACCTGCCTTTGATACAAGATTAAAAGGTATTAACTTCCTTCAAGTGTAGAGATTTTTAATTTGTCATGTTCAGGGTCCTTAAAAATGGACCTATAGCCTAGTGGGAAATCCAAGGGAAATCCTATGGTAACAAAATAAACTAGAACCATGGTTTTTATATACAGTTTTTTATAAATTTGTGATTGCAGCAGTCTACTTACCAATTATTCATATGTTCTGGTTTTTCTAAGCTTTTCAGGCTTCCATTTTTGTCATCTGCCCACGGGTTATCAATGCCCTCCGTAACATCAACTTTCTTAACCAAATCCTGTTTCCCATACTTTCTGAAAATAATACATTAAAATAATAAGAATAAAAAATTCCTTTTGAAGATTGGCTTTACAGTTGTTTTAGAAACAGAAGATGAGTTACTTGTGTTATAAATTGAATACACAACATTTATTTTCAGTGTTGTTCTGGGGATTAGTCTGGAGTATTTCCTATTTTCCCATAATGGTAGCGGGGTAAATGTTTGCTTCCCTTCTGGAAATTGTTTTCCTCTCCCATGTGGCCATGCTGCCACTGAAGTTAAGCAGCAAAACCTCCCTTGATTTCATCATTTATGGGGTTGGAAAAGACCCATGTGCCCCTCCTCACAGTGAAAATTTCTGCTGCCCACATTTCTCTGGTTCAGAACTATTTGTTTCTGCTTTTGCTGTGTGACAAACACAAGAAGAAACAACTTCCAGTTGCGTGTGGTGCATCCAACATAACAACTCTCGGGCAGCGCTCCCCGCAAAAGCCGCTAATTTATCAAACAAACACCTTTCATTAAACCCATCAGCAGTGAAGGTGGGTGACACAGTGACGGCAAACCCTGGTACCTTTTCCTTTGGAGGTCCAGCAGGACGTAGGCCAGGAGGGCGATGAAGGTGGCGGCCAGCAGCACGCCCAGCACGATGGCGGCCGTGCGCTCCGGGGCTGCCGCGGCCGCCGGGGCCTCGGGCACGGCCGCGCTGACGGGGGCTGAGAACACCTGCTGCAGCCCCAGCTCAATGGCAGCCCTCTGCTCCCTCAGCTTCCTGGGGACACAGGGAAAGTGGCCATGTGCTTGAAAATACGTTGGTTTGAAAATGCAGAATATCCCTCCCTGCTCTGCCAGGACCTTCCCCAGCGTTCGGGCTTGTCGTGTCTCCCCTTCAGGAGAAGCTCTGTTTTCCAGCAGCCAGCCCTGGGGCTTGTGACCTGGAATGCTGCAGAGCTTGGACACCTGAACTAGGATCTACATGACTGACAGGTTACCAAAGATATGTAAAATACACCTGGAGTGTGGGGTTTTAATCTACAGTCTGCCACTCTGATATATATATATCAGGTCAATATATATATAGTCTATATATATACAGTCTGTATATATGGTGTGTATATATATATATATATATATACACATATATATAAAGTGTGTGCATATATATAAATATATAAGGTCAATATATATTTTAATTACATTAAACTGTTATTTCATTATATTAAACTATTAAATTATATTTTAATGATATTCTTTCTCCGTCAGCTTTTTTTCTCTTAAATTTTCTCTCACTTTTAAATCTGATTTGCACAATGAAACAGCCTTACTCATGTTTTTGGCTAGCTCTGGAAATTAGATTTCAGTAAATAGTGAATCAACTTTCTGAATTCTAAAATGTCCTGTCTGCACGAGCTCTGACCCCCACAGGTCAGACTGTGCCACACAGACCTTTTCACATCTTCTGCAGGTACTTCCTGGTGGGCCTCATCAAAAGCAATGATGTCTACGTGGGTTTCATCAGTGCTGCTCCTTGAATTTCTGTCAGACTCCTTGGGATAGATATTAAGCACAAATACATTCCATCCAAGTTTCTCTTCCAGGACCCTAGCATCATATGAAGAAAACATTTTTAATTAGCTGGGCAATGACAGATTCTTTTACTCTGGAAATTAAATGAAGTAGTATTTAGTACAACACTTGGCAGATATTAATTGATATGAATAAAAGGACCTTGGCAGGTATTTTGATTGAAGCATGTAAAAATGCAGGATTATTATCAGCCAAGGAATTAAGCTATTTGTCCAAAATTGTTGAGTGAGTGAGCAGTAGAGGAAAAATATCTATAGATTACTATAAACAGTAATGGTGGGGAGGAGGGAAATTCAGTCTCATAATCCTCATTGCTTTCTCCTCTTTTTCCAGAGATTTCATGCTGGGTGGAACCAGTGGCCCAGTTAATTCATCATTCTGGCAGCAGTCAGCACCAGCTGCTTCCAAGAAAGTTTTCCATTTCATTTTTACCAACAAGAACTGGTCTATAACAACACCAACATCACAAACTCATTTTGCCCACATTCAGAGTGATTTCCCTTCATAAGCACAGGACTCAACCTTTCCAATGTAAATACATGTTTATATGTAGCCAAACAAAAGATCTTCCATCTTTGTTAACATGCCCAAAAGGCCAACTGTGGTTTTAATTTAATGGTGGGTTTGGTTTGTGCTGTCTGCCCTATGTCTCCACATTTTTATCCTGCTATCCATGAAAACCTTTATCCTAGGCTGTTAAAAATGACACAAACCTTGAGGTGGGAAGAGACCACATGAAATTGTCTAGTCCAGTGACCTCTTTGAGACGTGTCAGCTTCAGAGTAAAAACTTACAAGGCAAAAATTGGTGGATTCCTGTGAACTTGCTCAAATTATTCTGAGCTCTGTCAGATTGAAGGCCTGGCTTTTCATGAGCACTGGCTGCAGGCTATCAGACCCCTATCCCAAACTCTGAATTTATCATTAGATATTATACCACAGTTTCAAAAATACCTTTGTACTTCAACACTGTTTCTTTCCACAGCACTGATCTTCTGATTTAGCACCAGCATCACAACGTTGCTGCTGGAACTGGAATCAACAGTTACCTAAGAATCACAGATAAAATTTTCTAAAGCTTTTGTACCTCTCATAGATTGATCAAAAAAAAAAAACCACAAAGACCCCCAAAGTAATTGTCCTCCCAAAGTCAGTTTTCGTGCCAACATATTTTTATATGTAAATGAAAATGGCAACCTCTTAATTCCTGTATGTAAATATTCATGTATCTGACAGGCCTATTGACAGAGTTAAGAAATAATTTTGTAGTTTTGCCATTACCAAAATTAGCCCTTCTTGTTTACAATTCTGACATGGAAGTAAATCAGGATTATACATAAAAATCTTCCTTACATTGACTGTTGTCTGGGCTGTGAGTCTTCTGGTGCCTTGGTCTGCAGCTTGGACTTGCAGATAAAACGTTCCAGCTTTTCCTGCTACAGAAACTGTGAAAATCTGCCCTGTGTTTTCATCGATGTCAAATTCATTGGTTTGGCCTCCCACTAAGCTGTACTGCAGACGTCCATTGTCTCCTGAGTCTGGATCTGTGGCCTGGGTTTAAAACAGATGATTTGAGACACTCGGCCTGTGGCTTTTGGGCTGCACCTTGTTCTTCAAGCAGTAAACTCAGCTCTCAGGAGCAGCTTGAAGGCTCCTCTAACACAGTGGGGGAAACCCAGCTCTGTGCCAGGGTGTGTCCTTGTGGGGAGCACAGGAATACTGTACCTGGACTGTGGTGACAGGGTGTTTGTAGGGCACAGAGCTGGGGATGCGGGCACGGTAGGAGGGGCTGGGGAAGGCGGGCTGCTCGTTCACGTCCCGCACGGAGATGGCCAGCATGGCCGCGTTGTCAGCAAACAGCCCTGGGGAAACACCAGTGAGAGCCTGCACCTCCTCTGGTCACATCAAACCTCACAGCCTAAAGGGAACCACAGCTCCTGTGTGCATTGCAAACACAAAACGTGTGTCCACTGCTCCCCTGGAATGTCATTTAAAGCGAGAAGTTACCTGAACGCTGCACTTCTGCAGCAGAGGAGACTCTTGGGTTTGCTTGAATTAAAAGCACATACTGAGAAACTTCCTCATAGTCCAAATTAACTGCTGTTCTCAGCTCACCACTTTCAGGATCCAGTCTGAAGTGACCTGAAAGGACAAGCACACACTTCTGCTGCGACAGCTGCCATTAGCTGCCCTTGGGATGTGTCCGTGGCTGCTCTGCTCTGAACAAGGTGGAATTCAACACTTCCACTGGCCAGGCAGCAAAGGCATCACCACAGCTACCAGGGCTCCTACCCCACACCAAACAGCTCTTAAACGTGCCAAGGAGCAGTAAATGTGAAAAAGGATTTCACATGATTTCACAAATAAGGAGAATTGCAGCTCCTTCTGCACAGCTCCATTTTTTAAAATGCATTTCCGAGTTTTCTTTCAGTTTCTATGTAATTCCTTTGTTGTGGGCCAAATGGAGCCTGGGCACAGCTGCAAGAGGGCAGATGCCTTAACATAAATGCAAGGAAATGATGGACTAAAAGTGATTGGCAGGGAGGAAGCTGCTTGTGAACCACAATTTCTATTTTGGCTCCCCCAGTCTCTAAATTACCCTTATCTCAAACTTTAAGAATAAAAGAAGCCATTTCTTAGCAAGTTACCACCCTTCCTAAAGCCAAAGATCAGCAAAGTCAATGCTGAAAAGCCCTGAAAAAAATTATCTGTTTTTTAAAAACTCCTGTTTTTAAAAAAGTTTTATCCATGCTCTCCATCTCCTCATTTATGCACAGCAGCACCTGCCATGCAAAAGACAGGTTATGATGTTCTCCTGGGTATTTTAACTTAAAATGGGGCTGGTACTCACCTCTTTCATTGCCAGATACAATAGTGTAGTCAATTGGTTTGCCTGAAGTTTCAGCCACAGCAAAATCATAAATAAAATAATCCACTCCAGTGTTTTCCGAAACAGAAATGCTGATGCAGGAAATAAATGATGAACCATAATGTTAGATTTGCCAACAGTGGTTGCCCAGGCAGGCTTTGAAATTTAACTTTTTAAAAGAGAGTTCTCTGTGGAAAATCTTGCCCCCTCTCCCCAGTTGTTTGCCAGATCTGCCCAACTTTCAGAATACAGTGCAAACCCTGGTTTTCCAGTCAGATTTTGGGTCATCCTTGAGTAAAACCTAAGGAAAAATGTTTTATAGTGTTGAAGAGCAAAGAGACAGAGTCTGGCTTATAAAGCTGCAAAGTAGAGAAATAAAAGGCAATGCCCCAGCTCACATTCACAGAACCCCAAGCATAGCAGAATTTCCTGTGTTTTGCTTTAACAAACCCCCAAAACTGATGTCCTTTCTTCTGCATGGAGAAATATGAAAGTGACCTTCAAGTTTGCTCTGTTTTGCACCACCTGCTGAAAACATCCCAGTAATTTAAGTGAATGTGAAAGCCTCACCTGATCTCACTTTGGTTGAAGCGAGGAACAAAGGGACGGTTGTCAAACACGCTCAGAGTAACCACAGCAGTGCCATTTAAAGGGGGAGAGCCTTTGTCCTTTGCCATCACTGTCAAGTGCATCTCTCCAGACCTAGACAGGTTCCCAGTTGTAATTATCTTCCCCTCACTCAAATCCTCTATCAGGAAGAAGGGGCTCACGGCGGCGTCCGGGAGGATGTAATACTCAATGAGGCCATTGTGCCCCTGCCAGGAAAGAAACACAAAATCATGGAAATGGGAGTGTGTTTGGAAGGGTAGGATAAACACTGAAACAGAGATCCAAAAAACATCTGAATGTGTCTAGTGGAATTATTTTGAAAACATCTGAATGTCTCTAGTGGAATTATTTGTTTTGTTTGTTTTTTTTAAGAATGAAAGCTATGGTAGGATGTGTAAAAATTAAAAAGAAATACAAAGCAGAAGAAAATACACAATACATTGGTCATTTACACAGTAAAAAGATGGCAAAAAGTCTCTAATGAAAATAAGTTAGATGTGTAGAGGGGGACAGAGTAGTGAGGGTGGCACAGGGAGGACGAGTGCCACTCTGCACAGCTGAAGGAGGAGTTTCACTGAGGTCTCAATGCAGATTTCCCACAGTTCAGTAATTTTCAAAGGCAATTGCACTTTTCATACAGAATCATTGAAAAGGCTGACTTAAAAAGGGCTGTTAGATGATTTGCAGCAATGTACCACAGCTGCAGCTATTCCAACCAAAATTATGCATGAAGAAATAGGAAGGCACCTGCTACATCTATTTTGTTGTCACTTGGAGATGTTTCATCTTGTAAATGATATAATTACTAGTGATGTTGTCATGGTGATGTGGTTGACTACTGGATATCCCTGCCAGTGCCTGGATCCTATTTGATGGGTGTAGTACAGATATATCAAACAAAATTACATTTAACAGTGGGGACAGAGAGGTTCAGCTGGGGTGCCACACTTAGAGGAGTTTGGTGAGCAGACATTTCCTTGCTCAAAGGAGTTTGGTGAGCTCACATTTCCAGCTATATGATGTTTAGTTTTTACAGATTCTTCTACCTCAAAAGCTCAAATAACTTCAGAGACACTAAATGGCTTCAGTCCTTGTGTACTTCTGAAGCACTGGTGTGTGCAGCTCTGTATAGGAAAGGGTAAAATTAAAGGAAATAGAGCTGAGGAAACATGCCCAGAGCAGGGAGTACATCAGTGTCAAGGCAGAGCCAGCTAAACTCCTCATTTCCAGTTCTCAGCAGTGAAGCAGGATTCCCTTTGTGCCTGGAGGAGGAGCAGGGTGTGCTGTGCTGAGGCTGGGGTCACAGAGGAATCTCTCACCTGGTCGCGGTCGGTGGCGCTCACGGTGAGGACAGGAGCCCCCACAGGATTCACCATGTTCATGGCAGCAGAGTAGGAGCTCTGGGCAAACACTGGGGCATTGTCATTCACATCCACCACTGCAACTCTGACATGGATGGCTGCCTAGGAAACAAAGGGGTGCCATGCATCTCAGAGTATTTAGAAACTTTTATTTAGCATTGTGTTTTCTTTACGTGCAACAAAAGTGATAAATCGGGCTTGGAAAAGGCTGCAGTAAAATGTTGCCTGGGTTTAATTGGGTGAACTCAGCATCAGAGATCACTACAGGATTTTAGCAGGAGAGGCAGGAATTCAGTGTTGCAGTAGGATTCTCCTTGAAAGGTGTCTGAATGAATAAGAACAGGACATGTTTAGGAGACCAACATGTCCTCCATGCAGTTAAGGAAACCACACATGCTCTGATTCTGTTAAAGAAGTGCCTAATAACTTTTCAAATAAAAGAAATACAGCAGAACTAGAACAATCTGCTGAAAATACTTCCTCTCCCACAACAAATTATCACATCACTTACAGTTCTAACAGCAGGAGACAACTCCAGCTCCCCAGAACAGGCCAGTCAGCAAACAATTCAGGGTCAAAGCCTACCATGCATCATTTTGAATATTTCACATAATTAAAGTATACTACTACTCAGTGTGGTTAAAGGCTGTAGAAGTCTGACTCTAAACATGATGAGGCGACTCATTTATTCTACACAATAAATGGCTGGGATGGATCTCCCTCCCAGCAGTTCAAAATCCACTCTCAAGTGTTGCTGTTCATTACAATAATGGTCTCTTACCTGATAGAAAGGGGCAGATTTATTGTTGACTGCAGTCACTGTGAGGTTGTATTTATTCATGGTTTCATAGTCTGGAGAGTTCTTTATCTTAATGATGCCCTGTATTGCATCTATTTCAAATATATTTTCTCCCTCACCTGAGACAGATTTAAACAAGCATCATCAATTAATACATCTTAGCGGCACATAATTAAATGCACTCTTTAATTATATGTTTACTTGTGCCATGAACTCATCAAAACAATTTTTAAGTAGTGTATGGATAATGTAGAAGAAGAACAGAAATATTTTGAGTGGATGGGCATTTGAAATATGAGCCAAGGTTTGAAAATTTTATGAGCATGAATTAGTAACATTCCAAACCAGGAGAAAGTGAACATTCTTGGCTTTGGTGGAAAGAGGTTAAGAAATAACATGGGTAATACTAATTATATTCATAATTGCACAGACAAAGTGCCAGTGCAGTGGCAGAATTGCTTGTTACCTGTGAGCTCATACAGAATGAAGGCATTGTCTCCTGTGTCTCTGTCTGATGCTGTGATTTTTCCAACTATGAATCCCACAGGCACATTTTCCTGGACACTGAAGTCAGGCACTGGATCAAACACAGGTGGCCAGTCATTAATGTCAGTGATCTTTATCACAACTGTGCAGTAACCCCTCTTCTTCTCAGGGATTCCATCATCTTCAGCATACACCACAACCTGTAAGTTGCACAGTTTTGGTAGTGAGAGGTCACACAAAGAGGTTCTTGCATAAGGATTAAAAAAACCTTGGGAAATCTTAATCTTTGAAATATTCTTATGTAAAGTCCCATTCTGAATTCACCTCAAAATTATTATTGAAAACTTAAGGAGTACTTGGGTGAATAAAAAAGTCTCTCTGTGTAGAACCAACAAATTCACCAATATTTTTGCTTGAAGCAAAATAAGACAATAAAAAATATCCAACAGTGGCAACAACAAAAAGCAGATTAACTGAGAATCATATCTGCAAGATCTCAGCACAGGTTCAGGCATCAGACAGGGCTGAATACATGAGCTGTCATTGTGAAATTAGTTATTCATGTGCTGAAGTGTTTCCAGGGCAGGTGAACAATGAGCTGTGCTTGAATTTCATTCTAGTCAAAAGGCAGTGCCTTGTTTTAACAATGCCTCATGCCTTGAGATGCTCCCATTCTAAACCAGTGCAGAAAATGCTCAAGCATTGTCAAGCTAAACAAAAGCACAAGTGCTACCTGTTTTCCAAGAGAAAAATAAAGAAGATTTAAAATATCTAAAGCAAACCTGGTACTCTGTGGGTTCCTCTTCATAATCAAAGGGGGCAGTGGAATAAAGGATTCCAGTGGTTTCATTTATGCTGAATTTCAGTCCTTGTCCATGGAGAATGCCATATGTCAGGAAACCATTTCTGCCAGTGTCACTGTCCTGAGCTTTCAGCTGCACAATCTGAGTAGCAGGGGAATGCTGCAGGAAGAAGGATTGAGCCTCTCAGAGACTGCTTTGCTGTAATTGCTTGAATTATGTAAAAGTAACAGGTACTGCATCCACTTACACTAGTATAGACATTTTTAAATCAAAATTATACAGCTTGATCCACACAGTAAGAGAGTCTCTTGCTTTCTCTAATTTACAGAAAATAACTGTTTTCCTCACCCCATATCTCTACATATAGCTGCAATTTTCAGGAAGCAATATTATTTCAAACAGCCCAAATGTTAACCTCAATATCTGACGTGCTGTTATTTCTGTGCAACAGCCTCTTCTCCCGTGAAACTCAATGGGTGTTCTCAACTCCAAAATCACATTTCTTTCTGAACACTATTTGGCTAATAATTATTAAAATAAACAATCTAATTTTCCTTTTAAACAATGTTCTTTGCACCAAGATTGGCAGAAGGTATCAGTGTTTCTCTTGCAGGGCCATTTGAGACCTGATCTGAAGTTATTTGATCCAACAGGGTATCCAGCAATTCCCACTGTGTAAATATTTCACATGGAAATCAATTTTTTAAGGTTGGGGAGTGTGATTTTAGTTCTTCTCCATTAAACTCACTGGGAACATTAAAATTATGTGTAATAAATTGAATCTCTAATTCAGTGGTAGAAATGGACTAGACTTCAAATCAGTTGTGGCTGCTAAAGACAATATGTGTGCATCAGCTGGGGATCTCAAAGGCAAGGTATGTGCTCTATAAAATATCAGCATGATCAATGTGCTTCTTTAAAAAAAAAAAAAAGCAACCAGCAGATTAAAGTGTGAAAAGTTTTGCTCCAAAATTGAAGAATGAAATGTTGAGCAAGATGCTTTTACATATTTAAATGCTGTGGCTTCTTCTGTAGAGAACCACAGTGTCTGAAAATCTGACTGAGATCTGGCTTGTTCTCTGCTGCTGATCACTTGTGCCAGCAAAATCACAACAGACTGTACGTGAGCAAGAGCAGAAATATTGTTAAATTAGAGACTGTGCCCTGGTACTGCCCTGTGTGAAGCTCCCTCACAAAAGGCAGAGTGGGAGCCTATGGGGTGCCCAGCACATCCAGTAGATTTCAAATTCACCTGAATATTCTCTATGTAAAACATTCAAAATGCAGTGGTAGTTCTTCCTTAATGGAGCCCCCTATTAGAAAAGATTCACTTTTTCTTCAATAAATCCACACTTCTAGATCATTCTTGGTGTGCATTGGGATTGAAATGAACCTCACAACACCATGGGGTAGGACAGAACAGCAAGTCTGCCCAGCTCCTGAAGGTTTACTTGTATACTCAACAAAAGATTATTTTTATTATTGTTATTTTGAAGACTTATTTTTGTGATTCAGTTTGATGACATTTTCTTACCTCTGGCAATCTCTCTTCTAGTAGAGAAGATGGGAAAACTGGGGGGAAATTGTTTTCATCAAGGACTTCCACCTTCACTTCCACCTCATTAAATATGGCAGCATTGGATGAGTCTGTTGCTCGTACCTTGAAATTTACTGGAAAATCTTCCAGTTTTAGATTCTTACTTGTTCTTACAACACCATTGGATGGATGGATAAGGAAATACCCTGTTCAAAAAAATCAACCAGAAATTATTCTGGTTATGTTTCCATTAGTTGAAACTGAAGATATGAATCCTCCAGTGAAAATTGAATATTATTTATATGAATATCGTATGTTACAGTATTCTTCAAAGAACAAAATGCAATTCAATGTTTTTACAAGGTTGATAAGAATGTCAGATATATCCAGGGCTGTAATTAACAAAAAGAAACAATTCAGAAGGTCAGATGGGAACCCAAAGGGAGAAAATTCAATATACCACTCTCCAGCCAGGTGTTCACATTCCTCTGAAACAGTCAGAGATTATTTGCCCCTCTTTCAGTTAGAAACTTTTTATATTTCCTAACAAGTCCTGTTCTTAGTGAAGGTGAGGAATTTGCAACTACCTTCAAGAACACGACTTCATACAAAACATTTCAGAAAACTGAAGTACAAATTGGCTGTTTGATGATAGATTAAAATCAGCTCTATATTTAGCAATAAACCACATGTGACAAAGCATTGATGCACTTGACCGCATACAAACTCATTCTAGGCACTCACATTTGTTAGGAAAACATTGCTGAGTTATTTTTCTTTCCTAGAAGTTTTTGTGCTATTAGTTATTTTTCGTCCAGCCAGAGTAACTTTATGCCTGACCAGGTCCAGCCTGATCTTCCTGCAGCAGACACAGCACAGAGCTGGTGATGCCAGCCCTGCACCACGTGCCTTGTGCTGCTCTGACAGAAATTCAGTGCCATGCCCACACCTGATCCACCCCAAACTGGTGCCCTGGCTTCATTGCCACTCAGTGTTAGTGGCTGTGGAACTGAGGGAAGAGCAGAAAGCAGGAGAGAAGAAACCATCCCAACACTCAGTGTTAGTGGCTGTGGAACTGAGGGAAGAGCAGAAAGCAGGAGAGAAGAAACCATCCCAACACTCAGTGTTAGTGGCTGTGGAACTGAGGGAAGAGCAGAAAGCAGGAGAGAAGAAACCATCCCAACACTCAGTGTTAGTGGCTGTGGAACTGAGGGAAGAGCAGAAAGCAGGAGAGAAGAAACCATCCCAACACTCAGGGCTCCTCCTGTTCTCCACATCCAGGGCTCACCCTTCTCATCTCCAGAGGTGATGCTGTAGTCCACAGGGAGCTTGTACAAGGCTCTGACCTCCACAACAAATGTGTCTGGGGGGCTCTGCTCTGCCAGGGGGGCAGGGTGATAGGCTTCTTCCAGGAACAGTGGGAAGGACACATCCATGGGAGCAACCACGACTGACACCTGCAGAGAAAAGGATGTGGCCATGGGGGTGGTGCTTGCAGCTTTAGCAAAAACTTTCCTACTGAAGTGTAGGAGAAGTCCAGGCTTTGGTCAGTGAGGAGAAAGAAGCCTGGGGTTGCTGCCTGCTGTGTTTGACACTGCCCTGAAGGCAGCAAATACTGGTGGGAAACAGCAAAAACCTCCTCAGTTTAGGTTCACCTGGGTGCTTTGCTAAATGCAGAGCTCCAGTTCCTCACATCAGCACATTTCAAAGGACTTGAACTAAGCAGCTCTCAGAGAGATGCACTCATCTCCAGCCTTCCACTGGAGAGGGTGTAACCAGAGCAGGAGTTTGCACACACAGTATTTTAAAACTATTGTGTGACTGATTTATAGATTAAGAACAAAAGGTGCGAGGTGGTAAATAAAAAATGCCTACTGCTTCACAAAAATAGGTTATATCTGTTGCCAGACAGCTGCTGTCTAATCATCTGAAGAATGATGGCCTGTAAGTCTACATTTTAAGGTTGTTGAAGGTAATTTTCTACATCTTTATTCATATAGATTTCTAGTTCTTTTTTTTTAATTCTGGTGTGATATTTAGTGGCAAAAGTTCACCAGCAAGTTATAAGCACTGTGTAAAAATAATTTTTAAATCACATTTACATTTCTCACTCTTCAATCTAGAAATTATTTTTCTTACATTAGGGGAAAGTAAACAGGAACACTTTATTTGCCATCTCCTGTTAATTTATCGAATATTTCCATTACATCCTTTCTGGCTGTCCCACTCTTTGACCTTACACAGAAGTCTCTACAGCTCTAACCCTCCTCCCTCACAGCCTGGAGCTTCTGTCTTTTCTGAAATGGAATGATCACAACCATTTTGGGTAGTGTGCCAGCAATTGCTAGGGCAGCATAACTTGGTAACTGTTATATGTAGCCTGAAACAAAAATAAATCAGACATTTATGTCATTCATGTCAGAAATAAATCTCTGACATTCTGATTCCTGGTTTGCATTGTTTTGCCTGACTAATACTCCTCTCCTGGTGTGGCTGTGCTCAGTTTAGAATAAAGCAATCTGGGGAAGTAAAGAGAGGGCCAGGCAGAAGTGTT
This sequence comes from Ammospiza nelsoni, assembly GCF_027579445.1. Classification (NCBI taxonomy): domain Eukaryota; kingdom Metazoa; phylum Chordata; class Aves; order Passeriformes; family Passerellidae; genus Ammospiza; species Ammospiza nelsoni. Next base: position 2,439,864 of record NC_080635.1, read on the forward strand.
GGTACCTTCACAGATGCTGAAAGAGGCAGCAGCCCCGAATCCGTGGCGGTGACGTTCAAGGAGTAGTACAGGGGAACAGTTTGTGTGGATAAATCTCTTGTTAGCCTGAGCTCTCCTGTGCTGCTGGAAAGACTGAAGAGGCCTTCTGAGTTTCCACCTGAAAACAGAAAAAGGAGTGTTGGAGATGTTCCCTGGAACCAGCAGAGACAAGTGACTGCAGTGCATGCCCAGGAGTGAGGAGGCACAGGTTGAAATCCTATACCTGGAGCAAGGCACCCCCCTCTGGTCCAACCTCCTGGCTCAAAACGTGGCCAGGAGTGAATTCAGCACAGGCTGTACAAGGCTTTGATCCATCAGGTGAGAATCTCCAAGGACAGCCTCTCTGGGCAACCTCTTCCTTTAATTACTGATCTTCACAGAGGATTTTTTACACCTTCTATGCAGTCAGAACCCACCAGTTCAGTTTATGACCATTCTCTCTCATTCTGGTGTCATGCAGTTGCTTTAGCAGTGCCAAGTGTCCCAGTAATAAACAGCTCTAGGAGTTTTTCCTAACATACCTGAGATATTGTAGAAAATGCCTTCATCATAACCCTTGCCTTCATCTCTTGCATTGATGTCCACCACCAGTGTGCCAGCTGTAGAATTGTCTAGGAGGATCTTGTGATATGAGGGCTGGTCAAACACGGGTCCTTCTTCATTGACATCTTCCACAGTAACTGAGAAAGAATCATCACATTTGGTGAGTTTTACCTAAATGGTTACCAGTTGTGTTTTTTTCAGCAAATATAAACCAACACAGCTCCTCTGAATGAGAATATATCCAGTCATACTGATCAAAAGTAGGGCTGGCCAAGAGCTAGGATACCAACTTCACAAAAATTTTTATGCCTTTTTTCCTCCAAAACAACATTATAATTTTTTTTTTTTTTAAGGGAAAAAAGCCAGTAATCAAGCACTGGCAATCATTTTAACAAGACTAAAAATCACTGTCAACACTGTTTATCACCCTAGAAACTGCCCTTCTGTATACAAGCAGAAAAAAACCTGAATTATGTTTTTGGAAACATTTTCAATCAAAATGCCAATAGGTTCTCAGAAAACAGAAAAAAAATTGTGACTATATTGAAGGAAGTAATATCAGTTTGTGTGAAAAATCCTCATTTTTGACATGGCAAACTTTATTTAGAAAAATTTCATTTGGCTTGAGTGAAAAGATCACACTATCATTTTTGATAATTTACTCTAGCAGACTGCATTAATATTGGTTTATATCTCATAATTACACATGGTGAAATATTCCCTAGGGCTGTTAATGAAAGCTCATTTTCTGTGGTAAAGCAGAGCTACCTGTAATGTTTGCTGTGTCCTGGAGATGTGGCTCTCCAGGATTGAAAGCTTTCAGAATAAACTTGTACTGGGATTGACTTTCATAGTCCAGAGGCTGAAGGGTTGCAATATCTCCAGAAAGTTCTCCAACATGAAATGAAGCTGTCTCTCCAGTTATGGTGTAATGAATGATGGCACTGTACCCTATGTCTGCATCTGTGGCCACTGCACTCAAAATCTAAAAGAAAAGGAAAAAAAGTCAGCAATAAAAGGTTTAGAGCAGAGCAAAGAGAGTGGCAAAACATGCCCACAAGCCTGGTATTGACCCACAGAGTGTTTACTGACTGAATCACTCATTAGTTGATTAATTGCATTGCTGGAATTGTGGCAGAGCCTGTGGCAGAGCAGTTACAGACTGCCAGGTGCCCCCTCTCCCCTTGACTCCTGTAACCTTTAGGGCACATCTGCCAGGCAGAAATGGAGCCAGGAATGGATGCACTGGGAGCTGCCCAGGGAAGCTGGGATGCCCACCCCTGGAAGTGTTCAGGGCCAGGCTGGATGGGGCTCTGAGCAGCCTGGTCTTTGAGAAAGGTGGCCCTGCCCATGGCTGAGGGGCTGGAACAAGATGATCTTTAGTGGCCCTTCCAACCCAAACCATGCCACGATTCTAAGACACATAAGCTTAAGAACAAAGGGATGCTGGACAAATGCACAACACCTACAGCACCAAACATCTTTAAAACATGTTGCCCACAGATCCAGTGAAAACTCAGTCTGTGCAGTGTGGAATCACTGCTGAGGATGAGAGGGAAAGGGGGAGCAGCTCTCACTCTTTGGGAGAGTTTTGGGAGCAATCAGTGGGGCAGGTACTCCTGTGTCATACAAACCAAACATGCTGTGTGATTCCACAGGCCCCACAAACTAAAAAATGGTGTTCACCAATGCACAGCCATGAGAGGTTACTGCCCCTTCCAGTTGCCCAGACAGAAAACAAGTGCACTGTTTATTCTCAGTGCCTCTCACCACATGTGGAGGCTCATTCTCCCTCACAGTCACAGAGTAGGAATTTTGGGGGAGCACTGGTGGGTTGTCATTCATATCTTCCACAGTGATGCTCAGAACCAAGCTTGCAGATTGTGGTGGCTTCCCAGAATCAGTGGCCTGTGAAGGAACAACTTGTCATTAAAAACAGCATTACTTTGACACAAATTTACTCTGCCAGTTCAATTTTGCTCCAAAAATTGTGAGTTTTTGCCTCTGCAGTCTTTCTGTTGGACCAGTTATCCCTCAGTGACACTTCTCTACCCTGTGCTTGGTTAGTTGCCACATCTTCCTGCAGCTGGATCCTCAGCCCATCACATGCTCTGCCTCTCATTAACAATTAATCAAAAGCTCCAGCTGGATGCAGATCAAACATGGCACGTGATCAGATGTGGCACTAATCAACACAGGACTGTGATGTACACATAGCTGGGCTCTGGTAGTTGAGAGAATGAGGAAATGCCTGGCATTTTGAGGGTTTAAAGTGCCAAAATAGCAAGTTGTGAAGAGCATCCAGTATGTGGCAAATTCACACTCAGTTTTACACTGCTCCAACATCTGCCATAGAAAATTCTCATCTCTAGGTACATATGCACAGTTTTCAATTAGTCTTACAAAGTGTCCACTGTTATTAACTTGACATTTTTCTGAAGACACTGCTTCATTTTTAATGTCTCCTCTATATCTTCCACAAGGTCTTTGACCAGTAAAAATATCCTTTAATATATTTGTACTTGATGAAACAAACAAATATATTTGTCAGTGCTGCAACACTTCTTTATATCCACAGTAATTGATCTGATTAGCAGCAGTAAAAATCCATGAAAGCAGCTAGAATAAATAGATAACCTCATGGATGTTAAGTGAAAGTTTAAAGTTTATGCTTTTTCTTTTTTTTTTTTACTTGAAAAATCTCATTTCAGGTATTTTTTAAAAGACATAAGGACATATATTTTGGAAAATGAACAAAATAAGGGAAAGGGACAAATAACATGGAAAGGCAAGGCAGCTGTATGGTAAAAAATGAACCCAAGAATGTTTGCAGCTGTTGTGTGACTGTGACCTTTAAGATTTAGGGTTCATAAGCAATTTATTCACTAATACCAATTTACAGAGCAGAAAACAGAGCTCTGCATACAAAACATAAGAACAGTCAAAATTCATGCATGAATTCAAATGGAATTCTCTAAGATTGAGTGGTTTTCTTGTGATGGTTCAGTATTTCCTCTTTTCTAATGCTGTGAACTTGTGTGAACTTGCATCAAATTTGTCAACTTACAATTATTTTCAATTCATAACTGTCCACCACTTCTCTGTCTAAGAGTTTTTTGGTGATCAGCTTGCCAGTAGAACTGTTAATATGGAATGTTCCAGCAAAATCATCTTGCAGAGAGTAGCTGATAAATGCATTATCTCCTACATCCAGATCAGTAGCAGAAAATGTGCCCAAGTCTAGACCAGCTGCATTCTCAGGAGCTGATAAATGAGTTTGGATCCATGCTGAGAAAACTGGAGGGTTGTCATTGATGTCTTCAACTCTCACAGTTACCTATATTGAAACAAAAGAGACAAAAGGAGGAAAAGACACAAATTTGAGCTGTAGAAGCTGTAATCAAAGGAGAATTTTGATTTATTTTAGTCCTATAGCAAAAGACTACAACCAAGGAACAAAGCCCAAAGGGAACAGAAAACAACTTCAGCATTTCTCAGCATTTGAGCATTTTCATAACCTCTGAATTTTTAATCTTTTAAAATTCTCAGCTGCAAGATAACAAATATGTAAGATAACACTCTCTAAGTGGAAGAGATGCACAGAACTAATAACCTGGGGCTCTTTGGCTCATCTGCCTCTTGCATGTGACAGAACCATGCACAGAAGCAGTTTTGGTGTTAATCAGTTCCTCTGGTTCTGAGCTGTTCATAAGGAGCTCTCAGGGAGTGACACAATCTGTGAAGCTGACAATATCTCCAGATGGTAAAATCTCCTCAGGATATAAAAAAAAAGGGAAATTAAATAGAAGGCTCTCAAAGCTTCACATTTGCATGACAGAAGATACTTATCTGGATTTTGCTTGACTGATAATATTTTTGAAAGACATTTCATATTGCTTGATAGAAAATATTTTGAACTGCATATTCCATACCAAAGCAACAGCTGTGTTGGGTGGCACCAGGGAATCCACAGCTTGCACCAGGATGCTGTACAGGTCTCCTTGCTCCCTGTCCAGCCTCACCAGGGCCACGATGTCCCCTTGGTCCCCGATGGAGAACTTGTCCCAGTGGGATTTCAGGGAGTACTGGACCTGCACAGCAATGCTGCCACTCAGAGCCTTCACTGAGCCCACTGCACTCCCTGGAGCTTTGTCCTCCTCAATGCTGAACTCGTAGCTGGAGCTCTCAAAAGTCAGCCCAAAGCTGGAGTCTACCAGCAAGTAGAGAGTAACAGAGGCTGAGGAGAGAAAACAAATTAAAATACTGGAGTCACTGCTCAGATCATCATGATCTGTGCTCTGGTTCCTTAAGCTCTTGAGGAATCAGTAGAAACTGAAAGAAATTATCACACAGGAAAGGGAAGTGATAAGAAAAAAGAAAGCAGTAGTAATAAGGAGTAATATGTAACACAAAATATGATGCTTTTGCACCTAATTGATTTTCCAGAATAATCTCACTTCCCTGGTTACAGAAGTGTTGCTTCAGCCTGACAGGAGATCAAGGATCACCAGTCTGAAGCTAATGGGATGTGCAGGAATTTCACACTCCTTAAAAACCTGACCCTTAATTGCTGTGTAACAAGAGAGGAAGGAAGTGCATAAAGCACAAGTGCAATTTCTGTTGTGACCACTTGTCCTATTTTAAGAAAATCAGTTTTTTCTCCCATTCATGATAAATCAAAGTTAACCTCCAAAAAACACATGAAAAACTTACAAAAATTACTACATGATTAAATATTTTTTGAGAAACAGAAACTCAGTAGAGTGTGATTTGCCAACTTCTGATTGTTTAAATATTTCTAATTTTAGGAAGATAAAGGAAAACAGAAAAAGAAACACATCAACAATAGTATTTGAATACATCTTTTTAGAGTGACTACAGCTGTGAAGTCTGGGGTTTGTACCATAAATACAAATTTTAAAGTAATTTTAAAGAATTATTTCTAACCAGGGCTACTAAAACCAAGTTTTCTGTTAATATGATCAGCATGGAGGAGATCAGAAGGTAAAAAGCAAATATTCATCACTGCTCAAATGTAACTTTTTTTTTTGCTAGATTCAGTTTGATTGATGGCAGTTGGATTAATTTAAAATTTAAATGCTTGAAAAGGTTATGTTTATGTGGGAAAAGACAAAAGGGTAAAAAAGATGGTAAAATGATGGTATACCACTTGAGGTAAGCTGAGGAACTCCGTGGTCAGTGGCAACAACTGTCAGTGTCACAACTGTGTCAGCTGTGATGTGCTCCAGGTTATTGCTGAGAGAGATTTCTCCAGTGCCATTATTTATATGGAAATCATCAGAATGGTTCAGGAGGCTGAGCAAGGAGCAATCAGGAGAGCATTCATATTAATGACCTTGGAAGTGCCATCTACTCAGTGCTACCTCTGCAAGGAGCACTCAACAGACAATATCTGCCTATTTCTAAAGAACAGCGATTAATTTCTGTCTTTAGCCTAAAATATATTGGCCTTTTATTTCCAAGTAAGTCTTCCATGATGAAAATGTGCAACATTCATGCCTTCAGTTCCCATTGCACCCCAAGGCTTTGAAGCTCCCACCAGGAGAAGGCAGATCCTGCACACTCAGCTGCATTGTCAGCAGTGGGAGAAGCCCAAGGGACATTCATCTGAAGACCTGCTAATTCCTGGCCTTCTATGACCTCTCACAGAAAACTGCATTGCTCACAAGTGGTGTGGTTTAGGTAGAATGCTATCCCATAGTTAAAAATAACCTCTTCCAAGGCAGTAGTTCTAAACATCCACAAGTTCACTGCTCGTTCATTTGTCCTTCTCAATCTATGCTTTTCATGTCAAGGTATCCTGGTATTTTCCATTATTTAGGGCTCACAGAAATATCTTTCTATGCATAGCACATTAAGGAAGTTATTTTCTTATCTCCTCCTCCCAGCAAACAAAAGATATGCAAAAAGAATAAGAGATTCATTTACTTCCTACCCAGACCCCAGATATTCCAATGTGTTGTTCAGAATTTCAGAAACTGAACCAAATCTCGGCTGTAGGTTTTTATTGCCAGTTTTTCATTTGGTTGTGCCCTCTTATGACATAACCATGATGTGATAAGCTCTAAAACACCCAATAATGACTGTCCTCCTTCCTAAGTATAGAAACCATAACTGATTATAGCACTTGTAAAATATTTATGAAGAGATCTTATCCTTCTCGAGACCAATACAAGTCCCTTTCTGTGCCTGTCACAGAGGTGTATCATTAACCTGACACAAGCGTACCTGTATGAAACGAGAGCGTTGTTCCCAAGGTCGGGGTCAGTGGCAGACACTGCCAGCACAGCCTGTCCCTCCTTTGCTGCTGCCACAGGGATGCTGGCTGAGTACTGTGCCCTTGTGAACTCAGGGGGGTTGTCATTCACATCCAAAACCCTGATGCTGATGTGAGTGAAGTTCTGGGGTGTGGCAGGAGACAAGCATGATTCAGAGAGTGCACAGGCACTTAGGTGTACAAATAAAAGGCAGCAATGATAAATCACAACCTGCTACTCCCTACCTGCCTCTGAGGCACTCCGTTATCAGATGCCAGCAGGAGCAGCTCATACTTGTCTTTACTTTCTCGGTCCACAGAGCCAGTAACCAAAATGGTTCCATCCTAGAGAAGGCAGGAACACATCATTTGGAGAACTCTTGTACACTGAATTCTCAGAAGGGATGAGGGATTGAAACAATCTAATCTAATCTATTCTCCTTTGGGCTACTTCACATTCCAACAATGTCTTGTTTTTTTGAATATCAACATAGATTTCCAACCGACAGGGCATTTGCTGGCTGTGATGTGCACTAGAATGGTACTGCCTGCTCTTTTTTACCTGATGTATCTTACTGTGCCAAGTCACTTCATGAACAGCAGGATCTAAATCTTGCTTTCAGCATACCCAAAGCCTTACCTGCTGGATGCTGTATGGGTTATCCCCATCCTCAGCTGACAGGTAATAAGTAATTCGTGCATTGTCTCCCTCATCCAAATCAGTAGCAGTCACATGTCCAACTCTAGTGGCATTATTCAAGGTGTATTCCCCTTCCAGAGCCTCAAAGCTGTATGGCAGGTTCTGAAACTCAGGGTTGTTATCATTGACATCCAGAACAGTGATGTGGAACAAGGCACTTGAATTAAGCCCATTTATTACATTATCAACTGCCCATACCTGTCAAAGTAAGAAAAAAAAGTCATTTTAGTTGATTGTCTTATCATTTTTAACCTCTTACAAAGATATAAAAAGGGGCTATAAAGATATAAAAAGATATTCAAGGGAACAAAGGAGACATGAGCCAAAGTTGCAGTCTTTCCCCAAATTTACTTGTAAAGTGAATGCAGGTGTAGTCTCCCTGTCCAGTTCTGTGTCATTCCTTAATGAGAGTGTTCCAGGGAAATCCACAGTAAATGAAGTGCTGCTGAGAACAAAGTATCCCTGAGAAAAGCCAGCCTAAAAAGAAAACATTGTTCATGTAATTTAAAATTATTAAGATTTAAGATCAACAAATAATCTTTTTAATAGTAATACCGGACCTTTTTATAAGACTTCTCATTACAGAAGTACAAGTGATTTGCCAGGTTTAATAAATGAAATCTTGCACCCTGAGCTACTGGAATAGACTTTGGCTATGTGGAAGCACTTATGGGCTTCATTGTTTGGGTCCTACACATTCTCTCTCCCTAAAGCTCTCCAGGACTTATCCCTGGGATGGAAAGGGCAGCAAAACAGTTCAGTGGAGTATGAACCGAGCATTTATGCTGCTCTAAAACTGACATGAGCAAGAATAATATTAATATTGCAAATCAAAAATCTCTTCCACCAAAGCACCTCCCCAGTGCCACAGCTACATGCAAAATGCCTTTATAAAACAAGGGGAGAAGGAAACCACTTGTTATAAAGCAGAGGGAAATTTTGTAATTTCCTATTATAGAAGAAACAACTCTATCAGCATTACAAATTGCCTCTTGCTCTGACTGAGACTGAAGGTAAGTTCATCTAGTTTAGTTTATCAAGCAACATTCAATCAGAAGCTGTAATTGGTGTAATAATATATAATAAATTCTCTGTCTAGTATAATAATATATAATTTATTCTCTGTCTGGTGTGACACATGCATCTCATATGCACATTAACAGAGGCAAACACCACCTCCTGTCCTGGGTCACATATGCAGTGGGAGAGAATCTCTCCCCATCTTCTCTGATACAGCCACTAATCTATTTTGTACAAAGTCCTAACTTCCTTGAGTTGGGAAGGTTTACTGCTGGCTCCAGAGAAAGCAAAGTTTTCATGAAGCAAAACATACTTAGTGCCAACCATTTAAGAAATCTTCTTTTGCCCATCTATTGCTATGCTTTTTTGCAGGTTAACAGAGAAAGATCTGTCATTTTGATTTATCAGGATGAGATTAATGTGGCACCTACCTCATCCTTGTCAGCAACACTGAATGTGTAGACCGGACTCCCCCTCAGGTGGTTTTCAAACACAGATACATCATAAGCTGCCTGACTGAATTCCGGTGGGTTATCATTGACATCTTGTACAAGAACAACTACGAGTGCTTCATTGCTCAGAGTTGGCTGTCCTCCATCTGATGCCTGCACTTTCACTTCAAATTGCTTTATGGTTTCATAGTCCAGCAGCTGGCTCAGGCTGAGCTGGCCCGTGCTGGAGTCGACAAGGAACACCGGGGAGGGGGTCTGAGGTCGCTGCTCGGTGATTCGGTACGTCACGAGGGCGTTGGCCCCAGCATCCCTGTCTGTAGCACACAGTGTCCACAGGACACTGCCCAGCTCCTGGTTTTCAGGGACCTTCACTTCATACCTGCCTGATGAGAAGAGCGGGGCATTGTCGTTCTCGTCATCGATGACGACGGTCAGCTTCAGCGCCGTAGATTGCGCGGGTTGGCCTTGGTCACTGGCAATCACAGTTAAATTGTACAAGTCTTGTTCTTCTCTGTCCAGCACCTTTTGCAGGAAAATGAATCCTGAACTGTCAATATCCATTTTTCCTTCTCCACCCTTCAGGGTATAAACCACTAATCCATTGAAGCCCTCATCCACGTCCGTGGCCGACACGCGTGTGACGTTGGTCCCCGCTGGCCTGTTCTCCATGATGGCAACGGTGCTGTTGGTTGCACCAAACACAGGGCTGTTATCATTGACATCTGTAACTCTGATAAACACCGTGGCATAGTCAGCAGTGCTTCCATCTGACAGGGAAATATTGAGAGTGTAACTTTTCTGGGATTCATAGTCCAGTCTGGTTGTGGTTGAGATGACTCCCATGTCATTGATGGCAAACGAAGCAGATTCCGTCAGCACCCGAAACTCAACTATGTGGGGATTTAAAGCATCGTACTGGACCTGTGTCAGATACAGCATATCATCAGTAAATGAATTAAAACACACAAACCACTGTCTGAAAAACAACTACATCCAGGCTCATTTTATGGTTGATATTGTGGATTGATATCAACTTACGGTTGACACTGTATCCTCATTTTTATTCTTTTAATGAATTTTCATTCAAGTACTTGTAAACTTCCCAGATTCTTTAAAAGAAGTAAAATCAAGCCTCAATATACATTAAAATGTAGAGAGGACTGCCTTTTATTAAAATGTGAATATGTATAACACAGAATAAAAATAACAGACTGCACTTTAACCTTTGGTTCTGCCTTTCTTTACAGGAAAAAAGGGGGAAAATTAATTCAAGATGTCTATAAATCAAAACACTAAAACACATTACCCTCTCACTGCTTTGCTATGAAACCTTCCATGTGTGTTCAGACCTTCATCCAAGGAGGAGTTATCATGGTGCATTCTGGTGCTCTGCTTGCCTGAGCATTTTTTTGGATCAAAATGAAGAGCAAGTTCTAGAGCCTTCTTTGAAAATGACTTTATGACATTCCTCTGATGGGAATTCTCATATCATGGCGCAGAGTTTTAGGTTTATCACCAAGAGATGAGGGAATATTGCCTGTCCCAAACTTCGAACCACTAAACCCTTTGAAGGTTTAGTCAGCAGAGGGCTATGCACACAAGTTAACTTTCTCAAGCAATTAAGGGGTGCATTTTATTTGATTTGGAGAGTTGCTGTGGGGTTTTTTTTTAATGCTAAATGGTAGCAGATGCTGTTTAAATATTTGCAAAAGTTTACCTGGAAACAAACCCACCTTTGTGGGTGATAAGCTTCATCTGAGGGATGTACTAGATGTGAAGCGTGTTATGTAGAACACACATATCTAATTCTCCATAACTCAGGGAGATTTGGATATTCAGAGCACATCTGTTACAAAATGAAGATTTTCTTAGAGCTGCCCTGTCCTGTACAGAGATAGAATAGAGTTCTTCTTACTTGTGCTACTTCAACGGGAGGAGCCAGCTCCTCTTCCACAGACACATTGTATGTTTTCTGAGTAAACTGTGGTCTGGAATCTCCAAATGCATTGATTTCTACTGGCACTGATGAACTTCTTGGAGTGATCCCACCTGCAAGGAAAAGGAAACAATTTCTCAGCAGATGCACAAAATACCTACTGATCCCTGCAAAAATACACTTTTCTATGGGTACTTTTTTTTAATATTTAATCCTTGGTGCTGCTGTTATGGTACTGCCCCAGAGCTCCTCACCAAGACCACAAAGGATGGACTGAACAATCCCTTTTGTACCCCTATTCCCCACAAGACCCATTTTATCCGTGTGACCCTACATTTGAAGACACAGAGCTCATATTGACCAACTAATGTTAAAATCACAAGGCTGAAAACCACTTTGTATTCTCATTATATCAGGAGTGGGATGCCATTCCTAAGTTAGATTTATTTCTGCCCTTATTCGGGTCATGGATGTTCACTGAGTTCTCTGTTATTCTTTTAAAACAAAGAAACTCCCAATAACTATGGATAATGAAATGTTAAAAATGGACTTGGCATCTCCAGTTTACCCACAAGGATGTGCAAATAATGACCAAATTACTCAGCATATTTTACTCTCCTTTTACTCTTTATTGACTGATGAGAGAGATATAAATTTCTGACTTCTGCCCAAATCTCTGCTTCCTATGCTGTGCAACACCATTCAGTAAGTTAAAGAAAGATATTATTATATATATATATAAATATATAAATTACATAAATAATTATATAAAATTATTTTATATATTATTATATAATTTGATATATATATAGATATATATATATACACACACACATACATATGTTATTTCACATGTTCTTCCCACAGCCATAAAGAAAACAGATTTACCATAATGCCATCAGCAGGAACAATTTTACCAGAGATGCAGCAATTTCTTTGGATAAATAAGACACTTTCTTACCTTCAACAAACAAGAGCAGATAAAATATATGGTATTATTTGAACAAAGCCTGTGAACTTAGCATTCCTTCAAGTAAAAAAATCAAACAAAACCAAAACTCATCACGTGGAATAGCTGTGGTGAGCAGTACTAAAATCCTCTCTTACCATCAGTAGCTGTTATCCACAACACAAACTTCTTACGCTGGTCATTTTTAAATGGGATTACTGTTTTTAAACTGATTTGCCCTGTGGATGAATCCAGTTCAAAGTGTCCATCTTCATTGCCACCAGCTAAGATGAAGCTTATCTCTCCATTTATACCATCATCTGGATCAGAAGCAGTAACCTGGAGAAAAAAAAAAATATTTCTTTTACTCTGGGTTCTGTGCTTTCATCAAATTTTCTCCCATTTTAGATGTACAGGAAAACCAGGTAAATATTGCTGCAGTTGAATTTGGTTGTACCTTTGACTTCCACTTCCTATGTAATTCCTGGGTTAAACCTCAGTAACAAAGTTTGCTCCTAAATGCACACACATGAAATAATTCCAGCAGCACGAGCAAAATCCTGCTCCTGTGGAGCTCATGTGAATTACACCAGGTTTGTATCTCAGAGAATTGGTTTTATAACAATTCCAAAGGCACTGGAGGCACATTGTTCAAGAGATTTCATCAGGAGCCCATGAAATCTGCACATCTCGGTATGATCTCAACTCCTATTTCCTGTTGGTTTTTTTTGTTAACTGGTTTACTATGTTAGAAAAGTTATATTGGATCTAAAATTATCCCTAATGCTCCAGCATTCAGCAGCCCTTCAAAAATGTTGTGCCCTTATTTGGGTTCCTGGACTCTAACGACATTTAGTTTTTATTAAACACTTTACAACTAAATTCAAGAATCTTATTTTCTGTCATATATTTGTGGAGTTGAGGCTGATGCACAGGTAGCAGAATAAAAATCCTTTATAATTTATTCCCCGATCTGAGATGTGATTAAAATATCCAGGACACTGTGATTATAGAATATCAATAGCTCTGAAATGAGAAGTGGATTGTTTCTGAACTGAGAGCTGTTCCAAAAAGATTCCCTACTCAACAGATCTGCTTCACAGGTTTAAGCAAGGACTCATGCATGGGTTAAACACAAAAATGTCATTTTTGCTCAGCATTTCTAGTACCTGAAGAAGGGCCATTCCTGCAGTCATGTTGAGGAAAATGTCTCGTCTGTATGGTGTGTCTGTAAAGGTCGGGCTGTTGTCATTCTCATCCAGCAGCACTATGTTGATAGGAGAGCTCACATTTCGGTGGGGTGGCAAATGATCTCTAGCAGTGACCTGCAAAAGCAATGCAGTGAGGAGCCTGTGCTGTTCAAAGGAGTGTTGTGGAAGCAGCAAAAAGGATGAATAGAACTACAAGCTGAGGAAGCTGGATCAGCAGTGCTATTTCCCCCAGATAACATTGCTGTCAAAGTCTGGATTTGTTCCTTCAATTGAGCTGCTGATCCCCACTCAAGGTTCAGCCTCCTGCCAGGACAGACCAGGTCTCACCTGCTGGCCTCAGGTAGCCTTGGGCAGGAGCAGGGTTGGTGTCAGTACCTGCAGGTGAATGGAGGGCACTCTCTCCCTGTCCAGCAGCGAGGAGTTGCTCACAGTGAGGATCCCAGTGGGACTCAGCTGGAAGGCACTGTCACCTGGAGTGAGGCTGAGCGTTCCCTGGAAGCCTCCCTGCAAACAGGGAACATTTGTCATTAAACAGGACAACCACTGAGCTACTCCCTTAGGATGCTTTCTTCTTCTTTTCCACATGGAGAAGATGAAATCTCCAGTTTAATCGAGATTATAGTTCCAAAAAACCCCAAAATTAAAAAGAGAGAGAGAGGTAAACAACATGGAAGAAAGAAAGGCTGAGAATGATTTGCAGCTTTGTGTTCATTTTGCACTTGCACACTTCCAGACCTTATGCAAACCATAGGAGTTCCAAAGAGAGACAAAATTTATCCTTTGTCTGCAGTGCTCTACCCCTTAAAGAAGCAAAACTACGTTTGCTTTGTTTAAGCATATTTAGGCAGTCAGAAAAAGAAATCTATTCACAATAGCTGTATAACACAAATGCATTTTATATTGTATTTCAGAAGTGCAGCACTTTTAGCATCCATAAAACCATCATCTTTTTACCTCATCTGTGTCATTAGCTGTTATTTGAAGAACTTCAATCCCATTTGGGAGATTTTCTGGAATAAAGACATCATAACTTGTTTGTGACAGTACTGGAGGATTATCATTTTCATCTCCAATAGTAACCAGAACTACTGCATCAGCTGTTTTGAAAATCTTGTCTTGCTGAGCTGCCTAGAAAACAGAGTTTACAGCTGTAAATTCCATGCCTGAAAGCAACAAGCTTAACACAAGGACATGCCAACTGCGTATTTATAATTAATTACATTTTCTTTTATTTTGATTTTTGAATGGCAGGATGGAGCCTTGATATCAATGAGAAATGCTATTAGCAGCAACTTGGATTCACATTTTATTTTCTGAAATTGAGACTAAAATACCAAAACAAACTTTACCTGAATGCCCACCACAAGATTTGGACATATTTCTCTGTCAATTGGGGTCTTGACTTCCAACACTCCAGCGTCATTGATTGAAAAGTTGTTGTAATAGGCTGGAGGGTTCACTGAAAAGTGAAAAATTGGGAAGGGTTAATGAGAATGAACCAGAACTGGAAGTCAGGTCTGTCCTTTGTATGAGTGTTAACTTCTCAGCCACAGGAAAAAGGAACACGAAAGGCTGTTTTTCAAACACTCTGTCCTCAAAACAAGTCCTGGAAAATACACTCACACTTCAAGAGTCTCAAATTAAGCATTTCATAAACTTCTGGCAATTTCTTCAGGAGGAGAAATCTGATGGAACTCTCTCTCTAGATGGTCCTGAATGGAAATTCTTTGATCAAATTGAAGCCTCTAGAGTGGCTTACACTTGAAATCAGGAATTGTTTTTTGTTCCTTGGAAGGAAGGTAAGAATAATCAAACATTTACAAGTAGCTGGACCCTGCAATAATGACTGAGATCAGATTTAGCTCGTGGAGCAGCTCTGCAGTGAAGCTGTGGGCACTTCAAGACATCTGAATGGACCCTGCACTTCCTTATCATTCCCTCCAGTAACAGATAAATAAATCATCCTGAATTACTGTGCCAATGTCTAGAAGAAAAGAAAGGCTCTTACCCAGCTTGATGCTGTAAATTATTTTTTCATTTATACCTTTGTCTCCATCCTGAGCCAAGACCTCTGGGAAAACATCCAGAGGACCCACCTAGAAAACATACATGAACCTGAATATCTTAGAAAAAATCACACATTAACTTCAAATCTTTCCTTAGATAAGTCACAGTTTTGATTAAAGAAACAAGAAACATGTATTTAATCAATGTCATCCAGAAAAAAAATTCTTTCTTTGCCATATGTGCTTTACAGAGAATGATGACCAAGATATTCAATGGATACACTGTGTTTAAGAAACACCAGATTATGAAGCTGCAGTCACAGATGGAATTTATGTTTAGAACATTGACTATTTCAGTTCCATTCCTCTCCTGGAAAGCAACATGTACAAGTCTATACTGCAGCCCATATAAAAACAGTAATTTAAAAGATGAAAACATTTTAGAAGGGCTAAAATTATTCCTTTCAGAGAATCAGAGAGGAACTTCTAACAAAAGGAACACTGGAGGTCTAACACTAAAAGTATATGTGATTTGAAATACTTTAACAGGAAGATAATGACATAGAAATAGGGATAATAATGAACCTTTTTAATTTTAGTGGGTTACTCTGATAAAACTATACTGGGTTTTTTTTTTTTTTTCAGAATACATACAGAAACCTGAGTCAAACAAATACATTTCACTAAGAAATCTCTATTATATATAGAAAAAAAATAAGTTAAAAAAGTAACATAGACCATGGATTACCATTAAGATCCTTATTTTTGCTTACCTGGTTGTAATGCTGTATGAAGAAATTACACTAATTAAAACTATTTTCAGGAGTGATGGACAGCCAGTTGGCCTTTGAGTTTTACATTAAAAGCCCTGTTAAAACAGGAGTTTGAGCATTTTTTTTCCTTTTCTTTCTTCTTTCTTATACTTTTTTCCCCCAAAATACAAAAGGATGTGTTTCTATCACAGAAAATTCTATGCTTCACACAATACATGGCCTGTTTATCTGGTAGTTGGAGATCTACAGCTGATAGCTTTTTTCACTGGTCAGCACAGAGGAAAGCAGCTCCATCCATCTGAAACTGCTCAAGGAAGAAGAATCCTTGGGAAAAAACCCCTGTGCATAAGGATAACTTATTTACAGCAGCATTCAGAGAAGAGCTTTTACCTGGTTTTCAGTGATGTTCCCATTGTATGTGGATTGACTGAAATAGGGGTTCAATGTATCATAATCTTCCACATTAATTATTAATGGAGCAGTGGCACTCTGGTTTCCAAATCTTTCCTGCATCCCAAGGGAAAGAACAAAAATAAGAACAACTCTCTGGAAAAAAACCCAGTGGAAAATACAGCAGAATATTATTACATATATTTTGCAGCATTTTTAAGCTGAGAATACTCAGTTTGTCAGATTAATCCAATGCTAGGAACAAAACTATCCACAGGTAATCTTCCTTTAGTTTCTCATTTTCTATCAGGCATGCAGAATATAGAATAGAACATTTGCTACAGCTGTACTATTTGCTAGGTACCACAATAATCCTAGCAAAACCATTTATTTTTAGTTCTAAAAGGAAACGAAGGCAAATACATACTCAAATCTCAAAAAAAAAATACCAACCAAACAAACAATAACCTGGTAAGGTGCAGCAAAAATTTGAGACATCTGCCAGAATGAATAGCTGAATATGTGTTACAGTAGTGGAGAATTAATATGTACAGTATTTATACTTAGAGAAACACAGAAAGAAACTTGGGCTGGGATTTGAGAGGAAACAATGGCTGAAATATTAACAATGTGCTACTTTGTCTCCATTATAAATCAAGTTACAGACACTACATTTGGGTTGGGAACTCGCAAAGCTGTAAATGTGTAGAAATTGGGATGCTGTAAAAGAAAGGAACTATCATTGTAGAACTGTTGTGGGTCTCATTCTTCTTTTAATTTGTGTCATACCTTTGCTTGGACTGTTAAATTGAAAAAGTTGACCTCGTTGTAATCCAGTGGTTTTTTCACCATGATGTTTCCATCTCCTTCCCTTATAGAAAAGTAATCAGAGTTTGGGCCCTATTAAATGAATAAATCAAATATTTTATATGATTGGTAATGAAATACATTTTATTTTTCTTTTTTTACACCTTTCCTATTGGACTATATTCATAAAGGTGCAGGAATGTCTCAAGAACCACCAATGGAAAGAAAAAGGCTGATCCTCCTCCACACATGCCTGCCCTGTCAGTGCCCACAGAATTTCTATCTGATTTATCTTATCCCATGGCACACAGGGGAATGGCATCAGCTTCCCTTCACCAGCTATAAAAGGAGCAGAGAAAAGCTCAGATGTGAAGATTTCCACTGCAGATATCTACATTTAATTGAGATGATCCTGAGGACTGGAGACTGACAGCAAATCCAACATAAACTTTAAAAAGAGGGGAAACTGCTCTCCCTCCTGCTACTGCAAAGAACCACTGAGTTCCTTAGCTGTAGTTCAAGAGTGCCATAAATCATTCCACAAAAGTTAAGAAACAAGATTCAGGCCTCACTGCCTGCCAGGCTGATCCTGTGGTATAACTTGAAAGGTCTCTTGGAAGTTTTGCAGATTTTTAATCTTCACAGTGCAAGGGAGCACGCTGGGATCAGGCCCCAGGCTATGGATTTATGAAATTCAAACTGGTGTTCAGAGTTTCCAGCTAACAAAGGGCACTCACCCAAAGACTGTAGGTAAGGATGCTGAATTCTGGTGTAATGTCCTTATCCTGAGCTTCCACTTTTACAACCGTGGAATTAATTCCAGCTACCTAAGGGGAAATAAAGGTCATCAAATCAGGAACTCAGTCACAAGCCCCCATCCACATCCTTCCTAACTTGGGGCAGCAAAGTTGTGCCACCTGCTCAGCAAATCACCTCCTGCTGCAATTTTTGGCTGGGAATGTGTCTCCATCACCCCATTCCCTCAGCTGTACGTGCAGCCCAGCCTTTCCTTTCCACACCCATGGAATGTGGCAGATAAATCCCATAAGGATGCACACAAGGAACTAATCTCAGTGTGGTCACATTAGAAGCTCCCCAAAAAGTAATTTAAAAATATCCCAGGAAAAAAAGTGTCAGAATTTGCCAGAACCCACCTCTGACACTGAAGCACTGTAGTCAGCTTGTTGAAATTCTGGAGCATTGTCGTTTACATCTATCAGTTTCACATTCCGGCCGTTCTCTATCTGATCAGTCTTGGAGTGGAAGAAATGACAACAGTGAGGTGGCAGCACTCTGCTAACACACAATTTCATCTAGAATGAGATCCTCAAAGAGACACCCTTTCATTAAACTACCATTTGGAATTAGACTACCATTCCTAAAATTAACTTTTTGAAGTTTACCTTCGTTTTCTGTGAACAAAAACACTCCTTTCAACCAGCAGACTTCAACAGGAAATCTTCTACAAGATACTCTGAACTGCCTGCATCATAGCTTTCAATTAAATACTATTGCAGAAAATAATCATTTGCATTAAATTAGACAATAAATACAGTTGATAAAGCATGGTTTGTACTCACTGTTCCAATCCTTTGGCAAACAATAGAATACCAGACCATATCACCCTAAAATTGAACAGACAAGCCAAAAAATAATATAATTGATGAACTAATAATATGATTAGCAAAGATAATTTTTGCCAAAATTATACAAAATTACTCCTAGCACTTGAATCCTCAGGTGTGCTGTGCCAAAACACTCTGCTTAAAATTAACACTTTGTAATTACTTTGCTCTATATTGTAAGGTTTATTGGACTGCCATTCCTCTACTACTGATATCCACCTATCCAGATCTCACCATCCCCCTGTACCTGACTGCTCTCCCCCCCAAAAAGTTGACAGAGAGTACAGAAGAACAAGTGCAAGAAGCAGAAGTGTTTTAATCCATTTGGGAAATATCCAAATGAGAAATGCAAATGTAAAAAAAATAAAAAAAAAATTCAAAAGTATGTTTTCATCCATTACAAACACTGTTTGCAGCAGTGTTTTTTACAACATGCCTGGTCCAGGTCTCTGAGGTACAGTGCTTCTCTGAGTGTCCAAAACAAATCCAGTAGTACTCTGAAATAGCACTTGTATAATAAATTTTGTATATATAAAAATAAATATATAAATAAACTTGTATAATAAATATTTTACATATAACAAAATAAATAATAATATATAAATTAAAACAAACTTAAAATAAATATTAAATAAAAATAAAATATAAATGACTATTTTGTGTATATAACAAAAATTTTGTGTATATATAGATAAACTTGTATAATAAATATTTACTCTGCAGTACTGCACCATTTTCATACTCAGAGGCAACTTCAGCCAGGCAAAACACTGACATTGCTTTCTAAATTCCTGGTAATCCTCCAGAGCCAGAACTGCCTAGGAAGAAGAATCTGTCCCTTTATGCATCAAAAATCCATAAATCCATTAGTGAGTGAAGTGCTTGTGATTCAGGATCACCTTCTACCAAGTTCCACCTGCTCAATCTCACTTTGGTGAAATATTCATGCTCCTGAGAGGTGAGTTGTGAGGCAAGTGGCACCTGTCACAATGCATGTTTACATGGCTAGGAAAGAACCTGGCTGGCTGTCAGATGACAGCAAAGTTCAGTTATAGGACACTGAAGACATTTATCAGATATTAGTGAGAGGTAGATACTGAATTCTATTCAGACAAATCACTCTTTTGAAATACCAACCTGTGTTGTGAGAGAATGAACAATTAAAATGCATCATCTTAATGCTATTTCTTTTTCAATTGTCAAGAAAACTTTTCTGTCTAGGTTTTATATGCAGTAAAAATTATACCTCAAGAGCCTCAACATCCAATGCCCTTTTGGTTCTCACAGTTGCAGTGCTAGACTGAGAATCATAATTCAGCTCTACATAATCCAAGTGTTCAGGGAATACAAATTCTTGTAAGGTCAGACGCACATTGGGTGGGATATCTGTAATCTGTTCTATAACACCTGTAAGAGAAAATGGAACAAAATTAGATTGCTTTACGGAAAAGAAATCTACAGGTTTATTTCATATGTATTGATAACTTGATTACTGGTGAATTTTGGTTGCATTTTATAGAATTTTGGCATTTTTAGCTAAACTGTAAGATCTGTTAAAGTCCTCTTGAGTACACTGCACAAGTGTATTGATGCATTTTTAAAGCCACATAAACCAAATTTTTCCAATATATACACAGGATATATCCAAAACTAAAAAGCTTGGCATAATTTACACCTAAATTTCCACCTTTTTTATTTTGGAAATGGCTTTTCTGCAAAACTTTTTTTTTCCCAATGTTTACTGTGAAAATGTAATCAAAGTCAGCCAAAGTCACTGAGGGGCTGCATGGGTTTCAGTACTTTCCAGACACAAGGGCCTCTCATATATTTTAGCTGCATCTATCAGGCAGTAAAATCCAGTGTGGATTCAGGTGCAAAGTGTGTGGCCTTTCCCTTAATGTATTCCTGTTTGTACAGGACACAAACACAAAAGTCTGCAACCTTCAAATCAATTCTTATGAGATTTTCCACAACCATGCATTTAGGAACTATCCTCCTGAAAATAGGATGACTTGTTATTTGTAGTGATCAGGATTCCTGTTAGACTGACTGTGCATTACTTGTTTGGTTAAATACCAAATTTGTTTGAAATTGCTTTGGAAATGTTTCCTTTTAAACCACCCAGCATGGTGTTACTGGTAACTTTATTAAAGAAAGTTCCCTCACCCACATCATCAAGACATTTATGTTTATGTAATCATACTTATCTCCTCATGGAACACGTTATCTGGATTACAAACCCATAATCCCTTCTCCTTTCCAAAGTCTTCCCTGAACAGCGCAAATATTTTCCATGATCTTCAGGAAACTTCCCAGCTGTGTTTCTTCCTTCTCCACTAGTTTTGTACCCCATCACTACTAGTTTAGGTTAGCAAATGCTTTCTGCAACAGTCCCATCTCTGATGTCCATGCACAGCCCTGTGCTCTGGGTCTCCAGGAGTTTCAGGAATATAACCTCATCTTCTCCCAGCAGCAGGGAGTGTCAGGAATGCTGACACTGCTGAATGCTGGGAGTGCCAGCCAGCAGCCCAGAGAATCTGGATTTTATTTGTGTGGGAGGACAAAGGGCAGTGAGCTGACAGCGAGCAGGGCTGGGTCTCAGGGGCAGAGCTTGGTGTGGTGCCACCCTGCTGGGTGCAGTGCTGAAAACCCTCCAGGAAAACCAAATCCAGCTTTGCCTGCTGCCAGAGGCTGTCCAGTGCTCCAAGCAGAGCTGGATACATCCAGCCAAGAAGAGTCAAGCAGCTGCCTAGGAAACAGCATTCCCTCCAGAGGAGAAAGCCAAATAAAAAGAAGTAATGGGGGAAAATTAAAGCTGATTAGCCCTCTTGCTTATTCATCAGATATGCCAGCAGATTCATTCACACATACAATGCACACAGAAGGCCAGAGTTCTTGCTGGCTGATTAAAAATCAAATGGAATCGGAGTGAAATGTAGTTATCCTCCTTTCTAACTCCATGCAGGAGCCAGACACAGCAGCTAAGCTTCCAGAACTCAAAAAGGAATGTTTCAAAAGTGATTATAAAAAAAAAAAAATCACTGTTGTGGATCATGTTTGTTTTCTGTACATTGTTGAAAGCCAGAAGCAGTGAAGTTTGCCTGTGGACAGCCAGCATGAGATCCTAAGGGTTATGACATATCCCAAAGGGAAACCTTTGGCCATAACTTCATGCTTTGCCTTGTGAAACTGCTGGGTATCCATTAAGGACATCAAATACTGGCTGGACAAGGTGAACTGAGAACATTTTCTGTACTCCTTTTCTTTCCCATTGCCTGATGTGACTATTCAGACAATGAAATCCTTGGATCAGGGAATTTGGGGGGGGTTATATTTATTTATTCCACTATATTTATTTATTCCACAGTAAAATGTAGAAACTGCCACAGTTTCATGTAGGCAGCTGCTGCATCCAGCCATGGACACTGCTGCAAATCAATTAATAATACAGACTCACTATAAAATCCACTGACTACATGAGGCAATAAAGTGCATTTGGGAGGAGATCAGACAACTCTAGGTTAGAATCCTGATTTTACCTGTATATTCATCCAAAAAGCTTGAGAGCTCCAGTGGCCTGGGTGGTACATCACAGTTGATAGTTGTGATTTCTAAAAAGAAACAGAAATGTCATGTACAAAGAACAGAGAGGGACTGTGTCCAGAAATAGAGGAAGGTAAATAAGCTGATGCTATGTAAACCCAGATGCACACAACAGCTCAAATTAAGCTCCCAAATATTTATCATGGTGGCATCTTGAAGGGTTTAAAGCAATATCTGAAGGCAGTAGGCAAACATTGGTGTCCTGGAGCCAATCTAGGATTTTACTGCCTGACAGGAGTGACTCACTGCTCAATGGTGTCCTGATGAACCATTTGTGGAAATCGTAATCGAAACAACTCTTGGACCTTGGCCCAGGAATTGTTTTCTGCTCCCCAGGCAACCACAAACATAAAGCTACTCCCCACAGAAACGGCAGCAAGAATCCTGGAGCTTTTTACCTAAAATTTACTCTCCTTAAACCTTTAGAGAAGAAGCCCTTTGGGAGTATATTATTTTTTCATGAGAAGTGGCTTTCCTAAGTGGCTTCTTGTACCTCAGTCACCTCTCCACATTGACAGAAGTGATAAACTTTTTGTTTTAATCATTAAGATCTACAAACTGTACACAGAAAAATCAACCAAAACTTTCCCCCCTTCCCTGAGTAGAATTCAGCAGCAAAGCTTCCAGAGTGCAACCCATGCTCTTACAGATACCTGTGCAATTCTTGTGGTCTTTATGTGGGTTTGCACCAATGCCAAGAACGTCCCTACTCCTTATCCTTGCCTTCCTTTTGGATACTCAAAGGGACATTTGGTATAAACAAGTATTGGGCTATTTTCCCCTGGCCTTCATATCTGCCTCACTTTATGTGATCTCATTTATAAGTGAGCAGATTTCTACACAAGTCACTGAATAGAATCCTAATGACTATTTCTAGGCAGCAGCTGCTGGGTTTAGGTTTAATTCACCACCTCCATCTCTGAGTATGCTAAAGCCTAAACTCTGGAGTGGTGAAAAAGGTAAAAATTTGGCAGTTTTCACTTTAAGGAAGCCTCAATACATCAAACAGAAGTGAAACTTTTAGTGAAGTACTTATCACTGTGAACAGCAGAAGTAACAATGGTAACTACTCCATCTAATTTAGCTGAGCAGCAGCAGCAAGGAATGCAACTGATTCCAACTTTAAAATTTTCCATCCTCAGACTCAGCTTCAGCCTAGGTATTTAAATTATAGACTGCTGCAGATATAAAATAATCAAACTCCCCAAAGTTAAAGAAAACTTGTAAAAACCCTTGTATATACAAGAGCATGGTCTTCACCTGTCCGTCACTCAGTCCCTGAAAGCCCAAACACCACTTCCAAGGGCACCAACATTGCTTGTTTAGAAATTATTTTATCAATAAATCAAAGTATTTGAAACTTGTAAGTTTGTGATTTATATGAATTTAATAAATTTAATTTGTTGTATTTCAATAAAAGCAGTAAAATAATCAGGCATTTATAAACGTAACAATACTCACGTTGTGCATCGAGAGAGAGGAACACAACCCAGCCAGCCACGGTGAAAACCAGAGCTCTGGAGAGAGCCATGGGCACTGCAGGAGAACTATCCACCTCAAGGCAAAACCAGATGGTTGTTTCTCATATAGAAGACTAGCAAAGAACCATTTCATTTGCCATATCACAGGTTTGTTGTTATCCTGACAAATGCTTCACCAAGAACAAGGCACAAGACTGGAATGAGCCTCTGAGAGCAACCCACAAACTATATAATGTGCTTATCATCTCCAGCTTGTCAGATCAAAGTCCTCCTGGGCAATAAACCAATAAACCACATTTTGCTGTGACACAAAATGTGACAAGTGCATTTTTATTTTAATTTTCCAACCAAGAATAAATGAGCAAGGTGTCCTGGCCAATGTGAGAAGAATGTACATGTTCCCTGGGAAAGGAAACTAATGGGGAGTGTCAGGAGGCAAAGGGACCAGCACTGCCCCTTTTGTCATGTAGTGGTGGCAGAGTATCTTCACTAACTCTGTTCCACATGGAATAAATCCAGAATTCCTGTTTGAAAACTGGTTACTATTCGATGTGATGAAAGCAGACACCTCTGAAGCATGTCTAATATTTTACAGATATTACACACTGGAAATAAGTTCAGCAGGCAGCTAAAACATTTTACTTCAATGAAGTTATCAAAAAAAAAACCCAACCAAAACCACCAATATTTTAAGCTTGTAGAGAACTTCAAAGACTACAAACAACATGATTGAAAGTATCACTTGCAGGTAAATATACCTTGACTGGAAGGAGCAACTGAATACACAGAAAATGCTGCCAGCCCAAGATATTTCTGTAATTGTGCCAGCATGTTTAGTCATGGCGGACAGTAATTACTGTAGGCTGAATGAGAACACAAAATACAATAAAACTGCATAAAACAACTAAAAATAAAATTACCATTATGCTGTCTTAGCCTTGAATAAATGAAATGTGGGAGCAACTTGAGCAGAAGCAATTAAAGAAATACTGAAAGAAGCTCAAGCATGGGAACCATGCTTTTTGAACAAAGGCCACGTGCAGCAGTGATTATGCCTTCAGTGGTGTTATTTATTGCTGGTGCCAATCACAGGTAGGTAATTTTTTTCTAGGTTGATGTTTTCCCATACCTACAATGGCCAAGCCTTTACAATTTTAGATAGCACAGGAGGAAGGCAGGTCTGTGCACAAAATGCCTCCTGTGAAGAAGAAAAAGAAATTCCCTTACCTAATTCACCAAACACCTTCAGACCATCACAGCCAGGCCAGAGCCTACATAATTTGATATTTGTACTGAAAAGTTATAGCAAAAAATCCTCTTGACCACTGCAAATATTCATGTACTGGATGCCTTAATCCCAAAGCAGAGGGAAGGCCATGCAGCCTCGGTGTTCTCTGGGAGCTCTCTCAGCAAGGGCCCCCCCCAGAGCTGGAAGCTCAGCCATGAGAGGTGGCATGAGACCTTAGGGGATCAAACTCCAGCAAGACCTCCCACATTACCCATGGGGAAGCAGCCCAAAAGGTGAAGGAAGAAGGCCCCTGGTGTACACAAACCCCTAGAGGCAGGTGTAGGATGAAAACTCCTGCCGAGATGCAGCACAACTCTAATTCTCTCTTTGGAAGCTGTAGCAGTGGTTTTGCTGTGAGGATCTTGGTCCAAACCAACAGCAGCACCTCCCAGAACGTGGCATTCAATGCCCCTGTGATTCCCAGAGTGTAGGATCCCACAGTCCTGTTACACTTTACAAGTTGCTGCAGCCTTCCATGGGGTGATGGATCCTTCAGGCTCACCCTGGTGCTGCTCAGAGACAGGACAAGCCCTGACATCAGGGACATGGCCACTCTGTGTGTCACTTGGCCTCAAGCCTGGAACAGCCTTTGGCTGCTTTTATTTATAGATACAGCCAGCAGGGGAGTCAGCAGTGAATCTATTCCTATGGGAAGATAAATTTAGCATGAGTCAAGTCTTCTTTGCCTGCTCAGAAATGGGACGCGATTGTGGAGGTCTTTTCCAATCCAAAGGATTCTGTAATTCTCTTAATTCTTAAGAAATAGAGAAAAAAGTTCAGAACACAGTGGTAGAGTTAATGAAGGTCAGTTTTCACTGAGCTGCAGGGGGAATGTCTGCAGGGTCTCTGTGTGCTGCCCTCTTGGACATCAGCAATAATTTAAGGCATCACACTGGCCTGGAGTGGGGAGAGAGGTGCCTAAATGGAAGTAGAAATTTCATATATGGCTCAAAGCAAGCATCTGATGCACAGGAGCAGTTTCCCAACACAATCCCACATGTCTGGGCACTCAACAAGAACAGGAAACAATGGTTTTTAAAACATTGATTCCCTTCTGGCCAAGAGAAAGGTGTTACTCAGTCACATCAAACATGCCCACAATATTCACACACTGTGCCAACCATATGTCCACACTTCTCCTAACACAACATCTTTTTCCCTTGGAGCAAAGACTGAATTTAAGATTCAGTCCCTTTCCCCAAGATTTCTGGGCATCCAGGAGACAGGCACAGCTCCAAGGTGCTGTAAGTTCATTTATACCCACGTGTGACAGGAGGATGACACTGCAGCCTTCCCAACAGCCCAACTGCACAAACACAGGACATCCAAGACATCCAAACAGCAATTCCTAGAAACAGAATCATGGAAACTAATTGTATTCACAGATTTAACAGATTGTACCATTTAAACAATCTGCACTGTGGCAGTGCAAAGCAAAGTTATATGTTTTTTTAAACGTAGCTTAGCCTGACATTTTCCATACTTGGGTCAGTTGTAGTGCAAGCTCACTGAGGAATTTTTAATCCAGCTTCAAAACTTGATGCAGATAAAAATTCTTTGAAGTTCTTGTGGATTTGGAGTAGCTCTGCATTTAATGATATCCTGTTCTTGACAGATAAAAAGGCTGTATGAGGATGCTGCAATTCAATCACAAATACACATGCATGATTGAGACCATCAAACAATATCTATGCACATACTTAGCTCTTAAAAGCATCTATAAAAAAACTCATACACTTTTAAATTAATAATGTTTATTTCCATTAAACCAAGACAAATTTTCAAAATTAATACAAGATAAAAATTCAAGGTGGTTGGCATGGGGAAAAAAAGATAACACTGCACATCATATATATTGTTTGTATATGCTCAAAAATATTTTTGAGTTAAACAATTCTGGCATGTAGAACTGGCACTTCCCCACAGAACAAAACCAGCAGAATTTTCCTTTCTCTTCTAGTCAGTAGTTCTATGAAAATTAAACACACACACATGCAGCCTGCAACTTTCACCCCAGGTTTACCATGGGAATTTGGAACAGCCCTCTATCAGAAGTCACATAATTGCAGCAAAGCACTTTTCCTACTGCATTTTTCATACCTGATGGGTTTTATAATACTTTCAATAAACAACAATCAGTCTCCAACATTGACTACAAGTGCTTCAAACTGCATCAGTACTTGCAAACAGGCCTGAGGCATTCACAAAACCTTATTTATTGGGTAACAGATTAAAGCACTCCTGCAAAGTTACAGCTGCTGCCCAAAATCAAAGCCACTGAAATCCAATTTTGCTTGTTGGTTTCACTGGGCTCCAAATTTGCTACAGCACTGGACAAAACACACAAGTAACACTGATTTTTAATTGTTTCAATAAAAATCTTCCACTTTGACAGCAGTATTTTCAAGTATTGCTATCCTAGCTTTCTAACACCTGCCAAAAATCATCAAGGAACAAGACAAACAAAAATGGAGAGAAGAGAATTTAAACAAATCTCCCTCTCCTTACCCCACCCCACCCAGGAACTTGCTGACAATTCCAAACTCCCAATTTATTGTACAGCCAGGAGTTGGAATAAGCTTTCCCTGAGCTCTCTACCTGTTTCAAAAAGTCAGAACGTGTTTCCTTGAATTCAGCCATCATCATTATTATTATTATTATCATCACCATTTTCTCTGCTAATATACAACATTTTCCAGACAAGTTATTTCATTTTGGTAGCCCTGGATTTGTGTTCTATTGCTCCAAATACAGAACTTAAAAGTGCATCTGACTTCTAAACAGTGCTAATCAGGCAGGTTTCAGAGAGTAACTAGACCCAAAAGATCTGCATGCACAAGCCTTTGTAGTGATACATGTCTGCTGAAAGATGCAGAATTAATTACAGATCTGCTCAGAAATTTAGTGGCAAGGCATTAGTTAGAGAGAGAAGTGCTTTGCATGACAAGGTTTGGGTTTTAGAAGGGAACAAGAGCACTGTCCTGTGCAGGAGGGGTGAGGAATGGGGATGGGTACAGATTTCATACCCAAGAAAAGCAAGTGGTTCACATGCAAGATGCAATGCTGCACCCTCACAGCACCGAGAGCATCTTTGGAGGTCTAGTCCCTACCTGCCACCCACCTTCAGAGGAGTGGGACTTGTGTGAGGTACACAAGGAAGCCTCAGAACTGCATGAGAATGTTGCTTCAACTAGTCTAAGTCCCAGGTATTGTCATGGACTTTAAATGCAAATCCCCAGAAGACTGACCTAAAATGTACCATCAAATACAACACAATATAAATACACAAGGAGACTTGGGTTAATGCTGCTGACTGCATTCAGAACTCAGTAGTCTTGCTTTTTCCTTTTCAGTATTTCTAGCATACCAAAAGGCATAATTGTATCTTCCCCCATAAATAAAGCTAGTCAGATAATTTAATTTTGTAGATTTATAAAATATTTCCTATGCAACTTAATGCAACAGCCTAAAAAAAGCAATTAAATTTAACTTTAACAAATAGTATATTTACAATTAAAATAAGTACAGACCTTATTGGGTTTGCATTCATTTATAGCACAAAATAATTTACAAGGCTTAAAGTAATAAATAAGTCACTGGCAAGCTTTCAGAGATGTGCATTGTCAGAGTGCAGTGCAGTTTCAGGAAGCAGTAATGAGTTCTGGCTAAAGCATGTCCATGAATCCTTATGTGGGACGGCCTTGGCCAAAACGGGTTTTTGACCTGGGTTAAAAACACATGAGAAGCATATTTACATTATCAATGTAGGGGTTTTTTATTATTAATGCAGGTTTTTGATGTGTATGGGTTTTTTGGTTTTGTTCTTGGCTGACACTTGTCCAGTTTTCTGTAGTCTCCCAAAAAGAAAATTATGTTGGAGCTGCAGTGAACCTCGCCCCAGCATGGCTCCAAGAGTTTCATTATCCCATCTCTTCTTGGAGACCAAGGGAAGCTTTTGCACCTCATAAAGCTTGACTTGATCCATAAGAAGTGTGTGAAATGAAGCATGTTTTTTCTTTAAAACCCATCACCCCACACTCCCCAAAATCCAGGAGTTTCTCTTGCTTTTATTCTAAAATCTTACCTGGGATTCTTCTCATCTTTGCTTTGTCGTGCACTGACCTGTGCTGAGGCTTTTATCTGAGCTTCAAGTCTAGAATAAATGCCTCCTGCATACTGGAATCCAGAAAAAAATAATCAAGTTTTGACATGATTTCAATGCAATCAGTGACTTTCCATAAGAATATCACTAATATTCAGCACAATCTATGGCACACTTTTGTCCATTACTGGTCAAACCCAGTACTGTTTTTTTAAAACCCATTCTATTTTCCATGAGCAGTTTTTAAAAGCAGTGAACTTGAAATATTATTTTAAACTCAAATCCTTAAAAAAATCACGCTTGGAACAAAATGAAGATGGATAAAATTAATTATTTAGCTTATGTGTTGAATAGATGTTGTATTTATTTGTGTTTAGTATTTTTGTTAACCAAGGCTCACTTCAACTCTGCAGACACCATATTTTGCCAGGACAAATCTTACTTCTTTGCTGTCTTTGGACTTGACTCGATCAAGGTCTCCCAGTCTCATTTTTATTAAGTGCCCTGTGATCTCAGACATTCTTCTCTGATCTGTCAGAAGTAAGAGAGGATATTTAGAACAAAGGTTTTCATTGCTACTGAACACAAGGATTAGACACAGACTTTAGTGATATGGATTTGTAATTTTTTTTAGTTTATAAAAAAAGTCTTGAACAGCCAGGCTCCTAAATCCTGATGTAGCCTCAGCAGTCTTGGCAGATACCAGAATCAACCTGAGGCACTACACTGAGATCAAAATCTCAGGAAATGGTTTGGAGGCAGAAGTTTTTAAAACAGTAAAATTGCACAAGAGTTTCAGGAGAGATTAAAAAAGGCAGAACAAATTAACCCAATTCTGGATATTTTTAGTCAGAGAGACTGGGAAAGAGATGGAAGTGGATGTTTCTCTGTTTATCTGCACAGACAACAAATGCCACAGGGATGCGGGATAAAATATCTGCATACTTTTATAATCATGAGATGACAAACTATAATCTCTGTAGGTTCTGTGCTGACATTCCAAATAAAGCACATAAATCACACAAACACCCCAAATCCCACTGCTGGGTCTGAGATTAAATTTACCCTACAGGCATGTAACTAAGTGAGTTTTAAGAAAATCAGCTGGCTCATTTCCTTTGCATAATGTTAACTTCATGAAATCCAAACTCATGCAGGAACAGACCATCTTCTCTTTGAGCATCCTGGTTGTATCTCAGGGACCTGGAGGCATCCCATTTGTTCTGCTGCATGCTCACACTGCAAGGGAAAGGTGCACACAGCCTGTTATCAGGAACAGCTTAGGAGAGGGAGACACTAAAATGTGCTCTCAAGGGCTTTGAAAATCACTTACATGAAAGGAGAAGCATCTCGGGAACTTGACTGCTGAAGGAAAAAACAGATTTAATGTGGTTGTCCAAGGTCAAGTCCAAAACTTAGAGAAAATTCCTCATTATTTAAGCCAGCCAGAGAGCCTGGGTTCACAGCTGTGATTTTACCTTATCAGATGGCTTCTCCCTTTTCTGAACACTAGGTGAAGAAACTGCTTTCTTTGGGTGCCTGTAGGATTTCTTTAATTTCTCCTTTCTCCCTGCTAATAGAAGAAATGTCTATTCATCTATTCATACCCTCAGATACTTGGAATTTCTCAACTACAGAGCTACTCAAGTATTTTTCCCCTCTATTTCTTTACAAATAGTGTAAATCAATAGGCTGTTTTCCTTTTGCTAGTGTTGCAGGCATGCTAACATTACTCAAAAGCTTTTCTATGAGAAATATACAGAAAATCAACATTTAAAATGCAGAGTGATTGCACATAACAGCATACATTTTCTACCTTTAAAAATTAATGCACATACAAGCTACACTTTGGACCACATTAATTCAATGACTAAATTCTGAGCAGTATCAGATCAAACAAGGTTAAATTTAAATTACAACATTTTCTTTCAAAATTTATATATATTTTTATACTGGTACACTTCCAATCACCCTTTGAGCAACAACAAAAAGAAAAAAGAAATCATTGGAAGCCTCTCTTCCAATTAATCATTAGTAGGGTGAAAAGGAGAAGTTGGTTTTTGACTTTCCATGTTCCTAAACCCATTAACACATTAAAAAAGGAATAAAAGTATTTTTAGATCATATACAGCTTAGCTTCAATGCAGACACAATTTAGCTACATTAACCAATCATTCCTCTATGTAACCAAAAGACAAATCTGCAGGGGTTTCTTTGCATGTAAAAGCAGTCATGAAATTGCTGCCTTTTCTTCCAACATTCATTACAATCTCATTAATTTGAGAGTTTCCTGCAAAATAAGTGCTTGATAATTCCAGGGACTTCTCACACATGAATAGCTGCAGCTTTTCTTGTTTGCCAGTGATCAAGCAGAGGGGTAATTTGTATCTAACCACAGGAAAACCCGGGATAAAATTCAAGTAACTTTGGATTTTATTTTTGAAACACCTAATATTCAAAATCTGCTTACAGAGGACTTCTGCTGCTTCAAGTCCCTATCTGGTAACTCCAGAGAGGAGGACTGTACAGACTTGATGTACCTGGTTTCTTGCACACTTCTTCTTCATCCCCCACTTCATCCTCAGTGACCTCTGAGCCCGTGGTGTACTCCTCCTCTTCAGATAACAGTGATTGCTGCTTCTAACCAACACCAGGAGAGCCAGAGATTAAAAGTGACCCTGGGCTTCTATTAAATGATTTATTAAATCTGTCCTGCAGGTGCTGACATCCAACATAGCTCCCTATCTCAGTGACCAGAGAGTGAATCAGTACAGAATTATGGAAATGTTCAGTAATGTGATGTTCACATTGTTTGAATATTTACCTAAATATTACACATTTACCTAAATAAGTGATAATGAGTGCCTAGTAATGAGAAA